>NC_082655.1:73015559-73318589 GCF_028023285.1 Balaenoptera ricei
AACATCTAGATATTTTGAAATTTCAGGTAACTGAATTTTGAATTTTCTTTACTTATAACATATTCTTGGAACTGCAGCTAAGAGCCAAATTTCAACCATCCATAGCAGATAAAGTAGCAAACGCATTGACTGTGAATCAAAACATGCACTTTGAATCAGCCTAGAGAGGCCTGTAGTGTCATAACATAGACTCTGGGACCAGACTCCTTGGGTTCAAATCCTAGCTTCCCCCATTCTTGAGCTGTAAAGCCATAGACGGCTTACTAACCTCAGAACTTTCCTGCAGGGGAGGCTGTGATGATTAAGTAAAGGTCTGCCATATATGGAAACCATCCTTCAGCAGTATGTATGTGCAGCTATTGCTATAGCCCTGATCCAACCAGCATTTCCAGATCTTTCTATTCCCCCAGTTACACATTTCCCTAAACATGTACCCTGCTATAGTTAGGCTATTAATGAAAGATTTTTTTACGTTTCCAACCCTTGTGAAATTCCAAAGAACAAAGTTGAGTCAATATTTTAGAGAACGACATCTGTGATAACACTTAACGAAGTTTTCCATGTTGACCCACGGACCTCAGGAAAAGGTGAAAGAAGGGGGTCATTGATGAACTTTAGGGAATCTGTGACCCTCTCAAAAAAATTTTACGCAGAAATGACTATGCCTCCATGGACATTGGAGGAAATTTCCATGGCTTTCAGCAGATGTGAGAAAAGACCCAAAAGATGACTAAAAAGCCCCTGTATGTAAAACAAAATACCACTGATTTTTTTGATTCAAGGCAACCTTAGAATTCAAATAGAACCTAATCCAGGTATTTACCCCTGATCTTTATGTGCTTGCCACCATTTTATGTTAGATGGCAATTATTATATTTATGCAACATTTTTTCTTTAACTTGCAGTTAAAACATAGATATGCAAAGTACTATCACACCCCATCTTAAAACGCACGGTTATTTATACTATGTTGAACTTCATGGTTACTTTCATTTAGAATTTTTATTACTTCCCTTTCTACTTCAAATGTTTTTAGAGAAGCATCCCATGAAGACATAGAGGGATAGTAGGAAGAACAGGGGCTTTGGCATCAAACAAATGTGGGTCTGAATTCCAGCTTTCCCTCAGAGGAGAGACAAGAAACCTGCCCAAGAAAATGGCTCGGAGGAATGTTGTAAACTACATAACAGGCAAAGTACAAGACCCAGGGACACAGTGGACATGCAAAGGTGGTTTTCTTCCCCTTTCCTTCCTCTTCCTGCCCTCTATCCCGTAAGAGGAAGTATTGCAAGTTTGAAAATGGCACTTACACCACAGACTCCGACAAACTGAGTATAATCACGTCTGGTTTTATTCATTACATTCAGAAGCATACATCCCCTGGAAAAAGGACGAGTGTTAATAAATAAATAAATAAATGGCTTTTAATGTTTAAGTGCAGTAATTTGTTCTATAATGAATTCATGTT
The DNA here is from genome assembly GCF_028023285.1 of Balaenoptera ricei. Lineage (NCBI taxonomy): Eukaryota > Metazoa > Chordata > Mammalia > Artiodactyla > Balaenopteridae > Balaenoptera > Balaenoptera ricei. Next base: position 73,017,028 of record NC_082655.1, read on the forward strand.
AATAAAAAATTATAAGTGTACATGGAGATCGTAAGAATTATCAGTGTAATATTACTGAAAATGACCAATTCTCGGCCAATTATTTTGTGTGCCCTCAGTGAAAAATTTTATATATTTATTTTTAAGTTATTTCTACATAAATTCATATCTTTCCCATAGGTGCATTTTTTTTTAAGAAATAGATCTTTAGTACAAAAACATTTTCAAAAATATTTCTAACACTTGAGTATTGGGAAAGATACATGGTAAAAAACGTCAGTGACTCAAGGCTTCATTTCTTGTTTTAAACCCAACTCTTGTCTCCTCAGGACCAAACTTTTAAAGCTGCCTCAAAACTTAAGTCCATAAAGGAAAACTGATTTTTTTCCCATGAATTTATTTATTTATTTATTTATTTATGGCTGCGTTGGGTCTTCATTGCTGCGCGTGGGCTTTCTGTAGTTGCTGCGAACGGGGGATATTCTTCGTTGCGGTGCACAAGCTTCTCATTGTGGTGGCTTCTCTCGTTGGGGAGCACGGGCTGTAGGCGCGTGGGCTTCAGTAGTTGCGGCACACGGGCTTAGTTGCTCCGTGGCATGTGGGATCTTCCCGGACTAGGGCTCGAACCCGTGTCCCCTGCATTGGCAGGCGGATTCTCAGCCACTGTGCCACCAGGAAGTCCAAGAAAAACTGATATAAAAATTTTAAACTATCAACAGTATCAACAGTGAACAGTATTTATTATGATAAGATAAAGCAAAAACAGAGGGTACTAATTACCACAGTGACACATTCTGAGCTAGCCGAAAAGTAGAATTCAGATTTCTGGTTCTCGAGGAAATAGACATTAGATTTACTGCCGTTAAGGAAGCAGTTTCCAACGTTACTTACATTGAGGGATCAGTGACAGTAGCATTTTATGGCTCCCTAAGACGAGACCAGCCCAGGACCTAGCAGCAAAGGAAAGCATAGTAATGGGTCTTACGGGGATGTTCAAGGGACTAATAACTCCACGTGGTCTTAGAGGTCGTGGAGAATATCGCATCAGGCACTCTTGGGAGGAAGCAGGGCTGTGCAGCTGGTCCAGCGTTCAAGTCCTCTTCACAAACTGCACCAATATGGGTCCTTGTCACCCCTCAGGGCAGCCCTGTGGTGAGCAATTATTACATCATGTTCTATGGATTACCACCCTACAAGTAATTTCTCAAATGTTCTCATTAAGTGGTATCTTGAAAGCGACAGACTCCAGCTAGGAAGGAACAATGAGAGGCACTACCGGCAAACGGGGGCGGGGCGGGGACAACAGTTCAGCAGAGGCCGCTATGAGCCCCTCACCCACCCCATCCCAGCCATCCCTCCCCTCCCCCTGCCCTTCAGGGAAAAAAGCCTTTGGCTACTCTTAGAAACTCGTGAATGTAAGAGTAATACCAAGAAATACCACTGAATTCTCCTTTCAACTTCTAGGTCCCTGCATGTGAATTCTGGTTCTGCCTCTCAACAATTACATGACTTTCAGATTATTTTTCTTTGGGTCTCAGGGAAAAGAAGACCTGCTTCTTAAGGCTGTTGCCATGACTAAATGAAGTAATGTATATGAGGTACCTGGGCCAAATGCCTGCACATGGAACGGACCCAAGAAATGGTGGAAATGTGAATATTTTACATTGATTGAGTAGCTTCTCTAGGCTGGACCCTTTGTGCACTTTCTCAGCTGTCCGACAGGGAGTGTGAAGGAGCTTCTAACTAATGGCCATGTCTGATGTTCAGCCTTCAGAATTCAAAACATAGAAGTGCCAGCCCAGCCTTTCACTTATTCTTGAACTTTTTGTCTGTCGGGCTGCACGTTAGGGGATGGAGATACAAAAATTAAAAAGGAAATCCTATATGTATATGTATAACTGATTCACTTTGTTATAAAGCAGAAACTAACACACCATTGTAAAGCAATTACACTCCAATAAAGATGTTAAAAAATAAAATAAAATTACAAGGGGAAAAAAAAAAAGGAAATCCTTGCCCTCATATTTCATAAGCGAATGGAGGAAATGTATATACTAACTGCAAAAAGGGATCAAATGAATAGGAGAGGAGATTATAAAAGAGGAATCATAAACATTATCTCCCATGTGACTCTGTTTTCTTTTCCAAATGGATTTCCTCTCATGTTTGTTACTCTATTATTTAACACATGATTCTGTTAAGTGGCTGCATTTTGCCAGCTCCATAAATGGCATTAGCCTTGGAGCAAAGTGGAAAATGCCAGCCCCATGCAGTTTTGATCCGTTCCTGATGGTGCGACCCATCCGTTTCCAGCATTTCAGAAGGCTGGTAGGGTCCCTCCATTGTTATGGTAGACTAATGGTACGGAACTGGTAACAGGACAGCAAGAAGAAAAACCCCACACACACCGGCTGTGGTAGATGGGCACTGCCAAGGCCCCATGGTACTGCCTCTGACACCCGAGGGAACAGATACAGGAGGGAAGGAACTGGGGGGTGACTCAGCTGTACCATGTAAAGGAGATGACGGGGAGAGAGACCCGTCCAGCCATATCCCAGTTCAAAGTCAGTCGCTCCCTGACTGAAGCACGGTCTAAGGAACCTGCCCGAGATCTCAGAGCAACAGCTTTCCCAGCTCCGCACCAAGTGGGGCTAAGAGCTTAGTCCAGACGTTCTACATCAACCTCAACTCTGATTATGCTTCTCAGAGTGGGTCTGTAATGAAATGCAGGTCTAAAGAGTAGCCAACTTTTAAAATCAGAAAGCACTTCAGTCTCAAAGGCTTAAAAATCGTGTGATACAACTGTTTACTCAGCACACATCAGGTTTATCCTCAGGACAAGGCAATGACCTGCCATGAATGACACGATTTAAACTGTTTCTTAGGCCCAAGTACTGTTTGCAAAACGCTTTGGAGACTTCCTTATACATATAAGCTGGAAAGCCAAGATAAGCCCATGTTTATAGCATCCGAAATCTTAGCAAATATTCTAGCCTGTGAATTATGAATTAGCAAGATTTCATTATTTTTCTTTAAGAAAATGAGAGGCATCGGGTCCTGCAGAAAACCTAAACAAGTCCTTGGAACTATGGCATTAAAAAGCTTCTCAGTATTTATAGAGCTATATGTGGAGAAAGATCAAGGCCGTGAGGAAGCACACCATTTAAAGGAAAAAAAGCACAGAGAATAGCAGCACTTTCCTCTGAAATATGTCCTATGCTTTGTCCCCCAGTGAAGGAGCAATTATCTCCATCACATATGATGTAGCATGTTCTACTTGCCCTTCTAGATAGAGGGAAAAAGTACTTAAATCTGAGGTTTATCTCCAGCATTCTTTCCCTGCCCCATTTAGCATCCTTCTGCCACCTCCTGGAACCCCGAGTCTCTGGAACTACTTTGGTTTCCAACAACCAGACCTTTTTCCTCATCCTCCTCATACCCACACTTGCTTTTGTCCCATTCTGCTCTTCTAAAGGATCTTAGAATACAGAGGAAAGGAGGAACCGTGGGCTTGAGATCAGATGTCTGAGTTTGAGCGGTGTGAGGCCATAGATGCAGTCCAAGCATCAGTAGCTTTGAATGCTTCCCAGGCATATTCAGCTGCGTTCAGAATTAACCTGATGCTAACTGACGGTGTTAATACTCAGCTAGAACTCCTGCTAGAAAGCAAGTACAGAAATCCCTACTTTCCATCAACATCAGTTTATCGTGCTACCCAGTCTAAAGACGAAGTGTCCAAGGATGAAGGTTAGCACCTCGTGGCAAAGCTACCCATGTGTTAGTGAGTCTTCAGGACAGTCTCAGACCTCCTACTCCATACACCCAGCAACTGGTCCTAACTCGGGCAATACCTGAACTTCCTCTTGTTGCCAGTGAGACTAAGGGACAGAACAAGATAATTCAGATGCCACAGGGGCTACTCATTTAATGTATGCAGAGTTGAACTCAGGTATGATCTCATAGATCTAAACCTTTTCCAACTGACTAGGAAAGAAGAGTCCAGTAAGCTAGGTTCCTCCCTAAAAGTAGGGCACTTCTGTTTTCAAAGGACAAAAATACTATTCAACTTGCAATATAATATGCTTAAATAATTTAGATGAAAAAATAAAGCTACCCATATCACCCATATGAAGCCCAAAGAATCACTTGAGAGGAGACTGGTCAGTATATAAATTTCCTGATATTGTGTCTTATCAATAGAAACATATTCAGGCAAATATATCACAAAGCCACTTCTGGAAAACAGCTGCTTCTTCCAAATAAGGAGTAGGCTTCCAGCCAACCATATGGAAAACATTCATTAAGAAAAACAAAATTCCCTCACCTTCACCTCCAGACTGAGCCTTCTTGCTATGATTTACAAATATGCCTGCACATCCAAATGAGCTGGGACTTTCTTTTGGTGTCCCACCAAAATTTACTATATAATAACAATATCTGAGTGTGGCGTTTGGGAATCTGTATTATTGAAAAGTTCTTCATTCAAGAACTAGAATTGGGATAACTGAGAGGCTCTGAGGGGAAAAACTTAAGTTAGGTCCACACCTCACATTGAAACAGGCTGAAGTCGATGGATCCCAAACTAAAAAATAAATAAATAAAACCACAAAGGACCAAGCAAGAAACTATGTGAGAATTCTTTTACCATTTCAGAATGGGAATAGCTAGAAACTATGAAAGAAAAGATTGGTTAATTCAGCATTATAACATATTTTAAATGTTGTTATAAAAACTGTTGAGAGAGATAGATAGACCATAAGAAAGTCAAAAGATATACTGGAAAAAAAAGTTTAACGTACATGACTTTTAAAAATTTGGTCTTTCTAATGTAAAGGATTCCAACAAATCAATAAGAAAAAGCCCAACAACCCAGTAGAAAAATGAGCAAAAGATTAGAATAAATAATTCACAGGATAAGAATAGCAAATGGCTCATAAACATATGAACATATTATTTCTATTTTTCATAATAACAAAAAAGTAAATTAAAACTACACTGAAATATCTTTTCATAGTCAAGAATGGTAAAAATCCCAAAGTTTGATGACACTGTTACTGAACAAGGCATGGGGAACCACTTTGCTCTCTCAAGTGGAGTGTAAATTAAATATCTGTGGAGAACAAGTTAGCAACAGCAGTCGATGTCATGTGGCCTAGCCACTCTCTTCTCTTCTATAGGCACACTTTCAGGCATATGACAAGATATATGTATAAAACTGTTACTGCAACACTGTTTGTAATAGTAAAATATTGAAATTAACCCAAATGTCCATCAAAAAAAGGGTCTGTTTTATTAAATTATGGCTTAACCACACCATGGAGTACCTGGCTGCCGTAAAAGAAGATCAGTGAAGTTTCTTTATGTACCAACATGTAATGACATCTAAGGAAACAAATAAAAACGCAGCACAGTCTGTATACTGTTGTACTATTTGATTTTTTTTAAAGCAGAGGGAGGGGTGCACTGCTTTTCCTTGCTATCTGATCTTTCAGTCTCTGAAGAGTCACTATAACAACTGCCAAACTGTTTTATTCAACATTCCCTATCTAAATTGAAAAGCTGCTATAACGAATCCATACGCAAGCACCCACAAACATTATGCACGATTCCAGGCAAGATCCGAGCGAGCGGCAATCATGTCTCAGGTGTACTCCAGATAGAACGGAGTCTCGGCTGATGCTGTCTAATCAAGTTCTGCTTTACTGTCATTATCTTCCCCCACCTGAAGTAAAAAAATATCTCCTAAAAGTAGAGAAGGAGAAAATAGGTGAGCCAAAGAGATATAGAAGTGTCCACACATAAGAAGAAAAGTTTGAAGTGATAAAGCAGATGGAGAGAGGAGATCTCAGCAAAATGCAGGTTCTGATTGACTAGGTTTGGGTCTGGGTCTGAGATTCGACAAAGCTAACAAGCTCTCAGGTGACGTCAGTGCTGCTGGTCCTTGGACCATATTTCGAGTAGCAAACTTTGTTATTGTGTACTGCAAGTAAACGTACTCAATAATGAGCTCAGTAAGTGTTAAACATTTAAGTGCTTGGTGTTTTATGACGCAGACATCCTTGCTCAATTAATATATAACAATTGGAGAAATAAATTGAGGTTTCTAATTGCCTGGGAATATATTATTTTTTCCTTTTAAAATAATGGATTATAAGCTCAAGTTATCTAAAAATTTGTAATCCAATAGGTTTTCAGAAATTTATATGTATATGCATGCCTGTATGTTTATTCGCTCTGATGTGAGTAAAATAACTCTGAAAGGCTCCGGAAGAATAACAGGTTTAACACTGAGTACGTGGGAAACATGAATAGTATGTGAACTTTATTATATTTCCTTTTATGCCTCTTGAATTTGAGTCATATAAATACAATATTTATTATTGAATAATTTTTTAAAGTGCCCCTCCTGAAACTGATGACCTCTTGAAGTTGAATGGAAAGGAAGGAGAATTCATGCAGGTCTAAACCTACAGAAAGCTTTTCCAGGAAAGACATGGTGCTGAACTGACCCTGACCAATTTGGAATACCTTCAATCTACACACAGAAGGAAATAAGTGTACAATGGTTGTGAATGAGAGTTTTGTATTTTTCCAATAGCCTTTTGAAAGACACTCGTTAGAGTTATATAAATATTATATAAATTTTAAATCACTTTATAAAGAAAGATATAATGAAAAGAAATGGTACCCTATCCACCACCTATCCATCTAGGATGGATCCACAGGGGAAACCATTTTTAATATTTTCTTCCTATGATTACATCCATGCTGACAAATAGTGTGTTTCCACACCTATTTATAAATTCAGGAACTGTACGCATTAATCATCACTCCCTGCTATGATGAATTAGGATTCGGCTCACCTTCCATCACCCCCCACCTCCTCCCATCATCACCTTAAAATGGTTATATCACTATTTTTTTATGCTTTCCAGCTGTTACGTTCATAACTGTAAATAATATGTTTCCGTCTTTATTTTGTACTCTATCGACTGATACAGTGTCTCTTGACCCCTCCCTCTGTCTTATGAAAATATTCCTGCCTCCATTCTTCCTTTTAGTGGTCTCTCCATCTCTGGTCCTCCAAACCCTGGCATCTACGTTTTACATCTCCAAGGTGATCATATTTACGTTCCGTTTTCAATCATAAATATGTAGTCCATATTTTACCCTGAAAGGGTTATCCTACACATTGAAATTTAATGCAGTGTTTACTTAATTATGAATAAAATTATCATTTGGTGTAGAGCCAACAGCATAATATAATTATATTTTATTTCTTGAGCAGCTTTTCATTTTTCCTAGTGGTCCTAACTGGTTTCTTATTTCCTCCCATTATTTAACTTTTTCATAATTTTAAGACCTCATGATTTTTTTCCTAATATTTTCATTTTTCCTCTGTAATATCATGTCATATTTGTCCACCGTCTCTTCCGTCCCAGAGCCTGCCATTTTCTGCTGCAATCCGTACCAGTCTAGGCCTGTAACACAATTCTCTTCCTAAACTTCCCGTCTTGTTGTCCTGGGTTGTATCCCCACCATCTTAGCAGGTCTTCTGACTAACGGAAAAGCTTCTGGCCAAGAGATTTTTCCAGCAACTACAATGAGACACTCTTCAGCCTACCAAGGACTTTTTTGAGGAAAAGGACTAATAGAAAAAGTCAAAATACTATATTCTATGCTCTTTTTTTTTTTTTTTCCTGCCTCCAGGATAGCAATATGCCTTTTTGAGAAGATCCCTAACTTGATGATTCAGATAAGACAATTTGGAACTTGATTTTAATTTAGTTATTTAACTCATGCCAGTTGTGATTTATTCTGTTTCATACTGAAATACTGTACTTTATTTTTCTTTCCAGAATTATTTGACAGACACTAAATAGAACTTTTTTTTTATAATAAAGAGTGCTTAATTGTCAAAGGAGTAAAATATTATACATGGACAAATGACTAACATTTTACTATATTTTACTAAGGTGCTCTGATTCTGCTTCCTTAATAATGACCAATTTTTTCAGAGTCTGCTTCTTCTGAGCCTGTAAGATGGGGCAGGGGAGGAGAGCTATGATGATTCACCAACTTGATTAACTTTTTTCTCTTTTTGACAAAGTATTGTGTCATGATTATGTACAGCTCTGATTCCATTTAAATATCTGTGTGACAAATATTCTGCAGAGGAAGAAGAACAGAACTTGAGTAATATGACTAACTCAGCATACATAATTTGTTAATGTAGTTAGTTCTGATTCAGAAGTATGAAATCCTCAGAATTAATGGAATGCATAGAAGACAGACAGTCTAACTTTTACTTTTCTTATACTGGTTCAATTTATTCCAAATCCTAGCCTTTTTATACAGAGATCAATATCTTGAAGACTTTTGATGTGCAAATGGCTTATTTTATTCATTTTAATTTGTAAAATCTGACCTCGAAAATTTGTTTACAGAGCTCACTGTCCTATCTTTTCTATTTGCTTAGTGAATATTTACTAAATGTTTAGCATTTATAGGTTCCTCCTATTTATCTGGCACAGTATGACATTCTTGGAGGAATCAAAATACTTAAAATACTAATACCTCACTCCAAGCGATTTTACAGAAACATAAATGTTAATATGAAACAAAAAAAATATTCCAAACAGTGAAGAACCAAGAGCTACATTATGTGGCACAAAGGACTGTGTGGCACTTAGAGAAATCTGAAGGAAACAGAAATGAGGGCTGGGCACCCGCATAAGGCTTAGTGAACACAGATGAGACGTGAAGGGCTGCTTGTCGGTCATTCTGAGGCAAACACTTGAAGCCAGTTTATTGACTATGAAACACAAAATTTCCCACTGCATCTGGAACATTATTTAACTTATTGGGGTATGTTTTCTTTGTCTCTGTATGATGGGAATAAGATAAAAAGATTCATGCTTGCTTCTGTAAGTTGACTCTAAAAGTCAACATTTGTGTGTGTATATGACTTTAAATAGTGCCTATCATTCTAACTAAAATTCATGCAAGTAAAACTCTTTATTCTCTTCAAGTAACTTGAGCTCAGAAGGCATGATCATTTTAGAAGACGTATTAATAGTATCCTATGACCAGCCTAATGCATTGGAGATGTCATCACTCAAGGCGGGCCGGGTAAGCTTATTTTAAATACCAGTCCTGTGGCCAAGAATTTATGATAGACGATATTTCACTTAAGGAAATAGGTATTTCCTGGCAACTTTGAAGACTGAAAAGCAGAAGTACTAAGTTGAACCATACGAAACTGACACTCTGTAGGTCATAACATCAGCGATTGTCTGTGGTTCTCTTTTCCAGTTGGGTTCTCTTGGGAGCCACCACCTATATATCAGACTCCCCCCAAAAATTACACCTAAAAAGGAAGAGCTACTTTTATTTCTAAAATCCTAATATTTAAATTTGGGGATTGATAAATCATCTCCAGAGCAATCAAAACAGGCAACAGACCCTTTCTAAATTCCATGAAGTTTCTTTGAAGATTTCTTTGTGGATCTCTTACCTCAGCTAAGAATAAATAGGTTAAGAATATGTGTATTGGGTTTTCTGTAAATTGAATAAGATCACTTATTCTGGACCATTTAGACTTTCATATAGGAAATAAGGAAAAGAGGACAGAGAGAGAAATGTTTGTCAGCCTTGACCCAGAGTTCTTAAGACAAAGAGGAATAATATACTGAGGTCTATTCAAGCTTTGGCTTCTCCACAGATCATTACAACCAAGATGCCAATTAACACTAATGTGACAGTGGCTTGTATGACGTGGACAGCTGGCCACTCAAAGATACACAAGGACCACCTGCTCATGTAACATAGGCCACCAAACAGGCACCAGATGGTGACAACATTTGAATGTTATTACTATAGTCACTTTCACCTCAGCTCTATTTGAACTGGACATTAGGAGAAAGAGCTGTAAAATTTGCATTTGATTTTTAGAACAATATGGTTCTCTATAAATCTCACATGTATGACTTACTTGAGACCAAAGAATCATCCCTGGGCATTGGTGGCTCAGAAGAAAGTTCTGCATCATATGGCAATTAGAAGCAATTGGCTTAACCAAGACATACTATTCCTGCTGAGATGCCCTTCTGGAAAGCGTGGAGAAGAGAAATGTGGAAAAATCATGGACAGGGAAAGACTTGACTGAGGTGATGGAGTTGGGGGTTGGTAAAAAAGTGAAAAATGGTTGTCAGAAGAGGCAAGTGCCAAAGCAACAAGAGGAGCCAAAACATGCCCAATTTTTGGCCGCATATCCCAAGCCCTTGAAATTTGCTCCTGGTTATACAGATATTCAAGGAAAAACATTCTGGAAACTTTTAGACATGCTTATTGCCCCCCCAACAACAAAAAAAAAGATGTAAATACAATTTTTTTCAATAAATATGCACTAGGAGTTTGAAAGAACATTCAAGAGTTCAAATCATTTCCCCAAACTGTGGAAAATGTTCTGTGAAATTGACTGATGCCCTAAGCATGGAAAAATAGTTATGAGGTAAAACTTGGTTAACAAATTCTGGAAACATAGTTTGTACCTTGGACAAAGAGTAATCCATGTTTGTATGTCATAGGGAGAATAGCCTTCAGGTATCATGCCCAAATCCTTAGTAAAGAAAACAACACTGTCTAAGGATCTAGACATCACATGTAAAATTGTCTAGCAAAGTATACAGCAATCAAAAGACCATAGAGATTCCACTAATATTACTGCATTATAGACTGATGTGGTCTCTACTTATGTATGAAAAAAATCAGATTCCCATTTCCCTAACGACATAGGTGACCCTTGTTGAAACAGCAGCCAGATGTCCAATAAGATTTCCTGAATTTTGTAATGCAACAAACTTAGCGGGTGGTCCTTAGTCTCTAAATCAAACTGTTAGGGCTTCTTGGGGGTGAAGGGTGAGGATGCCTAGCTTAGGAAAACAGGGTCAGTATGGAAAAAAAGTCTGAAAAAATCTAGAGAAAGCAAAAGATTAGAGAAAAATATTGGTAAAATTTGACAAATGCATTTCTCAGTATTATGTCAAACATGTTTACTGAGCAGCACAATTAATAAAAAATATTCTGTACTAGAGCCCCTAATTATTATTCCACGCAGGACAGAATACCTCTTCATTATGCCTTTTTGAATTGATTGTGTACATCAAACAGTCGAGATATAAATAAAATATGCCTGCATGCATAATGCCCTCACATTAAAGCTGAAGGCAATTAACCTATGATTTCTCATTAATTAAATTAAACAACCTTCTAAAAAATGTCTAAAATCAAAACAGATTTCTTTTAGTGTAGATTCTCTCCACAATGATGCAGAGAAGCTGTTTACCAAATTTATCACACCAATAAAATGCTGTTTCTGATTTTATCCCAGGCTTGTCTCTAGTTTTCTCCTGAGGTTCCAGTCTCATTTAGCTAAATCTGATTACAATGTCAGGGTTTTATTTTTTTTCCTCTGTCTTTAAAAATACCTGTTCTCATCAAGATTTTTTTCCTATTAAATTGTCCAAACACCTTCTCCCTGAGCTGGATCCATATCATATAGTGGAAAACTCAAATTATTTGGTGAATTTGCTGGATTTAGATAGCTGAAGCACATAAATGAGATACAAGAGGGCATAATGGGGCCCAAGTACAGGGCAGCCCTCAGCAAGGCTGGAAAATTCTCATTATCTCCTGTTCAAGCTCCTTCCAATTCTCCCTCTCCTTCCCTGACTCCCAAGTTACACCAAGTTATTAGGTATGTCAAATTTCAGTAGTCTCCCCTCTACAGAGTATTTGCATTTTAAAACAGGTATAAAAGGATATGTTCCACCAAGGAATATATCCTTAATAATAGAAACATTTTGTTTTGCTTTTCTATAAAGTCCTTTGCAGATCCCCTAAAATCCCACTATATTAAGAGACCACATAGTCAGAGATTGCCTCCACCTAAAGCCTGCCCTTCTTAGCACACAATCGGGTGCTAAAATTTTTCTTAAACATCATGCATTGATTTCTTAAACATCAATCCCTTCTCCAATGGGCAAAGTATATATATATATAATATATATATATATTTACACTTTTTTTCATATCCTGAGGATCTGTCTGAAACAGTGCTTTCACATGGTAAGTCCTCAAAGAATGATGCTGTATTGAACTGAGTTTAAGCCTCGGTTCACTCCTTTCCCCCAGTGAATCAGCTCCCCATCTCTACTACCACTGGCTGCTAGTGACAGCCTTTGTCTTCTAGTTCCCTGGATTAGAACTGTGAAGATATCCTTCACTCTTCGGTCACCTTTTCGTAATCCTTTTATTGATTTCCTCATGAGGTGCTATCATCTCTTCCTCAAAATGACAGGAAGAAATGATGACTCCCTTTTTCTTGATTCCAACGACCACAGCCTAATACGGACACATTACTTTGCCCTTAGAAACGTAAGCTTTCCCAGACAGCCCTCTAATCCCACTCACTGCCTCTAAATTATCCCTCTACGATATACGTTACCTGTACTCTTTAACAACAAATCTTCCTTCAGCCTTGTTTTGCCCTTGACCTCCTCCTCACACACGTACATCAGCTGTAAAGCACACAACGTCCATTGTCTGTTCAACAAATATCATCACCTTCGCTCCTAGTAGAGCCCCGGATTTTGTGTTCTAAAGGCAGGAGAGAGTCTATACTCTTACAAAAGAACCACCCTTCCTCTGCTCTATGATTGGTCTAAACCAGCCAGTTTCTGGCCAATGGGCTTTAAGGGAATGTTTCTGGGGAAGCTAATAAAATCCTCAATAACATGGCAAAGCTTCATAAGGACAAAATACTATACCTCAGTCTCTTCCTTACTGCTTGGAATGTGAGTGTAAGGTTGTGACGCCTAGACCTATACCAATAGGTAAGAACAGTAGATCAAAAGAACAGAAAACCTTGGGTCCTTGATGGCATCATTGAGCTGGGAGCCAACTCTTCAAGACTTTTTGTTAAAGAATAAGAAATTTAAATTTAGTACATTTAATTTAGTTGAAAAAGATCAAAAGAAATTATTTTACTATACAAGGTGAATCTGCAAAAAGACTCTGTAAAGCATTGTTCTTCAATGCCCCGATTTGGGAACCCACTGGCACAGAAGACCATGAGTACTCTGAATACTATGTAGCTTCATGACAAATTCTTTGGGAGACTGATAACATACTGCACAGGATTTAATGTCAGGGTACACACAATCTCTGATCCAACAAAGGCATCTGAGAAATTCACTAAGCACGTATTTAAACAATTGAATCTGTCATGTGCATTCTGAGAAGTCCCTGAAGAAGAGTAAGCCTGACAGGATACAATGGCATTGGAGAAGCTATTATAGTCAATTCTATGAATCAGGTACCCTGATTCCCCAAGGCAGTTTTTACAAGAGCGGGTCAATGGCTTACATTTAAGGCTTTGTTTTAAAAATGATACGAGGGATTTGAGAAAAGGTTTCCTTTTAGTTACAATACCTTTTAATACTACATTAAAATAAGACAGGTGCTATTGATACAAAGGTACATTTTGATAAAAGAGGATTTTATGATAAATAAATCTTAAAATGAAGTACTAATCCAATTTTTACTGCAGACCATCAAATAGAACACAGTATGCTGTGCATAAAGAAATGAAAAAGCCTACTAAAAAGGTCTAAAGTATTAAAGTAATATGACTGAGTTTTACAAATCTGTACATATGATTTTAGTCACGTCAGTGTAGTCATCTTGTATATGCTGTGAGAATGTAGCCCAGTCTGATTCTCTTCCATGAAGCTGTCCAGTTTTTCCAACACCATTTGTTTAAGAGACTATCCTATCCCCATTGATTACTCTTGGCTTCCTTGTCAAATACGGGTTGACTATATGTGTAAGGGCTAATATTCCCAGGCTCTTGATTCTATTCCATTGGTCTATGTGTCTGTTTTTATGCCAGTACTGTACTGTTTTGACTACTATAGCTGCTTTGTGTCAGTCTCAGCCTATCAACAGCAACTTTATCTGCTAGGAATGCCTGAGGGCACTTGGGCCCGTGCTATTTGTGGTGAGCCCCACAGTGTAGCGGCTGGACCACTCTTGTGGTTCTTATTATAAGAACCACAAGAGTAAGACACACTGCAGCAACAACCATCAGGCAATTTGGAAAAAGCAAAGGTTATTATTCACCAATCCTGGAGGGTACCTGGCACACCTGGGGCCACACCGCAAACTCATGGATTTGGAGGGAAGGAGAGAAAGCACAGACCTGGGGTTCTGCCTTTATTCGTGCGTTCGCTATTTATTGGTGAATTTAAAACATAAGAGCAAGAAGTAAAGTACAGGAAGGGAGAGGCAAGTAATCAGTTATCTAGGTCGCCCAGGGCTTTCTAAAAGGAAAACTTCATGGATGAGGTAAGCCTGGCCATTTATTTACTTTGTTGTGTGGATGGCCATGTGTTTATTCGAGATGAACGTCTTTGAAATGGATGCCTTGTCAATCAAAAGCTTAATGTCAGTCTCTTCAATTATAATCAAAAAATTGCCAGATATTTCACTAAAATAGCTTAGTAATACAATTTAAAACCAGGAAGTGTGATGTTTCCAGCTTCTTCTCTTTCAGGATTGCTTTGGTTATCTGATGTCCTTTTTGGTTCCATATAAGCTTTAGGATTGTTTGTTCTATTTCTGTGGAAAAATGCCATTGGAGTTTTGATAAAGGATTGAATTGAACATATAGGTGGCTTTGTGTAGTACGGCCATTTCAATAATATTAATTCTATTAATCTATTAACACTGGATATCTTTCCACTTGTTTGTGTCTTCTTCAATTTCATCAAAGTATTGTAGCTTTCAGACCTGTTAGTGTTTGCTTAATATATTTAGGTGCTCCAATGTTGAGTGTATATATACTTACCATTGTTATGTCTTCCTGATAAATTGACCCCTTCATTATTATATAATGATCTTCTTTGTCTCTTGTTACCATTTATAACAGGCCTAAAGTCTGTTTTGCCTGTTATAAGTATAGTTACCCCTGCTCTCT
Source organism: Balaenoptera ricei (assembly GCF_028023285.1). Lineage (NCBI taxonomy): Eukaryota > Metazoa > Chordata > Mammalia > Artiodactyla > Balaenopteridae > Balaenoptera > Balaenoptera ricei. The sequence goes on from NC_082655.1 coordinate 73,032,047, forward strand.
TTTGGTTTCTACTTACATGTATTATCTTCTTCCATCCCTTCACCTTGAGCTTATGTGTGTCCTTAAAGCTGAAGTGAGTCTTTCGGAGTCAGTATATAGTTGGATCCTTTTATAGTCATCTAGCCTCTCTATGTCTTTTGATTGGAGAATTAAATCCATTTACATTAACAGTAATTATTAAGGGAGTTCCCTGGCGGTCCAGTGGTTAGGACTCCTGCACTTTCACTGCTGAAGATCCAGGTTCTATCCCTGGTCAGGGAACTAAGATCCCGCAAGCCATGCAGCGTGGCGAAAAAAAACCCCAAAAAACCAGAGTAATTATTAATATGTAAGGACTTACTAATGCCATCTTATTAATTGTTTTCTGGCTGTTTTGTAGTTTCCTTGCTCCTTTCTTTTTACCTTGCTGACTTCTTTTGTGAATTGATTTTCCATGGTGATATGCTTTGATTCCCTTCTCTTTTATCTTTTGTGAATCTACTGTAGGTTTTTGCCTTGTGGTTATAATGAGGCATATATAAAACATCTTACAGATATAATAGTCTATTTTACACTGATAACAACTTAACTACAATCACATACAAAAACTCTACCCTTTTGCACTCTCCCATAATTTTATGCTTTTGATGTCATAATTTACCGCTTTTTATATTGTGTATTCATTAACAAATTATTGTAGCTATAGTTATTTTTAATACTCTTGTCTTTTCTTCTTCATAATAAAGTTAAATGGTTAACACGCCACCATATTACAGTATTAGGGTATTCTGAATTTGCCTATGTATCTACCTTTACCACAGTGTTGTATAGGTTCATGTTTTCATGTTACTAATTAGTGTCCCTTCATTTCAGCTTGAAGGGCTCCGTTCAACATTTCTTGTAAGGCAGGTCTCGTGGAGATGGATTCCCTTGGCTTTTGTCTGTGTAAGTCTTTTATCTCTCCTTTGTTTCTGAAGGATAGCTTTGCTGGGTAAAGTAGTCTTGGTTGACTTTTTCTTTCTTTCAGCACTTTGAATATTTCATTCCACTCACCCCTGTCCTATAAGGTTTCTGCTGAGAAATCCACACTGATAGCCTTAGAGGAGTTCTAAGTTACAAGCTTTTTTTCTCTTGCTGCTTTTAAGATTCTCTGTGTTTGATTTTTTTGTCAGTTTTATTACAATGTGTCTTGAAGAAGATCTCTTTAAGTTGACTTTGGTGACTTAAGAGCTTCGTTAACTTGGATATCCAAATCTCTTCTCAGATGTGGGGAATTCTAAGCCATTATTTCTTTAAATAAGCTCTCTGCCTCCCTTCTCCCTCTTCCCTCCTTCGGAATGCCGATAATTTGTGAATTGGTCTTTTTGATGGTGTACCACAGATTATATGACTTTCTTCTCCTTTTTCACTTTTTTTCTTTGCACTCCTCTGAATGACCACAGGGTGGAGAAGGGGGTGTGTGGGTGAGGCAGTGTACTAGGGGTGCCCATGGGCCAGTCAGGCGATCCACAGATGAGGCATTTCCAGCGGCTCATGTGTAGTCTTCTTCATGCAATCTATGATACAGTTAGTATCTGTGTCCCTTTAACATCCTCTGAGAGTTCTATATGCTGCTTTCCCCACCTCTATTTGCCCCTCAGTCATGTAGCTCACGATTCAGTACTCTGGATGGGGTGGAAGAGTAATGAACCTTTTGGCAGCATGCTGCAAGAGACTCGAGCTGAGGACAATCTTTCTTGGCCCTAAGCTGTGCCACCTTGGGAGAGGGGTGATACAGATAAAGTCAAACTGTTCCTCTTACCCACTCCAATGTGTCCTAACTTGTATTTTTTGTTGTTGTTGTTCTAATGGAGTCCTGAAACTTCTTCTATGGAAACCTGGACTTTCACAAGGACTCTCTCATCTGTGAGTGACTAAATCAGTGTTCTCCAGGGGCTACCAGACCATGGCCAATAGAGGCTGGAGTTGGCTCACAGGCCACTGCAGTGTCCACACCTGGGACCAAAGTCTGTCTGCCTATTCCTGATGTGCTGGTAGATAAGACTTCTCCCAGGTTCCTTGGCACATAGTGCTGGATCCACAGTGCCTGGTTCCCTCAAGGGCACTTTTGTCCATGGATGGATGACAAATTTTTGTTGTTGAGGGAGAAGAGACAAAAATGAGGGACTTCTTAGGCTGCCATGATGCTTATGTTACTCCTGACCGTTAGATTTTAGTTGACGTTCTGTATTTATCCTCCTTCAGGAAAAGAATGTACTGACCATGCAAATGTAAGTGTTTCAGTTCAGTGTCAATTATATACCTTGTTACAAATATCAAATAACTCAAGTCAAATCTAAATGGTGAGCACACAAAAAAAGTTGTGAACAAAGATGAAATAAGGGCAAGTGGTGCAGCATCTAAGGAAAATTAGAATCAAACCTGGAATTAAATTCTAGCTGTGCCAGTTTATAAGCTGTGGGACCTATGTATGGTAAGTCACTTGATCTCTCAGAATCCAAGTTTTCTCATTTACGAATGTGAATATTAATACAGTATGGTATTGTTGGGAAAATTAGCAATGATATATTTCTAATCCAAATGTCAGTTGAGATCACCCTTTCCTTTTCATGCTGTGATCTCTGGAAACTCCAGTCCCCAAGATGCTCTGAGTCACACTGGGGCTTAAACTCTATGGTCCTCTCTCCTTCTAAACTCTTGTTTCTGCTAAATCTTTGATCTCTTTCACATTCTGCCTCCTGTATCTTCCTCTTTTTTCTAACTGTGCCACCTCAGAGCACAATCTTTTTCCTCTGATTTTTCCAAATCATCCAAGGCATTTATGCCTAGTAGACACTGACAGAGTATTAACAGATTTAAAAATAAATATTAGAAATGCTGTGGGCTATTTCCTGCTCCCAGCCAACTTTCCTACTAACATTGCTCCTTCTCCCAACGTTTTCCTCAAATCTCCTTCCCTATTCCCAACCACCAAAGTTTGTTTTATTTCTTTTGAAAATCAGTGTGTTACCTTTGCTTCTCACTCCCAAGGACATTCTTGTTATGCCCAGAGAGGATGATTTTAAGAAGAACTTGGTGGGCAGCATTTAAAGTAATGTTGTTTAGCTACATTCTTAACATGCCTAGAAGAGTAGACATTCAATTAGTGGTAGTTGTTATCATTATGTGTATAAATCGCCAAGGTAATGACCTTGAAATGCTATTCTCTTTTGAATATATATATTCTTTTATGTTTGTTAACAAGGCAGTCCCATTATTTTATGGTCACCACTTACAAATCACCATTCCAGAGGCCACAGAGGGTAATTCAATACTTTTGGTTTTTAGAGTGCTGAAAAATAACTCACAATCATTACTTTTTCAATTATATCCCAACAAATGGACATTTTTTTTCCTTGTTTTGCTCCAACAATCACCTAATTTTCTGTGTTAGATGTATTCTGCTTTGATCTTTAGAAAACCACCTCTCTGTACTCTTAGCCTTTATGCCTCCTCTTGTATTGCTGACACCAGCCCCACAGCCAGGGTGTATCTTGTGATCTAGGCTTAGAGAAACAGTACATTACACTCCCTGGCTTCAAACATAAGTCAGGGATGGACACACTACCAAAATCGAATGAATCAGACCAAATGAGACAATTCTAGATGCTTCTAGGAAAGCCAACTGTAATGGTTAATTTTATGTATCAACTTGATTGGTATAAGGGATGCCCAGGTATTTGGTCAAACATTATTTGGGTGTGTCAATGAGAATAATTCTGGATGAGATTAACATTGAATTGGTAGACTGAGTAAATCAGATTGCTCTCCCTAGGTGGATGGGCCTCATCCAATCAGTTAAAGGTCTCAATTGAACAGAAAGGTTGACCCTCCTCTAGTAAGAGAGAATCCTTTCTGCCTGACTGCCCCTTTGAACTGGGATATCAGCTTTTTTCCTGCCTTCAGACTCAAACTGAAATGCCAGCTCTTCCTGAGTCTCAAGCCTGCTGGCCTGTGATGGGAATGAAACCATCAGTTCTCCTGGTGCTCCAGCTTGCTAATGCACCCTGCAGATCTTGGGACTTACCTGCCTCTTGTCTTGTAAGCCAATTCATATGTATATGAATCATTTCTCTGGAGAATCCTGACTAATACACCAACTATCCAAGATGGACCTTTTATAGATATATTGTTATTGTCAAACACACAGATAATTTTTCTGAAAATAAAGCCAACACAGCAGAAAACTGCACTGACAGGCAGAGAGAGAAAAAAAAATCCTTGTGGTCTTTCCTTGAGCCCTTGGTCAAGCAAAATTTGAAACCAACTCTATCCCTGGGTTTTTTCTGTTACACAGCAGAATAAACTCCCTTTTTGCTTAAAGGGCCTTTCTATGTCTTGTAACAAGAATTCTAACTGATAGCTCATTTCATCCAAATTGGGGATAAATAAATATAAAGAAATACATACACTCATCCAGATAAAAGTAAATGGAAACACGGAGACACACAATAAATGGAAAAAGTTTACACAAAGTCACATGTAAACCAAGTATGCAAAAGTACATGTAATTAGCTTCTGGGGAAAGGTCCAAATTCAGGACCTTCTTAATGGCTAATAATTAATAGTTGTGATATTTATAATGTCCATGAAATTAAAGAAGATCAATTGCATAGGAAGACCCCAGTTTCCTGATTCAAGAAAGGAAACCAAATATAATATTAAGATAGTCATCAAATCACAAGGAAAGAGAGCAAAATAAGAAGAAAGGAATGAAAAATAATTACAAAAACAACCAGAAAACAATTAATAAAATGACAATAGGTATATATTTATCAATAAAGATCCAAGAATTTTATATTATAGAGCATGTCTTAAATCACAGTATTTTGGAAACTTTTCAAATAATATAGGACTTCTCATAATATATAGCATTCACAGAATAGCTAACTTTTAACAATGTAATTCCTTAGAGAACTCTAAAAAATAAATTGGTTGAAAATATACCTCTGTAAAAATGAATAATTTGATACAAGATCATTGGATATAAGCCAATTAAATGCTGGAGGACGTCTGCTAAAAATGATAATTTGTGATTTGAAGTTGTTGAATGATGCATGTTCATTCTTTAAGACAATTTGATAGCAAAATCAACTGTCTGTAACCTAACATGTGAAGGAAAACCCATACCAGTGATATAAAGAATACTTATCTTTTTATTCTAAAAAGCATTAAATCTATTTCATCCACAAGCAATTTCAATTCATTACAATATCAGGATAATAAAGAGGAAAACATACGCCCATTATACACTAGCATATTTTCAATGAGGATATTATCAAGTGGGAGAATGGCACCAACTGACTCATTTGTGAATGTAGTTTCTTTTTGAGCCTCAGTATGAGAAGTTTATGTTGATTTTATATGACTTAGTCTAGTTAAAAAACTACTACAGATCACAGGACAGAGGCCTAAATAAAGTTTTTATAGGAATATAGCCACACCCATTCTTTTATGTTTTATTTATGCTGCTTTTGGGCTCCAATAGCAGATTTGAGTGGCAGAGACACAGACTGTATGGCAGTAAGACTAAAACATTTACTATGCGTCCCTTTAAGAAAAAGTTTGTGTACTTGGGACTTAGTTGATAACTGAGAACTGCCCCTGGGTCCAAGTACACTATTTTCAAATCTTAGATACTTTTATTCACAAAATTACAATGTGAAATTGTGGGTAAAAATTGTCAATATTGAATGAGTAAAACTTAAAGCCTAGTTGTTCATCATGTAGAATACTGGCCTAAGGAACACAGGCTTGAAATTAGTTAGGAGGGAAACTAGCATAGAATTTAGAAGACATGCCTATTTAATCAGTGGACCTATAACATCAGGTAAAGTAGAAGATTACCTTTTCAAAATTGAACAGATTAATTAATGGACTAACAGGATGAAAATAGAGGATTACTTGCTAAAAAATGAATAATGAACCTATAACATAGGGTGAAGTAGATTACTATTTAAAAAATGAAGAGATTACTCAATGAGCACATTCAGATGGGACTAAAATCAGACCCCACAGTTTGCAAATAAACCATAAAAACTGCAGGGAACTTAAAGTCTTCAGGAGGTATTCTATTTAATTTAAACTCTTTAATCAACTATTCTAAATGAACAACCACTATTTACAGTAATAAAACCTGAAAAAGATTTGGAGATTACAAAGGTCAAGCAGTTCTCAAAGTAACTTCCTTTGTTGTATTTTATGAGGGTTCACGTAATACATGTGCTTACTATCTCAGAGTTGTGGGCACTATCCTTCCTAAGAAAACTCAGGATCTGGTATAAATAGTAGAAATTAAAAAGTAAGTATCTATAGGGTAAAGTAAGAAAGAGCGAAAGAAAAGATAAATGTGCTCCAAAGAAATGGGATAAAATCAACATCTCTTAGCATGAATGTTGCAGGCCAAAACTCATCTCATTTATGCTTGAAGAGAGAATATACCATACCTGTCATCTCTCTGCTTGCTAAGCAGGAAATGAAGCTGGCCAACTAACACATATGAACTCTGTTCACAGAGCCCAAAATCAACTTTCTACTCACAGCAGAGGCCTGTTTAGGAAAAGGCCTACACAATGACAGAAGAACGCATGCTAACCATCTATATTAATCAACCTAGTCCCTCATAAGTAATTTTAAATATGAATTAATAAAGAAGCACTGCCCAACATTTGAGGAAAATCAATAATGTGAAATAAAAATGAAAAGGTAAATAAAGAAAATGAATAAGTTTGAATGAAACAAGATTATCTGGGAGAACCGAAGAAAACTTTTTTAAATTTTTAATATTTAATTAATTGATTAATGAAAATGTATGATACCCAAAAAACAAAAACAGACTGCCATCTATTTTTTTAAAAAATCAAAGAACCAAATAAAGAGTTCTTAGAAGTAAAAATATGATTGGTAAAAAAAATAAAATAGAAATAGGAATAAATAAGTAAGGTATCTTCCAAGCATTGAACAAAAAAAGACAAAAAGGTAGAAACATAGAAAAATTTGACTGTCATATAAGATGGGATGAAAGGAAAAAACTTCAGAAAGAAAGTAGGAGGGAGTAATCAAAGATATAGTAGAAGAAAAATATCCCAGAGCTGAAGAAAATTACTAGATAAGAATGGTACCACAAAGATTATTGAAAAAGTCTTATACCTAGACACATTCTAATAAAATTTTAAGTACTCCCAAGATAAAGAGAAAACCCTAGAAGCTTCCAGAAAATGAAACCAAAAGCAAGCAAGACTCATATTGCTACCAAATGTCTCATTCAAAATACTGGATGCTGGAAGAAATGGAACAACATCTTCAAGGTTCTGAGAAGAGGATTAATATCGACCCTAGAATTTTATGCAAACTATTAATAACACGTGATGACAAAATAAGTGCATTTTCAAACACAAAAAAACTCTGAAAGCTTTTCACAGATACATCTAATGTGAAAAAAAAATACTTTAGAGGCAATTGAGCAATATTCAATTCAATGATTCAAAAAACACTGACAGCTAAAGACATCACACACACACACACACACACACACACACACACACACACACAAAACAGAAGGAATTGGGAAAGAAAATGACAAAATTTTGAACATTTCCTTTTCTGTGGTTGATATCTTTCTTCTTGGTTGTTCATTGATACAGTATTTAAAACTAACCTAAAGACGAAGTCTAGAATTCTTAACTATAGTTATAATATTGAGTAGAAACAATAATATCATTTTACATAGACATGAATCAAAAGATAGTATCTGAAGTTAATTATGAAATACTGGTTTAAGTGTAACATCTAAAGTTATAAATGTATATGAATAAAAATAATAATATATAATTATATATAATAAATTAAAATTATGAGTAAGGAGAAAGGTGTGAGAGTAATAGAATTAAGTCAATTTCTCCTTTTCATACTGGGGTAAAAACAGATGCTATGCTAAGTTGCTGAATACAGAAAGAAATACAAGATTTAAACACCAGAAGAACTAACAATAAGAATTATGAAAAGTGGTTATATCTGAAAAGTGGAACTGGAGTTGAATGATATAATGGAATATTTTTAATTTCATACTCTTTTGCATTGTTTAAATTTTTGCCATGGGCATATATTACTATAATAATATTAGTAATAATAAAAAATAATTATCCCAAGTACTAACCATGATATGGATTTCTAGCACCTCACTCACCATATTCAAATATGGAAAATACAATCCCAGAATCTATATGTATTCCCAGATATGAGTGCCAAAAACATCATAGAAGGTTTTGAGATTTTTAGAAGAAATAATATTTTTATAGTATAATTTAAATATGATAAGAATTCAGGTGGGACCTCCTGAGTTCCATCTTGTTTACCGCATAGGTCACTTTACCAGTGTAGTTTTTAAATTCCCATCAGTTTTTGTCAAGCCAAGAATTAAAACCCTGTGAAGTAAGAGCATCAGTTCCTCTTTTGAGGCAACCAAAACAGCATTCAGTAGATCCTAGGACACCAAATAATCACCAATAAAATTCAAAAGTCCCAACCATTTCACTCTTCTTAGCCCTTTAATCCCAATAGTCCAATTATGAGTGCAAACAGGCCCTAGGTTGAAGTTAATGTAAGAGGAAATTGATCACTTTCTAACCAGTTCATAGAATCCTTCCTAAGTGTAGCAATAAGCACAGAGGAGGTAATTATAGTTCTGTTTCCCAGATTTCCCCTAGGGCTCTGCTATGCACTTCCATTCAGCAAGATCAGTTTCTCTTAGTAAAGAATTATTCATTCATATGTATTCAACTCACCAAAGGAGAACAGTCCCAGAAATGCAATCTCCTCCTTCTGCATTGGCTCCCAGTAGAACTCTACCAAGCCTACTCCCAGACCAGTCATTCAGATGTCCAGAGACAAGTATCTCTACCATGGAGATGCCTAAAGTAAAGAACAGTTGAAAGATTACCTAGCCTGTGTGAACCACGTACAATTTCAGGAAATGCATCAGGATTTTTCCATGAGACACAACATCAAGTAGTTCTGAGAATGAACAGAATGGCAGTAGTTTGCTTGCTTTTATGTTTCCTTCTAACATTTTGCCCTCAAAACAAAAGGTTTAAAATCATGGCTATAAAAACAGGTTATTAAAATTGAGATGCTCTTAAAACCTAGCAGGAAAGCTGACTCCTCCAGATTCTTATACATGGAACCCCAACCAACAACATTTCAGGGAAGAAATTTTAATGAGTGGCAATTTTCAGGAAATCTAATGAGAAGAATACAACTTTTTTCTTATGATATAGTAGCTCTAACACTGCAGCTGTTGTGGGTGACTTGGCCCCAATAAAAAGGGGCAAGCTCATCAAAACAAGATGTATTATATGTAACTATTTGGGACAGTATACTTTCTTTTCTTTTTACAACATAATACTCAGACTGGAGTGTGTCTCATGGTGATTTATACAGAAAGACTTCACGCAGGGAAAGGGAGGTCAAGAAATGGATGGAACTAGTAGTTACACTAATGTATATATTGATATTTCTCAAAACTCATCTAATTGTACTCCTAAGAGCTGTGCATTTACAGGGTATAAAGTCTACCTCAATTTAAGAAGAAAGACATTGAGTCATCCTGACGTTTTAAGACCCCAGGAAGGTGAGGGCTTAGAAAGGCATTGTTTCACCTGTGAGCAGTCCTCTTTTTGAACAGTTCCAGTATGTATGAATTTCAGTTACCACGGTTCAGTTAAATAACAGCAGTTCCCTGACATATAGTTCAAATTTCAGTTGCCACAACAGACTACCTAATTGCATAAAGTGCAAACTTCATTGTTAGCCCTTCAGTTCACAGATCACTATGAAAATAATGGATGTACTCATGATTGATGACCCATCATGTCACTTCTTTCAAAGTCTGTTGGTGGCTGGTCACTGAGCATCTGTTATTCAGTTCACACAAGCTTGTAGTTGTGTTGCTTCCTTGTCTTTTAGTGGTAAACCCTTAAGACATTTTATGAAAATGAATACTTAAAAGAGAGAATTAGCCAATAAAATGAAAGTGCAGCAAAGAAACAAAAAGTGGTAACACTTGGAAGTGAAATTCGAATCAAATGTCTATTAAAAAAAAAAAAAGGAGCTGACTGGGAATATTGACACTGCTGCCCTTCAAGAGACCCTAGATATACAGCTGGAGGAACTGAGTGAAGGCCAACACCTTACCCACATGAATGATAAAAGCACTTGTGACAAAAAAGATAAAGGTGTCACAGAGGAAGTGACACCAGGAAAAAAGTTCACATTGAAGGAACTCTCAGAGATATTTCATGACATTGAAAGCACAACAGTTAAAATGCTGGGGGCTTCCCTGGTGGTGCAGTGGTTGAGAATCTGCCTGCCAATGCAGGGGACACGGGTTCGAGCCCTGGTCTGGAAAGATCCCACATGCCACGGAGCAACTGGGCCCGTGAGCCACAACTACTGAGCCTGCGCGTCTGGAGCCTGTGCTCCGCAACAAGAGAGGCCGCGATAGTGAGAGGCCCGCACACCGCGATGAAGAGTGGCCCCTGCTTGCCACAACTAGAGAAAGCCCTCGCACAGAAATGAAGACCCAACACAGCCATAAATTAATTAATTAATTAATTAATTTTAAAAAAAATGCTGGGAGCTGGTCCAAAGGAGTGTGACAATTCCCAAAGCATAGAAGAGATGCTCACTCCATACCATAAGTTATATGACAAGAAGAAGGCAACCACTTTTCTATCTATTTTTCTTAAGTTTTTTACAAAGAAATAATACACCTTAATTCTCAATGTTTCTAATGTTTTAAATTACAGTGTTATAAATATTAATTTTACTATTTTTTATTTTGTTATGCATTTCCAATCAATAGTAAGATAGTTTTTAAATTTTTGACATTTTGAAGGGTAGAAGAACAATTGTAATTTTTTCATTGATTTTTAATTTTTTTAAATTTCATTGTAGTAAGAACACTTAAGATGAGATCTACCCCTCAGCAAATTTTTAAGTTCACATTACAGTCGACCCTTGAACAATGCAGGGTTAAGGGCACCAGCCCCCTGCAGTCGAAAATCCACATATAACTTTTGACTCCCCCTAAACTTAACTACTAATAGTCTATGTTGACTGGAAGCGTTACCAATAATATAAACAGTCGATTAATACATACTTTGAATTATACATACATGTATCATATACGGTATTATTACGATAAAGTAAGCTAGAAAAAAGAAAATGTTATTTAGAAAATCAAAATTAAGAGAAAATACATTTACAGTACTATACTGTATTTATTGATACCGTAAGTTTGTCATCTTTTTGCAAGATGAATCATCTGTCTGTCACTATCTACATTAATATTGTCTTATATGATACAAAACATTATATGCTCTATGTATTATGAACACTCGACATCCAAAATGAAAAGATAATGTGAAAAAGAAATTCATATTTACTTATAGGTATACCAATTCATGCACTGATAACAGCATTTGTAGCAGCAGTATAATTGCTTTATGACAGCATACTGTAATCAATATAATTGTTTCACAGTAGCCTAGCTATACCTAATGAATGAATTACTATAATATTTTTATGGCATAAAATATTATAGTCATATTCATAATACAGTATTGGAAACAGTGTTACACTTTTTAAAAAACTTATCTGTCATCATAAGCTGATACACAGTTTCTCCAATTATAAGGGAGAGAGGCATACTATACAAAAATGTTTCAAAAATTCTTTGAAAGCAAAGTTATAAAACAGTAGGGAAACTAACAGGTTATTAACTTTATATTAAATATCTCTCACCTTATGCCTACATAAGGATAGACTAGTATCTACATATATATTATGCATTCATGACATACCTGACTTTTTTCAATATTTCTAGGCTACGTGGTTTGTCTATGATTTTTTTCAAATTGTCTCAAATCTCCAAAAAATTTTCCAATATATTTATTGAAAAAAATCCAGGTATGAGTGGACCCATATAGTACAAACCCATGTTGTTCAAGGGTCAACTGAATAGTACTGATGACTACAGGTACAACGTTGTACAGCAGATCTTTAGTATTTACTCATCTTGCTTAACTTTATGCTCATTGATAAAAAAGCCCCCATTTCTCCCTCCCCCCATCCCCTGGCAACCACTATTCTACTATTTGAGCCTATGATTTTGACTATTTTAGATACCTCATACAAGTAGAATCATGCAGTATTTGTCTTCCTCTGATAGCTTATTTCACTTAGCACAATGTCCTCAAGGTTCATCTATATTGTCACATATTGTAGAATTTCCTTCCTTTTTAAGACCAAATAATAAGTATTGTATGTATATACCACATCTTCTTTATCCATACATGTATCAGTGGACATTTAGGTTTCCACATCTTGGCTACTGTGGATAGTGATGCAATGAACATGGGAGTGCTAATATGTCTTCAAGAATCTGATTTCAATTCTTTCAGATAAATACCCAGAAGTGAGACTGCTGGATCATATGGTAATTCTATTTTAATTTTTTGAGGAATGTCCTTTCTATTTTCCACAGCATCAGCACCATTTTACATTCCCACCAACAAGCTGTGAGGATTCCAATTTCTCTTCATTCTAGCCAACACTTATTGTCCTTTATTTTAATAACAGCCATCCTGACAGGAGTGATGTGATATCTCATTGTGGTTTGGATTTGCACTTCCCTGATGATTAGTGACATTGAACATTTTTTCATATACCTGTTGCCCATTTGGAGGTGAGAGACACATACTAAAAACTATAAAACACTGATGAAAGAAATTAAAGAAGACACAAACAAATGAAAAGACATGTCTTGTTAATGGATTGGAAGACTTAATATTTTTTAAATGCCCTTACTGCCCAAAGTGGTCTAGAGATTCAACGGAATCCTTATCAAAATCCCAATGGCATTTTTGGCAGAAATAGGAAAAACAATTCCATAAATTCAAATGGAACCACAAAAGACCACAAATAGCCAAATCAATCTTGAGAAAGAAAAACATAGCTGGAAGCATCACATTTCCTGATTTCAAAGTATATTACAAAACTATAGTAATCAAAATGGTATGGCCCAGGCATAAAGCCAGCCATGTATGAAACAGAATATAGAGCCCAGAAATAAATCTTTGCATTTATAGTCTACTGATCTTCAACAATGGTGCCAAGAATACAGTATGGGAAAAGGACAGTCTCTTCAATAAATGATGTTGGGAAAACTGGATACCCACAGGCAAAAGAATGAAATTGGACACCTATACACAAAAGCAACTCAAAACGGATTGATTTAAACATAAGATTTGAAACTGTAAAACTTGAAGAACACATAAGGGAAAAGCTTCATGACATGAAGTCTTTCCAATGACCTCACAGATATGACAGCAAAAGTATAAGTAACAAAAACAAACTAGTGGGACAACATGAAACTATAAAGCTTCTGCAAAGCAAGGGAAACAATCAACAGACTCAAAATACAACATATGGAAACACAGAGAAGGAAAACCAGAGTCCTGCCTCCTTTCAATACTGCTGTTTTCCACAGCCCTGCACCATGTTGGAAATATTCTGTTCAGGACCTCTTCTAGACTCCTAGTGCCTGGAGTTTTAGTCACCTGGGGAAGCAGACCACATGCCACAAGCCCTGATGTTTTCCACCTACACCATATCTACCTGAAAGTTCCTCAATTATCACTCTCACCTCAAGATTCAACCCTAAGTATTGGGATTGAGTAAAACTCTGGTACCTGCCCTACTCTCATGTGACTTCTTTTACTTCTCATTATCTCTCAGGTTAGACTCAGGCTTATCTTTATACAATAATATCCTTTTGCTAGGAAAATAGGTCTTTCAGTGAAGAATTCTGGCATAAAGTTTTATTTTCTCTACGCTCAGGGAAGAAAACGACCAATCGAAGACCACCAACCTCGACTGTCGGTATGCTATAGAAATCTCTAAACAAAGCCCAGATTTTAAGACAATCCTGTTGCAAAGTCCTCTATTGGATATTTTATGGTGACTATTAATGCCTTCTCTTCGTATCCCAGTGGTAGCATTCCCAACATCCACCCCAACCCCTACTTCTACCTCATACTCACCTCCAGTAAGATGGAGGGCTCTATTTGAATATGGAGATCATCTCATGATAATGCAAAAGAAAGGGGACATTAATGTGCTTCAAGTATTATTTCCCTTAAATGAAACAGATGTGATGATGAGAAACTCCCCCATGCCAATAGCACATGAGCGCTGTCTACAAGAAGATGGCTGTGGCCCAGAAAAGGGTTGTTGGCTTGTGAGTTCCCTGAGAGGACCATGACTTTATGTACATAACACTAGAAAAAAGGGGAGATCAACTGAATGCAGCCAAAAGGGCAGTTTAAAAAAAGGAGTTTGGGACTTCCCTGGTGGTGCAGTGGTTAAGAATCCGTCTGCCAATGCAGGGGACACAGGTTCGAGCCCTGATCCGGGAAGATCCCACATGCTGTGGAGCAACTAAGCCCATGCACCACCGCTACTGAGCCTGCACTCTAGAGCCCACAAGCCACAACTCCTGAGCCCGTGTGCCACAACTCCTGAAGCCCGCGTGCCTAGAGCCCATGCTCTGCAACAAGAGAAGCCACCACAATGAGAAGCCTATGCACCGCAACGAAGACCCAACGCAGCCAAAAATTAATTAATTAATTAATTATTGGGAAAAAAAGGAGTTCAAGGAGATTTCCAGACTTCCCTTGTAAGGAAGTTTGTCCTTGCCGCTTCCACTTTGCAGAACTACTATTACATAAACAAATTATGAGAAATAGCTAAAATCTTAGAAAAGTTTAAAATTAAAATTAAAATTTACACATATATAAAAACCAATGAAGGCTAAAAAATTAATTTAAAATTTGAAAGAAAAAGAAAATAATTAAAAATGGGGAAAAGAAGAAAAAAGATTAAAATTTTAAAAGGCTAAAATAAGTAAGGTTAACCAAAGGAAATAAGAAATATAAAGCTATCAAAAATCAAGAGCAAATAAAAGTCATCAAGTGAAAATTTTTAACTAAAGGAAGGAAAAGTAACTTTAAATTTAAGAGAAAACAGAAATTTGCAAAAATAATTTGCCATGCTGGGTTACATGGCACAGATCCCCCCATCGAACTGAAGGAGTTTCTCCCCCAGGTCCTGGGAAAGCTGTCTGCCAACCTCTCAGCTTCAGCCCTCTCAGATGTTTTCTTCTACTGAAGAGAGCCACTGTGCCCTAAGACAGCCACATCCATCGTGGGGATATAAATCATTGTGGGGAGACAAAGCCCAGGCAGATCCGGTCATGCCAGCTTGAGACAACTCTAACCAGCCATCCCAGCTTCAGAGCTCATCATGAATACGTTTAGTCATTGGTAACACACATGAGCTTTAGGCAATGTGGATTTAGGGGTCTACTAATTCAAAAAAAATTTAGGGCTATAGTGGTCTAGGATATCTTGAAAAATCCCCTGAAAGTAAAGGACAAATTATTGAATATTCCACAACAAAGAAGGAAACACTATGCCTGGTAAAACTCTTTGTGTTCTTGAGGCATGTTGCACCTGAAAATACAGCTGCCAAATGCCATGCAACACAGATGGCTGCCAGATTTGAGGGACCTAGAGCAAGAAAAATCTCTCCAGCAGGTTTAGGCTGACGTACTAGCAGCCCTGATGCATGAGCTATGCAACCCAGAAGACCCTATGGTGTTAGATGTATCAATGCTGGGGAAGGGTACCATGTGGAGTTTTTGGCAAGTCCTCATGGGAGAATTACAACATAGACCCCTAGTGTTCTGGAGCAGGGCTGTGCAATCTTCAGCAGAGAAATGTACACCTTTTGAAAAATGGTTCTTGATATGTTGATTGAATCCTGATAGGGACAGAATGTTTAACTATAGGAGAACAAGTCACCTTGCAGCCTGAACTGCCCATCATGAGCTGGATTCTATTAGATCTACCAAGTCATAAAGTCAGACTGGCCCAGCAGCAATCCATTGTGAAACTGAAGTGGTATAACTGGGATTGAGCATAAGCAGGATATAAGACCAAAAGCAGCCTGATGGGCAGATAGCCCAGAACCCCATGTGTCCACCACAGTGGTCCCTTCCTCAGCTCATAACAATGGTTGCATTTGTGTGGAGGACTGAAGAACGAGAAGACAATGAAACACGTCGTTATTCATGAGTAAGTCAGCTCAGTATTTAGATTCAAGCTGAAAATAGATGGCAGCTGCACTACAGCCTTACTGAGAAGTACCCTTAAAGGACAGAGCTCAGGGGAAATCCTCCAAGTGGGCATATTCTGAGGCAGTGCATTTGATCAACCACTTAGAGTGGAAGGAAGAGTGGCCTGAGGTTAGCCCAGCATTTATGTGAACTTACGGGCAGTGGCAAATGCCTCAAATGACTGGACAGTTGTCTAGAAAGAAATAGATTGGAAGATCATGGTAGAGGCATGTGAGGTACCAAACAGAAGAAGACACAAAGTATGAAGATCTTTGTATCATGCATGTTAACAGCCATCAGAGAGTATCCCACCATGGATGAAACACCAAAACACCCAAAGAACACAAAGACTTAGCAAACTGACATCAGTCAGTCTCTGACATGTATGAATGAACAGCTGATACTATCCACAGGCCCAGGAGTATGGGTTCCCACTTTTCAGCACTACTGTAGCTTTTCCAGCTACTGTATGTCTAACCTGTCAGTAATAGATACCAATGCAGAGGCTAGGGTAATCTAGAACAGATAATAGAGGAAAGAAATAAGCATCAGTTGTGTACTCAAAACCAGATGTATCCTCAGGGTCCACTACCTTTTCCTTACACGTTTTGAATAGGTTCCCTCAAGAAAAGAGACCTAACAAACTCCTGGAAGAGCTACTCAGGAACTTAACTGGTAGATACAAGTAGTGTCTTCACGTAAGTTCTTGAAGCAGCTCCTCCAGCAGTTTGGCAGGTCTCTCTTCTTGGTCTTGAGTCCTGTGCCTTAGTACTAAGTTGCGAACCACCCAGATCCCCCATTACAGACTGAAAGATTTATTCCACCTAGCTGCAGGAAAGATTGTTGGCAAATAGCTTCCAGATGTCAGCCCTCTCTGGGGAACTGTTAGTTCCCCAGGAACACCTGCCTTAGTGTTTCCCACGGGTAGCCTGTATTCCATAACTCATGTATATGACTGGTACAAAGACCCAGCCAGCTTGCCTCAACTTGGGACAACCCTGAAGGGTCAGCCCAGATCTTCTTTTTTTTGTTCTACTTTTTAGTGATTGGTACCAAGACATAAAACTGAAAGTCATCTTTTAGGTTTTCCTGACCCTCATCTTCAACATCCAATGAGTGCTTCCTGTCTACCAGACCCCATACCGAGTGCTTTACCTGCGTTGTCTCCTTTACACCTCGCCACTGCCCTCTGAGACAGTGATTGCTCTTATCTGCATCTACAGGTAAGAAAATTCCAGTTTAGAGGTAAGAAGTAAATTTCCAAAGTCATACAGCAACTAAATGGAGAAAACAGTTTCAGACTATCTGCTCTAGAACCAAATCCTGAGCCAAATCTCTGTATGCTTTTGCATCAGAAAAGCCAACACATTCCTATTTTTAATTTTGCATCCTCACCCAGTCACTTTTGGAAAGGAATATTAATTATCCAGAAGCAATTTTAAAGAAAATGTTCCTGCTTGCCACAAGGAACAGAAGTTCATTCAGGTTACCTCATCTCATGCATGGTTAACATGACACATATGCTGTCTAATAACAGGATCTCTTAGACTCTAGAAAGAGACATACGACAAGACCTTTAGAAGAGAAAGAAATTAGGGAAAAAATGAATATTTAGGATCCAAGAAACTCCAAAAGCCAGCTTATCTTGATGCTTTTCAGCTACAGTTTGTTGATATTTACTCTAGCATTTATCAGTTGGCATGGTTTAGTTCTTTCTCTGATTTTTCTTCTTTCTGGGTGTATCTCTCCACTTATACTTCCTCTACTAACTCCTCTATCCCCTCCCCATATCTCTAGGTCAAACTCCTGAGGGAGTAAAATCATATTTGAGTAGAGCTTTCAAGTCAAGACTTTTTGAATGCTTTTGGCTGCCTGTAATTGCGTGCCCTTGGGAAGTTCCAGTTCAATCTAATGTGGCCAGGGTAGGGAAGACTGGACATTGCAGATATAGGAAATGACCACCTATGCCTAAAGACGTTCTGGGAAAGGTGCCTTCAGCCAGCAATGGACAGTAGGGAAGTTTCCCTTTGAAGGAGATTGACAAGTCAGGCCTTTTCAGCTTCGACGATCCAGTATGTTGTGGAAGACTTGTCAGGGATAGAATGCACATTTAACACTTCACCACCACCAGAGTAAGGCTTTTCCCCACCCATTAGAAGAAATGACCTATTTCTCTCTGCTATAATCCCTACTAGTTGCTGCTTCAATGTGTGAGACGGGCCAGGACTTCCAATGTGTTTCTTATGGGAGCTTATGGAATGTGACGACTGAAAGACATCTACTCCTGGATTTTCCTCTGTGGGAAATAGGACGTGATGAAATAGTCCAATATCAGAGGAATGATATAATCAGATCATCGTTTGAGAAAGTTAATCTTGAATATGGGGTTAGTGAGATATTGAAGCAAGAGGAACTGAGAGACAGAGCAGTAAAGATGCTTTGCCAGAGTTTACATGAGAGATATTGTGGGTCTTACTATGCAAGAGGCAATGGGAATGGAGAGAAGCATAAGCCAGAGGTATTTTATAGTAGGTAAAAATTAAGGTGCTAATGACAATGAGATAAGGAGTGGAATCAATGGCAGGAGTGAGAGATGCCAACTATGACATGAAGATTGGTGATGTTAGGGACGATGGGGCCTGTAGTTAAGGCAAGAAGTACAGGTGGAGCAGAGGATTTTTTTTTTAATGGGGAAAGGATGACATATGACACATTTGATTTCGAACATGTTGCATTTGAATTTTCTTCAAGTGATCCATGTGGAACTTTCCAGAAGGAAGTATAAATCTGGATTTGGAGCTTAGAATAGAGATTGGAAATGGTCATATACATTTGGCAGCATATGGTCCATTCTAGCCCTTCCACTTTGAATATTACTTTCAATAAAGGAAAACATGCCAAATAGAATGTGCATTTCTTTCTGTGATCCCCAAAATAGACGTTATCTCTTTTTTCTTATTGCTTGCAGCATACTGAATTTCCGAGAGAAAAAAAAATCCCCCAAGATTACATACTAAATGATTTCATTTGTGTAACATTTTTGAAAAAACAAGAATATATAAAATGTTATAAATGAAGACCACATTAATGGTTTCCAGAAGTTGGGCAGGGGGTACTGGAAGGAGGTGGGTGTGGTTATTAAAAGGGCACCATGAGGGAGTTTGTGGTGATGGAGCTTGACTGTGGTGGTGGTTCCCATCAACATGCACATGTGATAAAATTACATATAACAAAACATACACACACACATAAGCACAGGCAAAACTGGGCAAATAGAAATGAAGACTGATGGATGGATCAATGCTGATCTCTTGGCTGTGATATTGCATTCTTCATTTTCAAGACGTTACCATTGGAGAAAACTGGGTAAAGGGTAAATGGGATCTTGGCATCATTTCTTATAACTGCATGTGAATCTACAATTATCTGAAAATAAAAAGTGTAATTTTTAAAAATAGAAAGGCAAGATTATTCTGAGGAAAAAAAGTGTGTTTTCCCCTTATTTTTCCTCCATTTGCTTCCTTAACTTAGGAAACATTTGTGGCAAGCTGGTGGAGACAACAGAATTTAAGGAGGAAAGAGTATCCCAAAGTCTAAGAATAACTTGCCCTCATTGGGATAGAGCAGGGTGAGGGAATTTGAGAAAAAAGTAAAGAGAGAAAGAGATTGAAGAGTTCTCAGCACTGGATGATTGCGACAAGAATAAGGGATGTTTATTAAGATGCTGGCTGCTGACCAAGGAATGCCCAAGAACGAGGGCCAGCATACTGTACAAAGCAATGCCAAAGTACCCCCAGCATTTTTATAAACCCAGACAAAGGGACAGGGTGTGCATCTAGTGAATAGTGTTATTTGAAGGAGGTGCTCTCCCACCTACATTTAGGGAATGATGTTAAACAGAGCCATCTTGAGACCCACCCCCTGCTCAGCCCAGCTACAGTACCTTTCTGTTTCTTTAGCATTCATCTTAATCCTATAGAAAGTCTACATTTTTGTTTTTCCATCATCCTGTATGCTTTTTGTTATTTAAACCTCCTTTGGACATTAGTGGATTCCTTACAAGACTGGAGCTCAGCAGAGAGACTTCTTTGCCGCCACACTGATTTCTTTATACACCTCTAACTTTCATAGTGCATGGGGACCATGAGTATTTTGTTTTCTGAAATTCTATTTGGGGGACCTTCTACCAATCTGAAGCCACATTCTTCTCTATAATCACCCACCAATGAACTATACTTTCCTCTGATTTTGTTTCAATTTGATTTCCTTGACACTAATTTATACGTCTGATTATTCTTGGAATTGCTTTATTTTTTTTCCTTATTATGAAATCTGAGATTTCTTGTATTACTTCTGCATCACCAGTGAGTTCTTCCTTCCTGACAAGAACTGGCTCCAAAGTTCTGCATGTTACAACTTCTATCTTCTTGGAGAACAAAGTCTCATCAAGCCAATTGAAGAGTATATCAAAACCATGCTTTTGGCAGAGTAAGGCTTTTCAGCAGATGTCTGAATAGTTCAAGTTTCCTATAACAACCAGATCATATCCCTGCACCTGCTTTATAATCCGTGTGAGAAATGCATCATTCCTCTCCCCAAACTGCCCAGCCATCCACAGTAGTGACATCACATGTTTCCTTCTCAGTTTACCCTTAACCAGATGTTCTCAACTGTGTTTCCAAAATTAGGCTTATTAACTTTCTTCTGTAGGAAACTTCGATACTCTCCAGCCATTTCTGTTAGGTGTATTTTTCTTGTCAATGCTTAAGGTCACTTTCATTGCCATTTATGGTATTGGTGATTGTTATGAGCAGATGTGTATCAATTTGTGGTAAAAATCTTCAGTTATTTTATTACTCTATGCAACAGTATGTAGGTACCTGTAATCATAAGTGTCAATCATGGCCTTCTTATTTACTTTTCCCCCTGAGAGGCAATAAGTCCTCCCTCCTCTAAAGGAGAAAGCTATACCACAGCAGCAATTATTGATGATATCAAAATGTTACAGAGTTCTTTGAGGACATTTTCTTCTTTCCCCTCAATTTTCACTTTTTAGATGCCTTTTCAAACAGGTTGGTGGGGCTCCTGTAAAATATGTTCTTTTCAGGCAACTGCCCAATGAGTCAGAATGGGCTGAATTTCATAAAATGGTAAGAAAAATCATTCTCATCTGAATCATTGTTCAACTTGTTTGACAGTGAGCATACAAATTTAAATAACAGAGAAAAAAACTTCAACTCTCCCTGTGGCACCAAGTAACTGATTCTGAGAGGACAAATTGTATTATACGGGTGATGCAGGAATTTTTTTTCTTCTGGCTGCACCACACAGCTTGCAGGATCTCAGTTCCCCAACCAAGAACTGAACCCAGGCCACGGCGGCAGTGAAAGTGCCAAATCCTAGTTACTAGACCACCAGGGAACTCCCCAGGAATTCTTAAACAAAAATGTTTTCATTGTTTTTAGCTCCCCTTTTGTGGGTTTTTTGCCTTTACATTTTGCAGCTTGCTTTATGAGTACCAGCATCATTGTACAAGTTCCTGACAGATGTTAATGACCCAGAATGATAAGCCTTTAGTATAATCTCCACTCATAGCTTCTTCATATCATTCCAAAAGATATTCCCAAACATTCTAGTTCAATGATTGTTAATATAACACAAAGTGATTTGTAGAGTTTTGCTTGGGATGTTCCTGTGCTTGTTTTAAACCACATTTAAAAGAAAAAGTTAAAAAAAACTTTTCTGTTAGTATTCACAATTCCATAACAGGTGTCTCCTTTGTCATGCAGCAGTAGGGGTGCAGGTTCTACAATGAGAACATTGATGACATCCAGATAAGGGGGACTGTCTGCTTCCAGAGAGAAGAGTCCCCTTGGTGACCAATTTCTTCCCAAGAAAGTCACAGGACAAGTAGATGACAGGGAATCCACTAGCCTGAGTAATCAGGTAGCTAGTATGTAACACATTAGCAGTCCAGGTCACCTGTTTTCACATGTGGCCAAAACACAAGCAGAGGAGAGAAGCAAAAAACAGAAAAATGTAAAGATCAGAAATAAGGTAAACACAACCTAAATTGCAATGAATGAATGCCAGGAAAAGCATCAAAATCAACAGTGCAATGCAAGGTAAGAAATACAACCACAGGAGACAGAACGATTGCAAGAGAAGAAAAAGGAAAAGGAAATATAAGAGTGCAAAATTACCAGGGAGAGGCAACAAAGCTATTGTAACATAAGATTTAGAATGTAACACTTTTTCAATATTTAGTTAATATTATTTTTAACTGTATAAAGCAATAATAATGTATGATGTTAATGGAATTTAAAGTATATTGTGACATGGAAGCAACCTAAATGTCCATCAACAGATGAATGGATAAAGAAGATGTGATATATATAGGTAGGTAGACAGATAGATAGATATAGGTATGCATATAATAGAATATTAACCATAAAAAAGAATGATATAATGTCATCTGCAGCAACATGGATAGACCTAGAGATTATCATATTAAGTGAAGTAAGTCACACAGACAAAGACAACATATGCTATCACTTACATGTGCAATCTAAAATATGATACAAATGAACTTATTTACAAAAGAGAAACAGACTCACAGACATAGAAAACAAATTTACAGTTACCAAAGGGGAAAAGGGGTGGGGGAGGGATAAATTAAGAGTTTGGGACTTGCAGATACAAACTACTATAGATAAAATAGATAAACAACAAGGTCCTACTGTATAGCACAGGGAACTATATTCAATATCTTGTAATAAACCATAATGGAAAAGAATATGAAAAAGCATATATTGTGAGGAAGAATGAAATGTACAAACATATGACAAAAGTTACACAAATGATAGAGTGAAAGTGATCTAAGATTCTTTTATTATTTGGGAGAAAAGTAAGAGTTTTTATTAACATTAAAATTTGATGTCAAGAAGCCTCATTAATTTCTAGGAGTAATCACTAAAATAATAGCAAACAAGTATAGACTTCCAAATTAATAAGGCAGTGGTAAAAAAATCAAATGATTTGAAAAAAAATACTCAAGTCAAATGAAAGAAAGGGAATAGAATCAGAGAATAGGCAAAACAAATAAAAAGCAGATAGATGGGAGGAGACCTTCAAGATGGCGGAGGATGAAGACATGGAGATCACCTTCCTCCCCACAAATACATCAGAAGTACACCTACATGTGGAACAACTCCTACAGAAGACCTACTGAATGATGGCAGAAGACCTCAGACTTCCCAAAAGGCAAGAAATTCCCGATGCACCTGGGTAGGGCAAAAGAAAAAAGGAAAAACAGAGACAAAAGAATAGGGACAGGACCAACCTCTCTGGGAGGGAGCTGGGAAGGAGGAAAAGTTTCCACACACGAGGAAGCCCCTTCACTGGCAGAGACGGGGGGTAGCAGGGGGGAAGCTTCAGAGCCACGGAGGAGATCACAGCAACAGGGGTGCAGAGGGCAAAGCGGAGAGATTCCCGCATAGAGGATCAGTGCCGACCAGCACTCACCAGCCCGAGAGGCTTGTCTGCTCACCCGCTGGGCCGGGCGGGGGCTGGGAGCTGAGGCTCAGGCTTCGGAGGTCAGACCCCAGGGAGAGGACTGGGGTTGGCTGCTTGAACACAGCCTGAAGGGGGCTAGTGCGCCATGGCTAGCCGGGAGGGAGTCTGAGAAAAAGTCTGGAACCACCTAAGAGGCAAGAGACCATTGTTTCAGGGTGTGGAAGGAGAGGGGATTCAGAGCACTGCCTAAACGAGCTCCAGAGACGGGCACAAGCCATGGCTATCAGCGTGGACCCCAGGGACGGGTATGAGACGCTAAGGCTGCTGCTGCCGCCACCAAGAAGCCTGTGTGCAAGCCCAGGTCACTCTCCACACCACCCCTCCCGGGAGCCGGTGCAGCCCGCCACTGCCAGGGTCCCAT
Source organism: Balaenoptera ricei (assembly GCF_028023285.1). Lineage (NCBI taxonomy): Eukaryota > Metazoa > Chordata > Mammalia > Artiodactyla > Balaenopteridae > Balaenoptera > Balaenoptera ricei. The sequence continues at coordinate 73,056,238 of NC_082655.1, forward strand.
GATCCAGGGACAACTTCCCCGGGAGAACACACGGCGCGCCTCAGGCTGGTGCAACGTCATGTGGCCTCTGCCGCCACAGGCTTGCCCCGCATTCCATGCCCTTCCATCCCCCCGGCCTGAGTGAGCCAGTGCCCCCGAATCACCCGCTTCTTTAACCCCGTCCTGTCTGAGCGAAGAACAGATGCCCTCAGGTGACCTACATGCAGAGGCGAGGCCAAATCCAAAGCTGAACCCCGAGAGCTGTGTGGACAAAGAAGAGAAAAGGAAATCTCTCCCAGCAGCCTCAGGAGCAGGAGATTAAATCTCCACAATCAACTTGATGTACCCTGCATCTGTGGAATAACTGAATAGACAATGAATCAGCCCAAAATTGAGACGGTGGACTTTGGGAGCAACTGTAGACTTGGGGTTTGCTTTCTGCATCTAATTTGTTTCTGGAATTATGTTTATCTTAGTTTAGTGTTTAGAGCTTATTATTTATGGTTGATTTGTTTAATGATTTGGTTGCCCTCTTCCTTTTTAAATTTTTTATATATATCTATATTTTCCTTTTTCTCTTTTTGTGAGTGTGTATGTGCATGCTTCTTTGTGTGATTTTCTCTGTATAGCTTTGCTTTTGCCATTTGTCCTAGGGTTCTGACTGTCCGTTTGTTTTTTTGCTTTTTTAGTATAGTTTTTAGCTCTTGTTATCATTGGTGGCCTCGATTTTTGGTTTGGTTGCTCTCTTCTTTCATACTCTCTTTATTTTAATTATTTTTAATTTTTTATTTTAAATAATTTTTTTCTATTTTAATAAATTTATTTTATTTTACTTATTTACTTTCCCTCCCTCCCTCCCTCCGTCCCTCCCTCTCTCTCTCACTCTATTTCTTTCTTTCTTTCTTTTTCTACCTGTTCTTCTGAGCCATGTGACTGACAGGGTCTTGGTGCTCCTGCTGGGTGTCAGGCCTGAGCCTCTTAGGTGGGAGAGCTGAGTTCGGGACACTGGTCCACCAGAGACCTCCCGGCCTCACGTAATATCAAACGGCAAATGCTCTCCCAGAGATCTCCATCTCAACGCTAAGACCCAGCTCCACTCAACAACAAGCAAGCTACACTGCTGGACACCCTATGCCAAACAACTAGCAAGACAGGAACACAACCTCACCCATTAGCAGAGAGGCTGCCTAAAATCATAGTAAGGTCACAGACACCCAAAAACACACCACCGGACATGGTCCTGCCAACCAGAAAGACAAGATCCAGCCTCATCCACCAGAACACAGGCACCAGTCCCCTCCAACAGGAAGCCTAAACAAACCACTGAACCAACCTTAGCCACTGGGGGGCAGACACCAAAAACAACCAGAACTACGAACCTGCAGCCTGCAAAAAGGAGACCCCAGACACAGTAAGTTAAGCAAAATGAGAAGACAGAGAAATACACAGCAGAATGAAGGAGCAAGGTAAAAACCCACCAGACCAAACAAATGAACAGGAAATAGGCAGTCTACCTGAAAAAGAATTCAGAGTAATGATAGTAAAGATGATCCAAAATCTTGGAAATAGAATGGAGAAAATACAAGATACGTTTAACAAGGACCTAGAAGAACTAAAGAGCAAACAAACAATGATGAACAACACAATAAATGAAATTAAAAATTCTCTAGAAGGAATCAATAGCAGAATAACTGAGGCAGAAGAATGGATAAGTGACCTGGAAGATAAAATAGTGGAAATAACTACTGCAGAGCAGAATAAAGAAAAAAGAATGAAAAGAATTGAGGACAATCTCAGAGACCTCTGGGACAACATTAAATGCATCAACATTCGAATTATAGGGGTCCCAGAAGAAGAAGAGAAAAAAAAGGGACTGAGAAAATATTTGAAGAGATTATAGTTGAAAACTTCCGTAATATGGGAAAGGAAATAGTCAATCAAGTCCAGGAAGCACAGAGAGTCCCATACAGGAAAAATCCATGGAGAAACATGCCAAGACACATATTAATCAAACTATCAAAAATTAAATACAAAGAAAAAATATTAAAAGCAGCAAGGGAAAGGCAACAATTAACATACAAGGGAATCCCCGTAAGGTTAACAACTGATCATTCAGCAGAAACTGTGCATGCCAGAAGGGAGTGGCAGGACATATTTAAAGTGATGAAAGGGAAAAACCTACAACCAAGATTGCTCTACCCAGCAAGGATCTCATTGAGATTCGACAGAGAAATTAAAACCTTTACAGACAAGCAAAAGCTAAGAGAATTCAGCACCATCAAACCAGCTCTACAACAAATGCTAAAGGAACTTCTCTAGGCAGGAAACACAAGGGAAGGAAAAGACTTACAATAACAAACCCAAAACAATTAAGAAAACGGTAATAGGAACATACATAGCGATAACTACCTTAAATGTAAATGGATTAAATGCTCCAACCAAAAGACATAGATGGTTGAATGGATGCATAAACAAGACCAGTATACATGCTGTCTACAAGAGACCCACTTCAGACCTAGGGACACATACAGACTGAAAGTGAGGGGATGGAAAAAGATATTCCATGCAAATGGAAATCAAAAGAAAACTGGAGTAGCAATTCTCCTATCAGACAAAATAGACTTTAAAATTAAGACTATTGCAAGAGACAAAGAAGGACACTGCATAATGATCAAGGTATCAATCCAAGAAGAAAATATAACAATTGTAAATATTTATGCACCCAACATAGGAGCACCTCAATACATAAGGCAAATGCTAACAGCCATAAAAAGGGAAATCGACAGTAACACAAGTATAGTAGGGGACTTTCACAACCCACTTTCATCAATGGACAGATCATCCAAAATGAAAATAAATATGGAAACACAAGCTTTCAATGACACATTAAACAAGATGGATTTAATTGATATTTATAGGACATTCCATCCAAAAACAGCAGATTACACTTTCTTCTCAAGTGCTCATGGAACATTCTCCAGGATAGATCATATCTTGGGTCACAAATCAAGCCTTGGTAAATTTAAGAAAATTGAAATCATATCAACTATCTTTTCCAACAAGGACGCTATGAGACTAGATATCAATTACAGGAAAAAATCTGTAAAAAATACAAACACATGGAGGCTAAATAATACACTACTAAATAACCAAGAGATCACTGAAGAAATCAAACAAGAAATCAAAAAATACCTAGAGACAAATTACAACAAAAACTCGACGATCCAAAACCTATGGGATGCAGCAAAAGCAGTTCTAAGAGGGAAGTTTATAGCTATACAAGCCTACCTCAAGAAACAAGAAAAATCTCAAATAAACAATCTAAACTTACACCTAAAAAACTAGAGAAGGAAGAACAAACAAAACCCAAAGTTAGCAGAAGGAAAGAAATCATAAAGATCAGAGCAGAAATAAATGAAATAGAAACAGAGAAAACAATAGCAAAGATCAATAAAACTGAAAGCTGGTTCTTTGAAAAGATAAACAAAATTGATAAACCATTAGCCAGACTCACCAAGAAAAAGAGGGAGAGGACTCAAATCAATAAAATGAAAAATGAAAAAGGAGAAGTTACAACAGACACTGCAGAAATACAAAGCATCCTAAGAGACAACTACAAGCAACTCTATGCCAATTAAATGGACAAATGGAAGAAATGGACAAATTCTTAGAAAAGCACAACCTTCTGAGACTGAACCAGGAAGAAATAGAAAATATAAACAGACCAATCACAAGCACTGAAATTTAAACTGTGATTTAAAATCTTCCAACAAACAAAAGCCCAGGACCAGATGGCTTCAGAGGCGAGTTCTATCAAACATTTAGAGAAGAGCAAACACCTATCCTTCCCAAACTCTTCCAAAATATAGCAGAGGGAGTAACACTCCCAAACTCATTCTACGAGGCCACCATCACCCTGATACCAAAACCAGACAAAGATGTCACAAAAAAAGAAAACTATAGGCCAATATCACTGATGAACATGGATGCAAAAACCCTCAACAAAGTACTAGCAAACAGAATCCAACTGCACATTAAAAGCATCATACACCATGATCAAGTGGGGTTTATCCCAGGAATGCACAGATTATTCAATATATGCAAGTCAATCAATGTGATACAGCATATTAACAAGTTGAAGGAGAAAAACCATATGATCATCTCAACAGATGGAGAAAAAGCTTTCGACAAAATTCAACATCTATTTATGGTAAAAACCCTCCAGAAAGTAGGCATAGAGGGAACTTACCTCAACATAATAGAGGCCATATATGACAAATCCACAGCCAACATCGTTCTCAATGGTGAAAAACTGAAACCATTTCCACTAAGATCAGGAACAAGACAAGGTTGTCCACTCTCACCACTATTATTCAACATAGTTTTGGAAGTTTTAGACACAGCAATCAGAGAAGAAAAAGAAATAAAAGGAATCCAAATCAGAAAAGAAGAAGTAAAGCTGTCACTGTTTGCAGATGACATGATACTATACATAGAGAATCCTAAAGATGCTACCAGAAAACTACTAGGACTAATCAATGAATTTGGTAAAGTAGCAGGATACAAAATTAACGTACAGAAATCTCTTGCATTCCTATACACTAATGATGAAAAATCTGAAAGAGAAATTAAGGAAACACTCCCATTTACCATTGCAACAAAAAGAATAAAATACCTAGGAATAAGCATACCTAAGGAGACAAAAGACCTGTATGCAGAAAACTATAAGACACTGATGAAAGAAATTAAAGACGATACAAACAGATGGAGAGATATACCATGTTCTTGGATTGGAAGAATCAACATTGTGAAAATGACTATACTACCCAAAGCAATCTACAGATTCAATGCAATCCCTACCAAACTACCAATGGCATTTTTCACAGAACTAGAATAAAAAATTTCACAATTTGTATGGAAACACAAAAGATCCCGAATAGCCAAAGCAATCTTGAGAAAGAAAAACGGAGCTGGAGGAATCAGGCTCCCTGACTTCAAACTATACTACAAAGCTACAGTAATCAAGACAGTATGGTACTGGCACAAAAACAGATATATAGATCAATGGAACAAGATAGAAAGCCCAGAGATAAACCCACACATATATGGTCACCTTATTTCTGATAAAGGAGGCAAGAATATACAATGGAGAAAAGACAGCATCTTCAATAAGTGGTGCTGGGAAAACTGGACAGCTACAGGTAAAAGAATGAAATTAGAACACTCCCTAACACCATACACAAAAATAAACTCCAACTAGATTAAAGACCTAAATGTAAGGCCAGACACTATCAAACTCTTAGAGGAAAGCAAAGGCAGAACACTCTATGACATAAATCACAGCAAGATCCTTTTTGACCCACCTCCTAGAGAAATGGAAATAAAAACAAAAATAAACAAATGGGACCTAATGAAACTTAAAAGTTTTGCACAGCAAAGGAAACCATAAACAAGAAGAAAAGACAACCCTCAGAATGGGAGAAAATATTTGCAAAGGAAGCAACTGACAAAGGATTAATCTCCAAAATTTACAAGCAGCTCATGCAGCTCAATATCAAAAAACAAACAACCCAATCCAAAAATGGGCAGAAGACCTAAATAGACATTTCTCCAAAGAAGATATACAGATTGCCAACAAACACATGAAAGGATGCTCAACATCACTAATCATTAGAGAAACGCAAATCAAAACTACAATGAGGTTTCACCTCACATCAGTCAGAATGTCCATAATCAAAAAATCTACAAACAATAAATGCTGGAGAGGGTGTGGAGAAAAGGGAACCCTCTTGCACTGTTGGTGGGAATGTAAATTGATACAGCCACTATGGAGAACGGTTTGGAGGTTCCTTCAAAAACTAAAAATAGAACTACCATATGACCCAGCAATCCCACTACTGGGCATATACCCTGAGAAAACCATAATTCAAAAAGAGTCTGTACCACAATGTTCATTGCAGCTCTATTTACAATAGCCAGGACATGGAAGCAACCTAAGTGTCCACGGACAGATGCATGGATAAATTAGATGTGGCACATATATACAATGGAATATTACTCAGCCATAAAAAGAAATGAAATGGAGCTATTTGTAGTGAGGTGGATGGACCTAGAGTCTGTCATACAGAGTGAAGTAATTCAGAAAGAGCAAAACAAATACTGTATGCTAACACATATATATATGGAATCTAAAAAAAAAAAAAAAAATGGTTCTGAAGAACCCAGGGGCAGGACAGGAATAAAGACACAGATGTAGAGAATGGACTTGAGGACATGGGGAGGGGAAGGGTAAGCTGGGACGAAGTGAGAGAGTGGCATGGACATATATACACTACCAAATGTAAAATAGATATAGCTAGTGGGAAGCAGCCGCATAGCACAGGGAGATCAGCTCGGTGCTTTGTGACCACCTAGAGGGGTGGGATAGGGAGGGTGGGAGGGAGACACAAGAGGGAGGAGATATGGGGATATATGTATATGTATAGCTGATTCTTTGTTATAAAGCAGAAACTAACACACCATTGTAAAGCAATTATACTCCAATAAAGATGTTAAAAAAAAAATTACCCAGATACCCTTTTCCCAAAGCAAAAAAAAAGCAGATAGATGGTAGATTTAAACTCAAATATATTAAGATGTGCATTAAATGTAACTGGATTAAAAAGTTTAAATTAAAAGACAAAGCCTGTTCACCTAGAAATAAAATGTATGCTGTTTAAAAGAGCTATCTAAAGCATAAGGATACAGAAGGGCTTAAAGTAAAAGGCTGTAACAAGATATACGATGCAAACATTAATGAAAACTATATCAGGTAGCATATAAATACCACACAAAATAAAACAAAGAAAAAAGGCACTAGTAAGATAAAGAAGCCCCTTCATAATGATAAAATGTTCAATTTACCAGGAAAATATAATAATTCTAAACCATACTCACCTAATAGCATAATCCCAAAACAAAACAAAAAGTAGCAGAAATGCACAGAAAAATTAATTCATAATTAGTTTAATTCACAATTAAAATGAAAGGATCTTAGTATACCTCTAGAAGAAGCAGACAAAAATCAGTAAGGATACAGCATATTTGAAGAACATGATTAATAAACCTGAATCAGTGGGTGATATGCAACATCCAAACTCAATAACTGCAGAATATACTTTCTTTTCAAAAATACGTGAAACCGCTTCAGAGATAACAATATACTCGACCATAAAGAATTACAATCTCAGAGTATATTCTCTGATCACAATGTAATTATGCTAGAAATTGATAAGCAAAAGATACTCTAAGAATCCCCCATATGGTTTAATATAGGAAATATAGTTCTAATTAACAAATGGGTCAAGGAAGAAATCATAAAGATAATCAGAAAGTCTTTGAACTGATAGATAACATAACTAATTTATATACAAACTTGTGGAACTCAGAAAAAAAAACAGGATTTAGAAGAAAATTTCACTAAAAATGGCAAGAACCTTGTACCAAAATTTTTGAAAATTTACATGAAATTGACAAATTATTAGAAAAACACAACTTAAAAAGCTGACATAAAAATAATAAATAGAATGTAAAACATTCCCATAAAGAAAACTCCAGGCTTCACCAGCAAGTTGTTCTAAATATTAAAGAAAGAAATAACTCCAATCTTATAAGAAATCTTCCAGAGATCAGAAAAAGAGGAGACACTTTTCAAATAATTTTACAAGGTCAGGATAACCTTGGTCCCAAAACTCGACAAGGAAGAATAATTGCAGGCCAATCTCACTATGAACAGAGTTTCAAATATTCCAAATCAAATATTAACAAATTGAATCCAGCTATACACAGAAATAATACAATATGAACAACTTTAATTTGCCCCAGGAAAGTTGGGGCAAAGTTGTTTTAACATTAGAAAATCCATGTAATTTAGTGCATTTACTGAATATTATGATGATTTGCACAGAGGCAGAAAAGGCATCTGATAAAATTCAATATCCTGTCAAGATAAATATTAGCAAACGACAAAAAAAATATCAAGTATTCTATTTAATGGTGAAACATTAAACATTTCTTTCTGAGATTGGGGAAGGACAAGAATGCCATTGTTATTTCTATTCAACATTACGCTGGAGGTCTTAGCGAGTGCAGTAAGATGAAAACAGAATGAAAGGTAAATGGATTAGAAAGAAACCAAACTTTCACTATTCACAGATGACATGTGTGTATAGCAAACTCCAAAAGATTCCACTGATTGTTAGTTAGATTAATGAAGGTGTATCAAGTTAGCCTGATTCAAAATCAATGAATAAAAATCAACTGTACTGGCAGTGTTCTGTTTCTTTACCTGGGGACTTGCTATATGTGCATCTGCTTCTTACTGATTTGTTAAGTTGTACATGCATGTTTTGTGTACCTTTTTTATTAACCCGTACCCATTGCTAGTACCCTAAAGGTGTCATACTCTTCCTAATAGGTTCTACCAGCTTAATAGAGAGGAAAAAGGTATGTAGCACTCAGCCTGAAAAGCAACAGTATACTTATATGAAAACATTTAAAGCCTTACTTAATGGACACTTGCTTCTGATGCTCAGGATGTGGCTTAATTCCATTCCTGTTTTACTGTTTAAGTTTCTTTTTAAAGCAACCATTTCCTTGATACCGTTTACAACAGACCCTGCAAAACTATGACAGAAGCTATTTATCCAACAAATCGTACTATTTCCCTTGTAGATATTTTACCTTAAAATAGACATTTACTTGGACAATTCTATGCACCTAGCTTTCAGTCAAAGAGATCTATATATTACACTTGGCCCTTGATGCACTGATCTATATACATTAGCCTTTCCCTGAAGGAAACGGTCGTTCAGAAGGAAGGAGCAATTTGATAAAGCCTATACAGCAAGTCATTGTAAATGGAACTGAAACATTTTCTTAGAGACAAAGTAGAACAATTTCTTTTCAACCTCTGATCAGTAGACAAAAATAAGTTGGATATAAATTTATGGGCACAAACAAGCACTATTTGATTCACTTATTGTTCGCTGCACTGAACACTGTTAAAATCCACTGGAAAAGCCCAAAGAGCCACTAGCAAAGGGTGGCAGTCACAGCATCCCTGTCATCGGGCCTAAGAGCAGAACAGAAACGCAGCATCAGGCCTCACGTAGGGAAATGGTTTAGAACTCTGGCAAAACTCCCATGCTCCTAGGGTACCTGCTTCCTCTTAAAAAAAACATCATGCACTTTAAATACCTGAACCACTTTTCATCTAAAAAAATACCATCCACTACTACACGGTTATTGTAATAACCTATATTATATGTACATTAGACATTAGAAATACAAACACTGACATTCTTTGCCTTACCTGTTATGGCACAAGAAACCATAAACGAGTCTGTCAAATAACAAAAGGCTTTTGTTTAACATCCCAAAACTAATCTGTTATTACTCTGCCTGTCAAGGGGAAAAAAAAAGTCAGAAAACACAAATTCGTATCATTTTCTATTAACCAACTAAAAATAGAGGGTAAAATGTAATTCCACTAGAAAAATGAATAAGTACTTGAAAACCATCACATTCTATAAAGGTCTAGCTTTTGGAAACTGTAACCCTGTCATTAAATTATTTCCCCAAATCCATTCACACAGTCATGTGCTGAGTCTAAGAGGAGGAGGAAAGATCATTTCTTTCCCCAAATTTGGTATCTAGCTTGCTAAAAAAAGACAAAGGCATATTTTATCATCCTGGAAAAAGTGACTTCAGTGAAGCAGATAAAGTGTCTAATAAGGCCTAATTATCTCATGTTGTGATTCTTTTTAAATCACTTTTAACCTCAGGAAGAATTTTAATTATCTTGTATAATAAAGTCTCTCCTTATTTCACCCCCTCTAGGAGAAAAGACATATTAAAGCTTATTTTTGTCAAAAGATAAGAGCAGTATTAAGTTTAAATTGATGTCATTATGAAATATTCGATATCAGGATTACACATTTCAACTTCAGTAATTATTCGAGCGGTCACAAAAAGAGTATCATTGCACCACCAGCTCCTAGAAAGGCCATCATTGCTATCAGCACGCCTGTGATACACCAGGGATGGTGGGGGAGAGGAAAATGTGTTCTTTCTATTCCAGTAGAGTCTTGTGATTCCAAGGTTAAATTATTGAAGCAGTTTGGGAGGTACTTTTTAATATGATTTTCAAAAAGTTTTCTCCTCATTATCAACTCTTTAATAAACACTTCAAAGTTTCTGTGAGCTTCTCTACTGGGAAAAAATATTAATTCATGAGTTCTTCTTCCCAAACATACACTCACTTCTCTCACTGGGATTCCAGAACTCAAGAAGGAGATGTTATGCAAGGTCTGCACAAGGAGAGACAAAGTCTCCCTTCTTCGTTTTCCTATTTCTCCTACAAATGCATCTGTGCGTGCTGGGTACAGAACCTCTATCCTGCAATACGATTCTGGCATGAGGGACAGCCTCTCCGACTCAGGGAGGGCCTCTGAAACAGGGCATTAACCTATTTCTCTCCTCTTCCTTCCTCATCCACATACAATAACAATAGTTAGTGTTGACTAGATGCTGGGCACAGTGATAAGCCCTTCCCAACACATTTATCTCATTCACATCCACAACTCCACCCCCCTCTACTAATGAAGTAACTGAGCCTTCGAAATATTCGGTGGCTTCCCCGAGGTTACACAGCTAGTGGATGATGGAATTTGAATGCATCTCTGTTTCAATTTACAGAATCTGCTCATGTAACCATCACACCAGTTGTAACACATTCCTTTATTTTGACAGAATGGAGGTGACTGCTTTCGTCCTTAATATAAGGATGCAATTTGGATATTCATGATGTCTCGGAAAAGCATGGAATTTTTCACTTACTTGTATCTTTATATAGTTGTCTTTGACCCTTGCCACAGAAATGTATATATATATTCCACCTATATATATATATATATATATGGGTGAAACTTCATAGCAAACTGTTGGTATACTAAGCCTCATGTTAAAACTCATACTACAGAATTAAATATGAGCAGAATCCAATTACATCAAATTTTACTTAAAGGAACTCAACTTCTCTTCGGCTTACTACAATAGAAGTCTGTGTCTTATTCTGGTCAAATCCCATTGGCAGTGTTTAGGGGATGGGAAAGAAGCTCACCTTCATGCATTTAGGGGCCCAAACTGTCAGGGACTCTTGACGTCTTGCAAAGTCACCTTAGGTGCCAACCTCCAGCCTGGGGTCTTACAAAGAAAGAGTAGAGGACGGCAGGGAAGGGTTTTCTGAGACAGGCAGAGAAGTACCCAAAGAGAAAAGGGAAGAACTGGGCAAACAGCTAGCCAGTCTTGTTTACCTTAGGTATACACAGTAACATAAATTAGGTAAAAAATTGTGATTAGAGGAGGCAGGTATGGGTATTCTATGGCATGGACTGAAATTTCATTTTTTAATGTGATTATTTTTTTACTATCTCTCAATTTTATTAACTATTGTTTAGTCTGTATCTGTGTTAAGACCCTTTAAATACTCTCTAGAAGAAAAGAGAGGACTATATTTAATAATTAATAAATTAATATTAATAATAATATTATTGAATAATAATATCCTATGGGATCAAATAATAATTTTAATATTAGCAAACATCTACAAAACATTTCTTATATGTCAGGTACTATTCTAAGTATTTGACATATATTAACCCATTTAACAAAATCACTATGGTTACTCATTTATTATTAATAGGTAAATAATGCTGCTTTAATCTGTGTTATTCAGTTTTGTCCTGGGAAGTTTAAACCATTGTCTTAATTTGATTAGGAAACCTATTTTTTATTTTCAACACGAAGGTAAACATCAGACAAGCTTAACTATACAATCGGTTAAAACACAGAATGCATGGTCTTCTCCCAGAGCTTATAACGCAATAGGTCTGGGATGATGCCCAAGAGTTTTCAGTTTCCCTAAGTGACTCTGATACTGTTGGTATAGAAAAACTGGACTTAGTTAGCAAGGGTGTAGAAGCAAGGGTGTAGAAAACCCTACCTAAAGAACTTAGACCATTGGACTCTTCAAGGAATACAAGAGAACAGCTTACGAGAATGGGTACAATTCTGATTTTGATTAGAATCATAGAAAACAATGTCCCTGGATATTTCTTATAATAAGATTTCCAAAAGTTGTGTAAGCAGACAAGGCTTCAGTTAAAATTATGTCACACTGAGTTTGTATGTCTCCGTAGAGATTCTGCCAGTGTGCTTGGTGAGTCCCAAACCCCTTCTAAAAAGAAAAATTCAGAGATTTTAGGGCCGCCTGGTATTTAGTGCTACCTCTAAGAAATGAGAAGGCAACCAGGAAGAGATCTCACAGGCAATCCATCTCTCCGGCCAGGAGGAAGGAAGGCTGAGACAATTAAGAGAGAGGGGGCGTTCAGGAACAACGCCCGAGGAGGGTACCGCCTATAGCCCACCCTCACAGCCAGTACGGGGTGGATACAAGCAGAATAAGGACCCCATTCCTCAACTCTGGACTGCTTCCGGCTTTGTAATTTGAGAAGAGGGCAGAACATGACATGGTGATGGACGCCCCATTCCTCTGCCTCCGTGGATAATATCAAGTGGGACCTCTTCCGTGCCAGAGTGAATTTCAAGGCCTCCACAGAACATGATTGTACCTGGGGCCTTTTAAGTTCCCACTGTGAGATCAGTGTGTAGGACATTTTTCTAAAATGAACTGCTACATGTTTTGGTCTCTGCTCCTGATTCTCACTGCCTTTGCTAGACTGGCTATTTTTAAAGTCCTGTTTTAACCATGAATGAGCAACTCGAGTCTACCTTCCAACAGGGAAAGAAATTACTATTGTTGTATCAAAAGCTGATCTTTTCCTGTTCCTCTAAGATTATGTTCGATGGGGAAGGACGATCAGTTACTCCCTCCTCTCCATTCCTTCCATCTGGGAAGGACGCAGCACAGACAGAGGTGTCACCAGCAGCCATAGGGCCATAAGCTCAAATGGGTAACAGAGCTCTGTAAGAAAAGGAATCACTCCCTGAGAGTCTCTCAGTATCGTCGCGCCCCCAAGCATTTCTGTTTGAGAAAGGAAGGACAGGGTACGAGCTGTGAGAGGGCAAGGAGGAAGCAGTCCATTCTAGCAATTCTGCCATTATGATTTCACTTATTCATTCAGCAAGTGTTGACCGAAGGCTACTATATACCAGGGCCGTGTTGGACTCTGGAGACACATGGGGGAAAAGGCACACACAGGTGGTCCTCTCATATACTTTCTATTCCAGCAGGAAGACCAGCTATTAAACAACGACACGCATTACTAACTAACTGATTCCAGTGAGGCCTGTGAAGCATGGCTACAGCCTGGGGAGCTGAGTTGGTCCAGGGATCAGGGAAAGCTCCTTGAGGAACTGACACTTAAGCCCTGAAGGATAAGTGGAGTTCTCTGCTAAGAAGGATTCAAGTAGGGAAAAGAGCTATTTGAAGGCCCAGAGGTAGCAGCGTAGATGGCGTATGTGAGGAGCTAGCCAAGGGCTTGTGTAAATGCAATAAAGACGGCAGGACACCAGCAGGAGATAGGGCTCCTGGAAGGTTCATATAAGGCAATCATGGGCCCACAATTAACCGTAAAAGGTTCTCTAAGCATCAAGGACTTTGTCCAGAACAATCAAAGTACTGTCTTCCAAACCACCTTTTTTAAATCCAAAGCATCTGGTGCAGTGTTCTGCCAAAGGTGTCCAATGGATGTCTGATGAATAATGAATAAATTAATCAAAAATGTAAGCATGTGTATAAAATCTATCTTTCACACACTGGAATTTGTGCTTTGGTCCATTTGCTGCAATATTGCAAAATCATATAAGTGTCTGGGCTTCCTGAATTTGAAAAGGAAGCTTAAAATAATTATTGAATTCTGAGCCTCTATTCTCTCAAATTAATTCCCAGTGCAGCATACGTGCTCTTAACCAGCTTTTCTGTGCAAATAAAATAAGACTATTTCAAAAGACATATTGGGGCATTGATACCACATCAGATACCAGAAAATCTTAAAATGTTTATTTACAAAAGTCAGAAGAGAGAACAGTATAATAAGCAGCTGAAAACAATATGGACGACAGAATGGAAAACGTCCTACCAAATTTCTCCACTCTTCACACACATTTTTTCTTCATCTATCCCCATCTCTAAATGTATTCAGCCAAAAGCTTGAGAAATTTAAAAGCAAGTTGTATGTTTTAGACAGTAGATGCTTCCTCATTCTTTCCATTCATGTTTTTGTTCATCTGTTCATATTTACTGAGTTGTACATCAGAAGCTGTGCTGAACACAAGAGATGCAAAGATGGATGTAACACAGTCTTTACTATCTACACCTCTTATTAGGAGGTGTAGATAGACAGTAAGTGTTCAAGTGTCTCAGGTAGGGAATTTGGGTCTGGGGGCAGTGGAGACACCAAAGAAGGAACAGCCAGTTCTGAGGTGGGGTAGCAGTGGGGACCTGCTACAGAGAGGTCCAGACGAGAAAGGCTCACAGAGGAGCTGACATGTTCCTAAGTCTTGAAAGGTCCACTACCCAGCAAGGGACACAGAGAGGTAGCGTTCCAGACAGAACCACCAGAGCAGATGCAGAGAGATGGGAAATAGCTTGCAATACTCAAAGAACTGGGGAATTCCTTGGCGGTCCAGTGGTTAGGACTCCACACTTCCACTGCCGGGGGCCCGGGTTCAATCTCTGGTCGTGGAACTGAGATTCCGCGAGCCATGCTGTGCAGCCAAAAAAAAAAAAAAAAAAAAAAATACTCCAAGAACTGCATATAGTTCAGTGCAGAAGAACACGGAGTTCAAGCCAGAGCACAGAAACATGTCTGGTTGTGGACATCTTGGATTGATGAGAAGGCAGCTACTGAAGAGGCTCACACAGGGGAGTGATAAAGCCAAGCACTTTCTTTCCAAAAAACAAGCGTAAATAATAGATTACAAGGTGGGGGAGGGATAAACTAGGAACTTGGGATTAATAGATACACACTACTATATATAAGATAAACAAAAAGGACCTACTGTATAGCACAGGAACTATAGTCAATATCTGGTAATAACCTATAATGGAAAAGAGTCTGAAAAAGGATAACTGAATCACTTTGCTGTACACCTGAAGCACTGTAAATCAACTATACTTCAATTTTTAAAAATGAAAAAAAAAAAGAACGCATTGGACTAACATTGGCATTGGGACATTTACTGAAGAATACAAAACTAAATAATGCATTCACATCTCATAGACATTTTTCTCCCTTCTTTGACATTACAATTTCTGGAAAAAAACTAAAATGTTTTTTAAACATTTTTAGTTTTTTAAAAACTAAAAATGTTTCTACTGTATGTGAAGAAATTTGGAAATTCCTCAAGTCCAAAATTCTTAATTCCAAAAAAAAAAAAAGAAACAAAGAAAGGAAGAATGGATTAGGAGGAATTTAAGACTAGAGGCAATTGTCTAGGCAAGAAGCGTTATAAAGTTCGAACTGACAGAATTCAGTTGGCTTCCTGAAAACCTAGGTCTAAAATAAAAGGAGAGTCAACACAACTTTTACTTTTCTACTAACACATTGGTACCTTTGTATAGAATTATTCAAGGCTAGAGTTGGCTGGACTTAGATGTCATCTAACCCAGTGCCCTTAATTTGCTAAAGAATCTGAGACCCCAAGAAATAAAGGTCACAGAGCCAAGCAGGGCAGAGTAGACCCCAGTGTCCTCAATCTGAGCCAGGCATCCTAAGGGCACCCATCTCTTCATCTCTCCCCGCTTTATTAGTTAATCACTTAGTGACCAGCTATCAAATGGTACTACTAGGATCCTATTCCAAGGAACTACACAATGAATTTTTTTATAATACAAATCATCATTTCATTTTGTATTTTATACTTTCTTGTGCTTATGCATTATATTGTGCATGCCTAAAATTATTTTTTAAACTGTTGAAAGTCCACTTTCTGGGAGACCCAATAAACTATGACCAGTGTGAAAAACAGTGATCATTAACATTTGTAACTAATTCACATTCATCTTCGTTTTCTTGGTTGCAGTGATTCTAAGGGAGTCTTTTGCACCATGAAAATTACAGGCCTGTGTTTGAAATCTAGCTCTGCCACTTGCTAGCTGTGTGATCTTTAAAAAGTCACCTAACCTCTCTGTGCTTCAGTAAAATAGGCCTAATAATAAAATCTATCTGATAGGGTTGTGGAAGTCTTAAATGAGCTAATGCTTTAGAACACTGCTTGGCATATAGTAAATACTACAGAAGTGCCAGCATTTATCAGTATGGATAAAAAGGTTCAACTAGCCGTGGGGTGGTCCAAAGCAGGACCCTAACAAAGACAAGGCCTATCTGTGATTACATATCACCAGAGAGGTTTATCTCTAGCTGATTTCAGCCTTCCATGCGTCTTTTGGGATGTCCCATAAAATCAAGTTAAATTTAGGGGCTTCCCTGGCGGTCCAGTGGTTAAGACTCTGCGCTTTCACTGCAGGGGGCCTGGATTTGGTCCCTGGTTGGGGAACTAAAATCCCACAAGCCGCGTGGCCAAAAGTATTTTTTTAATTCTTTAAAAATTTAAAAATCAAGTTAAATTTGAAGGAGGTGATTCTCCCTCTGCCCTTGTTTGTGATTATTTTCTTCTGACGTCCGACTCTTCACATGTTATCTTTCCTCATTAAGGAAACAGTGAGGTACTATTTTGCAAGAATGGTACTAAACTCACCTGAAAATATCACAAACCCTGCTGAATGTTTTCCAATGATGCTGCTGCATGTCTCCAAATAATAAGAAATCCCTCCTCACGTTTTCTGATCCTGCAATCAAATGCTCATTTTTATTGTTTCAATAAGACATTCCTATTCTTCCAATAATAAACACGCACTAAGAACACATTATGTGGGGGACACTCAGCTAGGTGTTAGGAATACACAGACATTACCTGTACTCAAGGGAATCACATTATTCCCTTTTTTGTTTGTTTACTTCACTCCCATCCATAGAGTACCTACTGGGAGCCAGGCCCTGTCCTTGGGAATGGTGTCTAGTGGTGAGTGAAACAACACAGACTCTGCCCTCGTGGAGCATCAAGTCTATTTTATCTATTACACAGGTAATAAACAGAGAAACAGACAAAGGAGCACAAAATTACAAACTGAGAAAAGGCTTATGAGGGCAAAGAACAGGTTAAAATGACAACCTTCTCGCTCCTCCAAGGAAGGAGGTCTGTGTAAATAGAGTGGGCAGAGAAAGCCACCAGGAAAAAGGAAAGTCGAAGGTGAAACCAGCCCAGCAGCCTGCCATACGGAGAACAGAGGAGAAGATGGTCGAAGCTGAGGAAACAATGATTGAAGCCCCGGGAGGGAAACAACTTAAATGTTCGAGCGGAAGTAGCCCTGTGTGGTGGCTGGAGTGAAGGCAGGACGACCCCACGTGAGACGCAGGGACGAGCAGGGACCACAGCGTGCAGGACGTTATAAACCATGGCCAAGAGGGTGTGTGTTATTCTTAATGCAACAGGAAGTCACTAAAAGATTAGAAGAAGCGATGTGCAATTTACATTTTGTAAGGTTCTGGTGGACACTGTTGGGGAATGCAGTTGGAGGGAAGTGGAGAAATTCTGATTCATTTGGAAGTAGAATTGTGATCTCACTGATGAATTAAAACTGCAGGTTGAGGAACAGGGAAGAATCAAGGATGATGCCCATGCCTGTGGCTCAGGCAAATAAGTGAATCGGGATGAAAAAGACAAAGGAGGGACTGGTTTCATGAGAAAAATATCTGTTCCCATTTTTTGGTCTTATACGGAGAAACCCTCTTATAAATAAGTACCTTACAGGAGTTAAGTCCTAATAGAGTTTCCTAGCAGCAATCCGGAAGGCTGCTTTGTGAGATACTCTGACTCATGCTGAATTAAAAGCAGAGAGTGTTACTCTCATCCCTGGCTCGCTTCCTGCTCTGGACAACGGGCATCCATTATTAAATGTGTCCGGGGGAGTAACCCTAGGTGTTGACAGTAGCCCGAAGAAGCTTCACCTCCCCTCCTCCTGGCCTGAATTTTGCTTGGTACCAGTGTATGTTGTCCACAAATGCAGCTGAATCCTTAATGAACCTGATGCTAGAGCACGAAATGGACAGCCATCTTAGAGTACCATATGAGCTGACATGTTGGTGTACCTTAGTGGTTAATGTGGCCACCCCAAATGATTAGCCTAACTGAGTGTAAGTGAAATGAGGAGCCTGGAGGCAAGGTCAAGGCCCCTCAAATGATTAGTCTAACTCAGTCATGGCATTCCACTCTCTCGCCAATGACTGGTTCAGGGATAGGCATGTGACCCAATCCTAGTCAATTCTAGTGAAGGAAAAAACTGAGGGCTCTGGGGGAAATGTGTCTTGGTCCCAAGAAGAAAACACAAGGAGGGAGAATCCTTTCTTTGTCCTGTGGACATTGCCCTATCAGGAACCTCTACAGCCATCTTGCTCAGAATGGCTAAGGATGAAGCCAATGCACAGAGGAAGACAGAGCCCACACAATGCACACGAGCGGAGCAGGAGCCCCTACTTCCCTGGATCCCACCCTTCCTATCCCAGGGGATAATCAGGTTCCTCATTGCTAAGCCAGTCTGAGTAAGGGTTCTCTTGCTGACACTAAACACATCCTTACTAACATACGAAAGTCCCATGACTTGGGGAAATGATCAAATCGCTGCACGTTCAAAGTCCATGAAAAAACAAACCCCCTCAAGGGTTCTACTGTATATTTTTTAATGCTGTACATACCTAATTTTTGAGAAACATGTAAATTCTCTCAAAAGCTTATAAATCAAGGTGTGTAGGCAGAAGATATTTGGCAAAGAATTAAAGTACTTTTTAATAATGTTTTCCGTGGAATAGAACCGTTTTCAAAAGAGAAATAAGTGGAGAAAAGTCACAAATTTCAGTTGTAAAGAAAAGGCAAAAACATAAAAGTGAGAACATGTTGAAGACCATACTTTAGTAAATAACCCCTGAAAGACAAAAATAAAAGAATCTACAATAAAGGTTTCTTTCTCTCTCTTCTTGATTTATTAGCTACTAAGTCAGATGAAAAGTAGAAACAGTACTATTGAAGTTGAGAGGGGAGAATTATTTGGAGGACACCTCTGATGTTGTAAACAGCGGGGAACTGTATGAGCATCAAAAATGTCTTTGGATGGCAAGTTATAGAGAGAAAGGATTTATTGAGCTTTGTGGCCCTCACATCCCGAAACAAGTAAATCACAAGAGCAGGGAGAGATTAGCGTGGATCACGAGATCAACAGAAGGTATATGAAAAAATTGTATTTCTTGAGCAGCTGAGCACTGAGGACCCTGAGAACATGAAAGACCTAGACCAGAAACAACAATACCCTTAACGAGAGAAGACTGCAACCGCACGATTCCACGGCCACACGTCACAGGACGTCCCCGGGATCCGTTCCTTACCGGCTACCTCTCTGTGAGGAAATTTCTGCTTGAGTCATGTAAGTCAGTCTGCACATTTTAGATTTTGGTCACCGTGAAGCTAGTCTAACTTCCTGGTCATTTATAAAAATGTCAGCTCAGATATAAACATTAGGGTACTTCGAATATTTTTGAAATATTTAACCTCTCACACACATAAAATTTTTCAGATTTTTCATCTTCCAGAAAGTGAGCAGGCCCCTATGTTTTCCCTTTTGAGATAAAAAAAAAAAAATTTTTTTTTTCAACTCATTCCCCAGTTTCATACTATTTGTAGTAACAGCAATTTATTCTTTGAGCAAGTTTCCCAATAAACTTTGTCAAAGGGACCCACATGAGTGCTCACGTATGTATAAATATACATGAAGACGTGATTCACTGTAAGCTAAAATATGAAAAGAACAGATTTACCTAGCAAGTAAATTCAGGGATGTCTAATCACTTAACAAAATTACCCATTATGGGAGCTCTTTAAATACCGAGTTTCCATAACAAGTTTTTATAAAATTATTAATTCATGAACATCGATATACATAACCTGGCACTGCTCTCTCAACTCCGTGGCCTTCAGCACAGCCCCAGCCCTTGAATGACGTGGAACACACATTAAAACCTCCATCGCCTGTGCAACTGACTATTGTCCTTCAAACATAGCTAAACACATTTGATTTTTTCCCCCAAGGTAAAGAGGTAACTGTGAATACGGCCAAATAACCTAGACTGTGAGAAATGGTCCATTGTCAGACTGTCTTGACTTTTTTCCTTGGAGTCATAACAAAACCACGCCTGTTCTCTCCTGGAAAAAGCAATGAGAACCAACATGCCACGTGATTGTTTCGGAGGAGAAATGAGATGACGCTTGGCTGGGGGCTTCTCCTCTCTCTGCAGGGATATTCTGTTTCCCACAGTGGGCACGACCTGCCTAACCCCCGGCCTGTGGGCAGCGGGAGCCCGCTGTCGTCCCAAGTCAGAGGCGGCAATGGCAGCCGTGCAGGGGAGGGGGCGTTGATGGGGAGCCCACCAGGGAGAGGCTGTCATCGGGTCCTGCAGCTGCACAGGGCAGAGCAAGGACACTGACCCTCTGGAGCCAAGGTGGGAAGCATCCCCCCCCAAGGCCAGTGGGACTTCTGATGCCACCACAGGGGAGCCAGCTGTGCCCATCACAGCAGAGGCCACCTGTGAGGACACCTGTGAGGACACCTGTGAGGACAACCGTGAGGCCTCCCCTGTGAGAACACCTGTGAGGACACCCACAGAAATACTGAGAAACACTCTGAAGGAGACTCATTTATATAAAAGGAGCCAGTGGGAGAGCTTACAGCAATTATGGATTCAGGCCTTTTCACTCGGCCGTTCTCCTTTTCTGAAACGTTCTTCCAGGCAGACACATAGCTTGCTTTCTTACCTGCTTTGGGTCTCTGTTCAAGTATCACCTTATCAAGAAGTTCATCTCTTTCATCTCTGACCACCTTTCTTAAAATAGCAATACACACACGCGATACCCATCCCGTACCCTTACTTTAATTTGTCCAATGCACTCTCACAATCTGACGTATTGCATATCTTATTGTTCAACTCTTTCCACTGGAAGCTCTGCAAGGTAGAAATTTATGTCTACTTGTTCACGGTTTTATTCCCAGTACTTAGAGGAGGGCTCGGCCAAGAGTAGGCCCTCAATTATTCTTTGTTAAATAGGTAACTAGGGCTTCCCTGGTGGCGCAGTGGTTGAGAATCTGCCTGCCAATGCAGGGGACACGGGTTCGAGCCCTGGTCTGGGAAGATCCCACATGCCGCGGAGCAACTGGGCCCGTGAGCCACAACTACTGAGCCTGCGCGTCTGGAGCCTGTGCTCCGCAACAAGAGAGGCCGCGATAGTGAGAGGCCCGCGCACCGCGATGAAGAGTGGCCCCCGCTTGCCGCAACTAGAGAAAGCCCTCGCACAGAAACGAAGACCCAACACAGCCATAAATAAATATAAAAAAATAATAATAATAAGTAACTAAATCTACCCCACACTGTGGTCCACGGTCTCTCATTTCTTCGCCCCAGTCCAGCTGCTGCAACAGGCACGTCTTGAACCTTGTCGTCACCCATAACAAACTGTTCCATTCCCACACCTCTCTCCTCCACTGACGTGTGCAATTTCTCCCACCGCAGACATTCTTCAAACTCACCACGACTCCTTTACTTTCTTCCAACCGTCAACTCCATCCTCTAAACCAAATGCTTTACTTCTCTTGGCTCAGCCTTCATTGAACGTCATCTCGGTAGCATTTCTTCGTGCTCTGTGTGCGCTGTCCTGTCCTGCTGGCCCAGCCTGGTGGCCCGGCTCCACACTTCTCTGTGACTCACCCCACAGCCAAGCAGCGCGGAAGAGAGCCACACAACAGAGCAATGAGCCAATTAGACGAAGCGCTATGGCCAACCTCACAAAGGTCCTCAACACTCCCATGCTAATTCCTTCATTTTCACCAGGTAGTCTCTCCTCCTAGTTTACAGAGGAAATAGAAGCTGTTAAGATGGGGAAGCCATCACCTTTCCAAAAGCAAACACACAGGCTCACTCACCTCTCACACATTCCATCAACTTTCTTATCAGCTTGAATCCCATTCTCACTTATCTTCTGAGGAAATTCCACTATCAGCTATCCTTGTATATTTGTCTTTTTTCCTAGGATCTTATATTAGTTTGTGAGGGCTGCCATCACAACGCATCACAGACTGGGTGACTTAACAGAAATCTGTTGTTTCACAGTTCCAGAGACTGGAAATCAGAAAGTGTCAGTCGAGCTGGTTCCTTCTGAAGGCTTTAGATCATGTTCCGTGCTTCTGGCCTGGCTTCTGGTGGTTTGCTGGCAATCTTTGGCGTTCCTTGGCTTGTAGAAGCATCAGTCCAATTTCTGCCTTCATCTGCACGTGGCCTTCTCCTTGTGTGCATATCGCTGTGTCCAAATTTCCACTTTTTAAAAGGACACCAGTCATACTGGATTAGGGCCACCTTACTCCAGGGTGACCTCATCCTCACTTCAGATAAGGTCACATTCTGAGATACTGGGGGTTAGGACTTCAACATATAAATTTTGTGGGGACCATTCAACCCGTAACAGATCTACATCCTTCCCGATGGCTTTTCAATATGCTTAAATCTCTCCCTTTAACAAAAATCAACAGGGTCCACATTTCATTCTGAATTCTGACCCTGTCTCTATTCTTTCCTAACAGTCATTTCTTTTCATTGTTTTCTTTACCCGATGTCTCTATTTCTTCATTTCCCATTCTCTCTTTGATTCACTCCAAACAGCTCTCCAGTAGCTCCCACAAAGGTCAACAGTAGACAACACAATGGTTATTTTAGTGCTCAGCTTATTTGGTTCCCCAGAAGCATTTGACAACACCAAACACACCAACTTTCTTAAAATATTCTCCTCCACTGGGGACTTATCACTACCATTGCTTTGCCTTCATCTTTCTACTCACTTTTCCACTTCCTTCGCAAGCTAGTCACCTTCTAAGCAGCCTGTAAGCAAACCTATAATCTTTCATCTTTGCTCCTGGATCCTCTCCTTTTTACACTCTATACTCTCTTTGTAGATGATCCCATACATACCTATGGCTTCGGTTACCTCCCAGACAGAGGTAACTTGGAAATTGACCCGGCCCAGGTCTCTCCATGGTTGCCACACCTGTGAATCCTACTGGCTACTTGCTTCTTCTTGAACGTCCTAAACTTTTGTCAACTTCACATTTCTAAAATTGAACACAAAATCTTCACTCCATCACTGTCACTAATAGAGCAGTCCTCCTCTTGTGTTCTCTGCAGGGATGAACTCAAACATTATGCAGACTTGACTAAAGGACCATATGCCAAAGCTGTTACTTCTTCCTTTAACTTCATGTTGTCCTCCAACTCAATTGCGTTTAAAGTACTTATTAAGCATCTAAGATTGTCGCTATTCAAAATGAAACATATTACATGCAAATATTCATTAACTCTCATAACAATTCTGTAAGGTAATTTTATCTATTCCCATTTTGCAGATGAGAAAACCGGGCTTAGAGAAGTTCCCTTACAATGACCTAAACAGCAAATGATGAAGCCTCATGTCAACCTAGATCTGACTCAGAATCTGGACCGTTAGCCACACGACTAAACTGTCACAATCATAGTATATATTGAAGGCATCAGGAGAAAGCAGAAAGCCGCATTTAATCCTGGTTTTGAGGAATGAGAGAAAATACGGATTGAGAACTGAGCAAATCATGCCATCTGAGCAAAGTGAAGATTATAGTGACCCTGACATATGAGCGAGACAGCAGAATCCATTCCAGTGGACCGGAGTCCCTACTGCGGACTATTAAATAAAAGTGAACACATAAGCTAGGGTCATTAAATGGAATTTCTTGAATGCCAGGCTGAGAAGTTAAAACTTGAACCTCTAAGCAGTAGGAAATCAAGAGCAAAAGCATAATGATTTTGAAAAGAGGAGGACAATACAGTCTGTTTTTGTTTCCACTGCCCTTTCTGATGGCACTCAGATCTCTAATAGCCATTCTGGGTTCAGTGAGGACATAAACTCTTCCTTCCTGAGTTATAACTGACACCTCATAGATGGTCACAGTAATGTTATCCCAGCAATCACCATGCATTAAAGGTGGTTAGGCTTTCAAGAGTAAATTTCCAGATACTTGATAAGATTATACAAATTATTTAGAATAGGTGCTTTCTCGGACCCAGTTGTCTTCTCTTTTGTATATTAACGCACCTTTTTCTCCATCAAAGATCTATGCCAGAAATTAATCTGGAGAGTAAAAGATAAGGGTGTGGGACCAAGTAAAAGATAAGGGTATGGGAAAGTGCAGCATTTATTGCAGGGCACCAAGCACGGAGCCCAGGTAGCTAATGCTCAATGGGACCTAGTACATCTCCCATTGTACTAGGAGATGGTGATAATGCATTCCTCACGACGACTGCTCACGTCCAGCTTCCAAAATGCCTTATTCTTACATCATGGCTGTGTATCAGGAGATAAACTAGTTGCCCCACAGGAAGATTGAGACCATTCACTGATTAGAATACCTAAACTGGGTCAGGAATTTGCTAGGGACTGGAGACCTACGGAGCCAAAGGGTCTCTCATCCTCATCGAGCTTCCAGTCTGGGGGAAGACCGACACTAGTCAAATAAACACAAACATACACATTGATATTGATGAGGACTCATATTATATAATTCACTTCAATATAACAGATGAGTTAAATGAAAATTTGTTTTGTTTTTTGTATGCTATAGGCCCTGATGTGCAATCCTGAAACGTGATTCATTTGCAAAGGCCCTCAAGCAAGTTATTCAATTTTACCAAGGTTCAGTCTCCTCATATATCAAATGGGAGTAATAGTAACAAATGGGGAGTTTTATAAACATAAGTGAGATAATTTATGTGAAAATGCTTGCATTGTGCTTGATACATACTAAATATTAAAATATGTGAGCTATTGTAATTCTTAGAGCCTCTTAGGAGTCTGCATCTTTCCTGCTGTGGGATATAGAATCTGATTAACCAAATAGTTCTTAACTGCAACCACATCAACAATGTTTTGTGCTAACAGTGTATGCTTACAAAATATCTCTCACAGGTACCGTATAACATTCTGGAAGCAGGGAAAGAAGATGGTAGTTTTTAATCTAGTAAGGGAAATAGATGTGGATACAGATCGAAATAGACATAGATGTACAGACCACAGTGGGAGCTGGACTTGGTAAGTGTGGGCTGGAGATGGAAAAAGCTAGACGGAGCATGATACACATTAGAACACCGGAGTGAGAGTTATCTCAGCGGTAAAAAGCCTTACCTCAATCTGGAGGCAGGACAGAAGCCCAGGTGGAGGCAAAAGAGAAGAACAAGCAGCAAGGAAACACTTCAGCTCCACCCCAGCCTCCTGGTGGAGAGAGCAGCCTAACCAACGTCAACCTAGAAAAAAAATACACGTTGCAAAGAATGCTTCCATTAAAGGCGCTATGACAACGATGATCCTAGCTTCTTGACACCAACTTCAATACAGATGCAAGTAAGAGACATGAAACAGCCCTAGGTCTGAGGTGGTTAAGATTTCTTTACATCTCAGAGTTGTTATTTTTAAAGTCTCAGCCTGAAAACTGACGTCCTCACAAAAACCTGCAACTGAACGTTTATAACAGCTTATTCATAATTGACAATATGTGGAAGCAACCAAGATGCCCTTCAACAGGTGAACACGAATAGGTGAAGATGAATATCAAGATGAGTAGATGAAGACATGGAAGAGTTTTAAATGCATAATCACTAAAAGGAAGAAGCCAATCTGAGAAGGCTGTATACTATAGTATGTAGACAGCATGATTCTAACTAGATGACATTTTGGAAAAGGCAAAACTATGCAAGTTACTGAGCCAAACTTGGGTCCACTCACCCGTGCACAGTAAAACCAATCTACCGACCCCAGGTTGTGGTGAAGGAAAGTGCAGCATTTACTGCAGGGCGCCAAGCAATGAGCCCAGGTAGCTAATGCTCAAAAAACCCAAACTCCCTGATAGCTTTCAGGGAAAGGTCTTTACAGACAGGGTGAGGGAGAGGGATGCAGGTTGTGTTATCAGCTCGTGGACGTTCCTCCGACTGGTTGGCGGGGAGGTAAGTGGGAGTCGGCATCATCAACCTTCCGGTTCCAACTGGTCTGGGGTCTACGTGCTTGTGGGCAGCAGACAGTTAACTTCCCCCACCTGGTGGGGGCTTCAGTACCTGCAAAACGGCTCAAAGGCTCAAAGCTCAGAATATTATCTGCAGCTCTTGAGGAGGAACTAAAGGTCTCTGACTTTGTTTAATGGCTAAACCATTATTACTTTGCCTTACTTGACTGCTTTCCTCTGTTTCTGCATTTTCTCACTTCTCCAATTAAATTTATTCTTTGGACCTTGGGGAAGGCCTAGGAAGCTAAAGTTATTCTACAAACAAGAGGCAGGCAGAGGACATGGCAGTGGGGAGGTGGTAGTCTGTCCCAGGAAGGCCCCATAGGGTTCTACTCAGTTACCTGGAGACAGTAAAAAGATCAGTGATTGCCAGGGCTTCGGTGGGAGGTCGGGAGGGATGAAGAGATTGGAGTATAACTGATTTTAAGGCAGTGAAACTATTCCATATGATATTATAATGGTGGGTGCATGTCATTATATATTTGTCAAAACCCACAGAACGTACAACACCGAGAGTGAGCCCTAATATAAACGATGGACTTAAAGTTTAACAATGTGTCAGTGTGTGTTCATCAGCTGTAACACAGGTACCCTCTGCTGGGGGATGCTGAGAGTGGGAGAGGCTGTGTATGTGTGGGGAGGGGATATACGGAAATCTCTGCACTTAACACTCAATTTTGCTGTGAATCTAAAACTGCTGAAAAGAAGTCTACTAATTTTTTTTAATCCCCAGTGGATGAACACTGTGTAGATAGATGACGGGTGTGAGAGGGAGGCTTGTTTTTCCTTGTTTATCCTTTTCAACCTTTCGAATTTTACATCATGACAATGTATTTCCTATTCAGTAAATAGTTTCTTCAAAGATTAAAAGGGGAAAATACATATCCACATCGACGGTATCTGTTTAGTTTACAGGTAATTAAGTCTAAGTTTACAAGTAATTAAATCATACATAGTCATACATGGAAACACGTGGAAAACATGATTGGTCATCCCGAGGTAGCTCTGCAGCGTCGTACCCATCTATCCCTTAGAAAGCAGACACAGCAGTGAAGGGATTTGCCCCAAGACTTTTATCTGACCAGAAGGTTGTTTCCTCTTCCTCTTCCTGCTATTTCACTGCTTCTTTGTATTGAAAAAAATAGGGGTTTCACAAGATGTTCTAATCTGGCTCAAAGGCAACAGATTGTTCAAAATTAAGAAAACATGAACCAGCCATATGGTTTGGATACCTTCACCACTTAGAAATTATAACTGACGTTTACACCTGATCTCTGGCCTCTGCCTCATGGTCAAGCCTTGTCATTCAGCCAGGTGACAGGGTTAAAGGTGATGCCACAACACTTCTGGCCTCCCAGAAACCAGGCACAAGGGTGCCCTCCCAGGGGCTGGGATGCTTCTTAGTTCACGTTTCCACATAAGGAAATGGCTGCTGGAGGTAAAGAGGAGGGATGACGATAATGGCTGATATTTATTGCAACCAACGTGCAAAGCATTGCTCTGAGCACTGTTCAAGTATTGACTCATGTAACCCACTCAACCCCGCGAAGTAGCTGCAGCTCTGTCTCCACTTTATAAGCAGAAAACGAACATACGCAGAGGTTAAGTAACTTGCCGAGGTCACCCAGAGATGGAGTCAACAGACAAACTCTGGCAAACTGTGATCACTCAGTAGAGAACGAATTTGCCCACACTCCCCGATACTTGCATTAGGATTTAAAAATAGAGGCCACAGCTCTCAGCAGGATTGTGGAGTTGCTCCAGCTCAGTGCTCTGAAGTGTTCTGGGGAAGAGGAGAAGCAGCCTGAGATCCGTTCATTCTGTTCAGAAGGCGAGCAGCAGAGTCAGCTGGGAGGTCTGAGCGTGGCGTAGTTTTCGGGACCTTAGAAGCCAGGCTGGGATCTCAGGAGCCAGCCCCACATCCCTTACTGGGATCTGCGTGCTGCAGATCCCCAGGTCCAACCTCAGGAGTGATCCAGAAGCCTGAGCGATCTTCAGATACTCCCCGAAGCAGCGAGTCTCCAGGTGTGGTCCCCAAGCAGCATCATCACCATCACCTGAGAGCTTGGTAGAAATGCAAATTCCCAGGCCCCATATCAGACCTCCGGAATTAGACTCTCATAGCGGGGCCTAAAAGTCTGTTTTTGAACAAGTAATTCTGGGTGATTGTAACGTGGGTCAAAGTTCGAGTACCACTGCCCTGCAGGACTCCTATATTTGATGTGTCTTCTTTCCCCAGAGCGCCCCCTTGGACAGTAATTTTCTGGGTATCCTTGGAATCACCTGGGCTCTCCTGATTCTGGGACCACCCACCTGTGACAGTAGCACATAAACAGAGTCAGGGGTAGGGAGAGGGAACCGAGGGCTCTGACTTCCCGTTCTCTTTTCTAACTATTTTGAAGGAAAAGAGAGAGTGATGATT
Organism: Balaenoptera ricei; assembly: GCF_028023285.1. Lineage (NCBI taxonomy): Eukaryota > Metazoa > Chordata > Mammalia > Artiodactyla > Balaenopteridae > Balaenoptera > Balaenoptera ricei. Next base: position 73,084,875 of record NC_082655.1, read on the forward strand.
TCTCTTCTTTTGAAAATGCCAAAGGCAAGCTAAATCATCAACACGTTCCTTTTTGACAGAAAGGAATCACGTGGGAAAGTCTCTCAAGCTTGGAGTGATTTATTCTGCTCAAACCCCAAGTCAGCCCAGGAGCCCTGGCCATTTCTGGCAGTGGTGAGAGTTCCAACTAAATCAAATAGAGCGCAATGCCTGCGTGCGTGGACGTGCTGAGTCTCTCCCGGACACTGTTTGGAAACCCAGGACAGAAAATCTCATGGAACCTTCAGAACCTTCCCTTTCTCCTCCTTCTGTGTAGACGTGTTAAAAAGATGTGTAAGTGATTGTTCTAAGAATCTGTTCCACCGGCTCCAATGCAGGAAGCTGCAGATGCGGCTGCTGTGTGATAAAGGAAATGGTTTCTGGAAGCCCAGCTCCAGAGGACTGTGTTCCTCATGCGCCCTCTTGTGGCCACTTAGAGATAATGCAATCAGGTGAGGCCTCGGACTGTGTTCTTCCGTTAAAGCTGCAATTTAGGGAATTTGAAATCTCAAGAATTCAGGATTTGGAAAGCTTGTCTTTCCATAAATTATGCTTGCCTTGGGCCCTGTGGAAACCTATAGAGCTATTCTTCCTAAAATGACTGTGATGGTCTATCCCAACTAAAGCTGTTTTGCAAAGAATAGCAAATAAGTATCAGCTTTTTGTTTAAAGAATGTATACCGGCACTTCCCTGGTGGCACAGTGGTTAAGAATCCGCCTGCCAATGCAGGGGACACGGGTTCGAGTCCTGGTCCGCGAAGATCCCACATGCCGCGGAGTAACTAAGCTCGTGTGCCACAACTACTGAGCCCACGTGCCACAACTACTGAAGCCCACGCACCTAGAGCCCGTGCTAGGCAACAAGAGAAGCCACCGCCATAAGAAGCCCGTGCACCGCAACGAAGAGTGGGCCCCGCTCACCGCAACTAGAGAAAGCCCACACACAGCAAAAAAGACCCAATGCAGCCAAAAATAAAAAAAGATTAAAAAAAAAAATGTATAACAATTAAGGAGGCTGCAAGTAGAGACAGGATAATTGAGTTACCGTTGGCTTGTAGCTGTGTTTACATGGGCAAAGCAAAGTGCAAGAGAAAATTTAGATCATTTGTAGGCTTGTTCATCAGTTAAACCAAAAACAAGCTGTAAAAGAAATTAAAGATACTAATTTCTATCTAATAATAGATATTAAAGCATGTATGTATGGAGACTACACGTTTGGTGCGTGCCAGCCCTGCACAGCCTCCAGGACGAATTCCTTCCTGCTGTTGGTGTGGTTCTGAAATCCAGCGTCCTCCCCGTGGCTACACTGCCTTAAGCTGGGAGAAGGTGACGACTTTCCTTGGCTCCCAGGGGGGATATGGCACTGTCCTCTCCCCTGGGCCCTTGTTCTTCACCTGAAAAACACTTCCCTGCCCCCCTAAGCTCTGAGAACGTGAAGGCTTTGCTACTGGTGCGTGGAAGTTTAGCAGTGTTATGTGCCTGCTACATTCTCTTCTGGCTTTAGGAAAGAAGCCTGCCTACAGTTACAAGTTTCCAATAGAGAGCAACAAGATCTAAGTGCCGTGCAGTGTCTAGCTAATCACCTCCACAAGTAGATATTAATGAAAGTTTGATAAAGGGAAGATTACATTAATTATTCAGTTTTTCTAATTGTCCAGAAATAAAAATGGGTTGTCGGCAGCTAGACAAAACTTTCCAGAACAAGGAAGCATGGGGATGAATTAGGGGATTAGGAAGCACGTAAGATTTAGGACAGGGCAGCTCGACCTTGGCACTCCTCGGCTGTCTGAGTTGAGTAATCCTTTGTTACAAGGGCTGCCCTGTGTCTTCTGGAATGCACAGCAGTATCCCTGCATTTACCCGTCAGATGCCAGTAGCGCCCCACCAGTGGCGATAACCCAAATGTCCTCTGACGGCGATACCATCCCCAGTTGAGAACCATTGTTTTGTGGGGATGAGGCTGGTAGCAAAATTATTAAATATTGCAATTGATGAACCAAGATGAGACAGAAGATGTCTTGACTATAGGGCACCATGAAGTACAGGAGAGCAAATGGGCTTTGGGGTTAGTAAGACCAGGGCTCAGATTAAATGACAGGACCTAAAGCCTCTTTTTTTTCCTAAGCCTCAGCTTCATGTATGTAAAATAATAACAATAATAATATAACAATGGTAATTAAGAATAACATTGTTGAGAGGTTAAATGAAATAAAGTTCATAAGGGATCTAGTATATTGCTTAGTATTTAACAAGGTCAGTAGATAGCAGTGTCTTTTCCTTATCTCCAGAAGTTTTTAGAAATAAAGTATAGCTTCCTGGGGTAGTTTAAAAGAGTCCTGGGAGACTGGCATAGGTGGGGTGGGAAGAGCCTTGTACCTGGGATGCTTGGTGAATAATGTCACCCTCCCTTCCTTCTGAAAGATTCTCCCTGAAATATAGGCTGTGCCTATTCAGAACTGAGGGCGGTGCAGTGCATTAGCTCTCAGGATAAATAATCACAAAGGGTAGCAAAACAGATTAAGAGCATTCCAGAAACAGAAATATTTATGGTCTTTAAATGTTCCACTTTGGTCTCTATTTTTCAATCAGAAAAGTGCAAAATCATCCTTTTAACATGGGGAGTAAAATTCTTATACTTTGATGTCAATGAAACATTCTTGGCAAATTTGAAGGAGGGGATGTTTGTCATGTTATTTGTGTCTGACACACATCCCTTCTTGAATAATGAATGCTGTGTTTTCAGATTAGTCCTATAATGCTTCATGAAAGCCTTAAGTAACTGTGGAAACATCTTCATTGCCCTTCCTGTTCCTTACAGCTTTAATTAAATCATTTGTTTACCTCTTACATAAATTACCTAAAAATAAAAAGGTGTTCAAATGATTTAAATTTCCCACACGGTAACAATCATGGCATTGGTAATTTATTCTTGAATTTTATCCCACTAAAGATTAATTCTCCTTTTCCCAGAATCCCTGAATCCTAATCTGTTCACATGTCTGATTCTCTTCTAACATTCAAGACCCCTTGTTTGAAAACGGGGAGCCTGGGAGAAGACTGAAATTCCCCGTTTTTAAACTTTACCCACGTCCTCACCACTGTCACAAATTGTTCTAGGTGAAGCTAGATGAAATTAACAACATATGACTTTTTTTTGACCTACAAAAATGGCAAGTTCACATGGTTTAAGTTAAAATTCTATCCCAATTTCTCTTACAATTCTGCTCATCCAGTGTCACTTTCCTCATGGAGTTTTCCACAGTAGCTGCTACCCTGAAATGATCTCCCTTTCCTAAAGATGCCTACTTTGCGATAGTACTGTTGTTGATCCCTTATTACATCACTTTTGAGGGTGTTTCCCTTGGAGAGAGTGTAAATTGCAGAATTCAGCCGGGAGAGCTGTATTTGATTCTTGAGTCTTCTAAGTACTTGCTGGGTGAGTGGAGGTCAGCTATTTGGCCTTCCTAAGTCTCAAATTCCACTCTTGTAAAAGAGTTGTCTTAAGTATTGAGATAATGAATTTAATATTTTACATAGTGTCTAAATGCTTAGTAAATGGTCATTTAAAAAAATGATTGGTAGCTGTATCGATGAACTCCTGACGCCACACCTTATTCACTGCAGCCTCCCCATAGGGGTTCAACACGTAACGATAACAACAACAATATAATAATGAGTAGGCATTTACTTACTTACTTCAAGTAGGCATTTACTCTACCTAGTACTTTGCTAAGTATTTTCCTTGTATTTATCTCATGTAATCCTCACAACAATCCTGTGAGGTAGATACTGTTAATATCACCATTTTGGAGATGATTAATTTGAAGCAAACAGAGATAAGATAAATGGAACATGGCCACACACACGGAGGAGCCAGGGCTGGAACCAAGGTAATCTGACGTCAGAGTCCCTAATCTGTTCGATATCTCCCTGGTGATGCCCTAGATCTACTGCAAAGGCCTCGAAGACTTCTTTCTACTTTAAAGAGTCCATGATTCCCACGTGATAGTCTTGGAGCACTGTCATTTTTACTCACTTAACTCATCAATCTTCCCACTTTTTTCTTTGTCCTATTAACTGTTTGATATTTCATTTGGGTTCTAAGTAACTAGAGATTTTTGTCAACATAGCTGGGCAGGACTAAATCATGGTTAAAATTAAGAGTTCAGTTCATTTTAACAATCTACCCCCTCGATGTGAGGTACCATGTGAGGCACTCAACAAACATGTATGAATACCATACAGTACTTTGCTAAAAGTATTCATAGCAGTATCATATGAAAAGACTAAACTTGACATTTAAGAGCTGATGCCATGGAAGACACGAACATAACTGAACTTGGAGAACCATCTCAACAGATATCACATAACTGCCCCTGTGTGTCCAGCCAGCACTTTGCGAGGTGCCGTGGGATCTAAACAAAAGTACAATGACTCTTGACTGCAGAGACCACACAGTCCTGTGAAGATAGCGACACTCACATGTGCAGTCAGGTGACTCTGCAAATCAGCATAATCATTCCTTTAACAAGTATAGATTAAGAACCAACTACCAGCCAAGCCTATGCTGGGAACTGGGACAAGGGTAAACAGGTTAGGCCTGGCCTTGCCCCCATGAATTGAACAATTTGGGGGAATACATGACAGATTTTGTGGGAAGGATAGAAAATAAAGTCACAGTTTAGAGAGTTCATTGAGGACTACAGTAATTGGAAAAGGCCTCTTAAATGAGGGCAGGATTTGAGTTTGGTCCTCAGCAAAGGATGGTAACATGTCACCTAGTGACTTAATTCCCAAACACGGCAATCAACACAAATGCATAATGTGGTATCATAATTTCATAATGGTGGTAAAAGACAGCCAGTGAAAGATGATTACACCTTCACAATGTGCATTCATATTCACATCGTCCTTCACAGCATTTTAAGCTTAGCATTCTTTTTTTTTTTTAATTTATTTTATTTATTTATTTTTGGCTGCGTTGGGCCTTTGCTGCTGCGCACGGGCTTTCTCTAGTTGCAGCGAGCCGGGGGCTACTCTTCGTTGCGGTGCGCGAGCTTCTCATTGGGGTGGCTTCTCTTGTTGCGGAGCACGGGCTCTGGGTGCTCAGGCTTCAGTAGTTGTGGCACGCGGGCTCAGCAGTTGTGGCTCGCGGGCTCTAGAACGCAGTCTCAGTAGTTGTGGCGCATAGGCTTATTTGCTCCGAGGCATGTGGGATCTTCTCAGACCAGGAATCGAACCCGTGTCCCCTGCACTGGCAGGCGGATTCTTAACCACTGCGCCACCAGGGAAGTCCCTAAGCTTAGCATTCTTATTTCATTTACTGAAAGAACTAAGGCAAAATGTAACCTCAAATTTGAAAATGCTCCTTGCAAAGATTCTTATAGAACTATGTTAAAAAGCCAAAGTTCTGCACTATAGTTAAAATTGAGGTGTTTTCCTTTCAATTCAAAACCTCAATTTTCAGACCTTAATATCTTGGACTTTTCAACCACAGGCAGTGGGAAGCTGGTTACAGAGAGTGGTTACTATGAAGAAGGGGGCTGCTGATAGCATACTTCTGAAGTCCAACTGTGGCCTGTCATCTTTCAGTGGTTAAGGAAGCAATCCAGAGAAAAATATGTTGAGGGATAAATTGCTAACTCAATCAAGATGAATAACCTGGGCAGGTCAAACTGTATTTTTTTTCCATTTCCCTTAATACTGGTCCACAGTGTGAGTAAGAAGCCCAGTTATATTTTCCCCCATATGATGGTTTAGAAAAGATTTCCACAATATAATTCACATGGTATCAGGGATTATCTTTTTATGTGCAAACTAAACAAGATGAAATTATGTCAGCACAAGTCTCTGAAGATAAGATATGTCAAAAAGATAAATTACATAATTTATATTTGCATTCCTTTGCATTTTAATATTGTTATATTCTTTGCATTTCTAATTATATTTGCATTTCAAATATTGAATTCATTTTTAATTTCAGGGGTAAAATGATATAACTAGGAATGGATGGACATGAGACACTTTCAAATTCTTGTCTTTGCCACAGCTGCAATCAAAGACTTCTTTCCTTCCCATGATCCCCCAGTACCCCAAAGACCAGTATAATAAAACTAATGCCTAGCTGCTTACTAATACGGTACCTCTTACTATTGTTCAAATTATCTCTCCCGGCCACGTGAGCAAAGTAGACACCTCTGCCCTGTGACGCCCCCTTGCAGGAGGCGTCACAGGCGCCTGCGTCTCACCATTAGGCTTGCTTACGTGCATGGACGTAGAAGTTCTGGATCAGCCAGCACCGCCTGTGTACAGCCCTCTGCCGTGAGAAAGCCAGCCACGTCTCACATAGGGCTGCACCCTCACCCCGAATCCAGAAGTGAGAAGACATAAGGAGTGGAGCCGCAGACGATCTGCACCACTGAGCAGACCTACAGTCACCACCAGGCTGACTCCATGGCCCTAGGTGCTGGCTCGCAGGGGGATCCTTCAACCCTGGGCCCTGGCTCACCCCAGTGCCTGCTGGCTCCAGCGGCCCCAGGAAGCTCCTGTGGCCCAAGGTGACTTCCCTGTCACCAGGATCCAAGTGAGTTCCTGCTACCCCAGGACTACAGTGGCTCCTGCCATCCAAGGTGGCTTCCGTGGCACCAGGCTCCCAGTGGGTTCCCACCAATCCAGGCCCCTGACCCACCCCAGCATCTGCTGGCTCTGGCAGCCCCAAGTGATTTCAAAGAAAACGAGCTCCCAGCCCACCCAGGCAGCTCCCGTGACCGATGTCTCCCCATGGACTTTAGCCAACCCGGGCTCCCAGATCACCCCTGAGCTAGCCAACTCCTGTGGCACCAGGCTCCTGGTAGGTTCCTGAGAACTCAGAATGAAAAAGTGTAAAGAAATTCTGCATGCGCTATAGGATACCATGAAAAGAAACAATCTACACATTATTGGAGTCCCAGAAAAAGAACAGAGAGAGGGAGAAAGCACATAAAGTTTATTTAAAGAAATAATGGCTGAGAACATCCCAAATTTGGGGAGAGATTTGGACATCCAAGTTCCGAAGCTAATTGGCCACCCAAAAATTTCAACTCAGAATGATCTTTAAGACACATTAGAATAAAAGAAAGATATATTATAATGAAATTATCTAAAATCAAAGATAGAGAATTTTTAAAGTAGCAAGAGAAAAAAATTCCTCACATAAGGAATTCCACAAGACTATCAGAGGATTTGTCAACAGAAATCTTGCAGGGCAGGAGAGAATGGGATGATATATTCAAAGTGCTAAAAGAAAAAAAAAAAGTCAACCAAGAATACTTTCCTTGGCAAAGCTATCCTTCAGAAATGAAGGAGAATCTATGAAACAGAAACAGAATCACGCACACAGAGAACAGACTGGTGGTTGCCTAGGGGGCGGGGGGTGGGAGAGGGATGGATTGGGAGTTTGGGATCAGCAGATGCAAACTGGTATATATAGAATGGATAAACAACAAGGTCCTACTGTATAGCACAGGGAACTATATTCAATATCCTGTGAGAGATCATAATGAAAAAGAATATGAAAAAGAATGTATGTATATGTATAACTGAGTCACTTTGCTGTACAGCAATAATTAACACTACATTGTAAATCAACTATACTTCAATTAAAAAATAAAAATTGAAAAATTTTTTTTAATTTAAAATAAAAAAAAAGAAATAATGAGTTTGAAGATGAATAAAAACTAATGAATAAAGTGGAGAAAAAAAGAAATAAAGGAGAGATCAAGATTTCCTCAGACAAAGCTAAGGGAAATCATCACCACTAGACCTGCCTTTACAAGAAATGCTGAAAGGAGTCCTTCAAGCTGAAATGAAAGGACACTAACTAGTGACATTAAAAAAACATCAAAATATAAAACTTACTGGTAAAGCTAAGTATATAATCAAATTCAGATTACTCTAGTACTCAATATGGCAGTGTGATAATCAGATAATCAATCACTTAACTCTAGTATAAAGGTTAAAGGACAAAAGTATTAAAAATAACTACAGCTACTATAATTAGGTAATAGATACACAATATAAAAAGAGGTATATTGTGATATCAAAAACACAAACTTATGGGGAAGAATGTAAAAGAGTAGAGTTTTTGTATGCAATCAAAATTAAGTTACTATCAGCTTAAAATAGACTGGTATACCTGAAAAATATTTTATGTAAGCCTCATAATAACTACACAGCAAAAACCAATAGTAAACACACAAAATATAAACAGAAGGGAATCAAAGAATATCATTATGAAAAATTATCAATTCACAAAGAAAGACAGCAAAGAGGAAGACAGCTAACAGCATACTCAACAGTGAAAGGTTGAAAGCTTTTCCTCTTAAATCAGGAGCAATACAAGGATGCCCACTCTCACCACTCCTATTCAGCATAGTACTGGAAGTCCTAGACAGAGCAATTAGGCAAGAAAAAATAAAATAAGTAAAATAAAAGCCATCCAAAATGGAAAGGAAGAAGTAAAATTGTCTCTTTCCACAGATGATATAATCTTATATGCAGAAAACCCTATAGACTACACACATACACACACACACACACACACACACACAAACCTGTTAGAACTAATTAAGGAATTCAGCCAAGTTGCAAGATACAAAATCAACACAAAAATCTGTTGCATTGCTGTACACTAACAATGAAACAGCTGAAAAAGAAAGCTAGTGGCAGGGCAGAAATAAAGACGCAGATGTAGAGAACGGACTTCAGGACACAGGGCAGGACGGGGAAGCTGGGACAAAGTGAGAGAGTAGCGCTGAGATATATACACTACCAAATGTAAAATAGATGGCCAGTGGGAAACTGCTGAATAGCACAGGGAGATCAGCTCGATGCTTTGTGATGACCTTAGAGGGGTGGGATAGGGAGGATGGGAGGGAGGCTCAAGAGGGAGGGGACATGGGGATATATGTATACTTATAACTGATTCACTTTGTTGTACAACAGAAACTAACACAACATCATAAGGCAATTATATTCCAATAAAGATATAAAAAAAAGAAAGCACCCAATTTACAATAACATGAAAAAGAAGGAATAAATTTAACCAAGAAAGTGAAAAAAATCTGTATGCTGAAAATTATAAGACATTGATGAAAGAAACTGAAGAAGACAAATAAATAGATCCCTTGCTTATGGATTGGAAAAATTAATATTGTTAAAATATCCATAGAACCCAAAGCCATCCACAGAGTCAATGCAATCACTATCAATTTCCAAGGGGGTTTTTCACAGAAATAGAAAAAGCAATCCTAAAATTAGTATGGAATCGCAAAAGGCCCCAAATAGCCAAAGTAATCCTGAGAAAGAAGAACAAAGCTGGAGGCATCACAATTCCTGATTTCAAACTTTATTACAAAGCTATGGTAATCAAAACAGTATGGTACTAGCAAAAAACAGACATATAGACCAATGGAACAGAATTGAGGACCACAAATAAACCCACACATATTATTTGTTCAACTAATATTTAACAAGGGAGCCAAGAATACTCAATGGGGAAGGGAGATAGGGCAACAGGGAGATGTTGATCAAAGGGTGCAAAGGTTATGTGGGATGAATAAATTCTGGAGATTTAAGGTACAACAAGGTGACTATATTTAATAGTACTGTATTATACTTGAAACTGCCTAAGAAAGTTAGTCTCAAGTCTTCTCACCACACACACACACACACACACACACACACACACAAAATGAGATGATGAATGTGCTAATTAGTTTGATTGTGGTAATTATTTCACAGTATATACATAGATCAAAACATCATGTTGTATATCTTAAATATACACAGTTTTTATTTGTCAGGTACACCTCAATAAAAGTAGAAAAAAATAAAAATGAAAATGAAAATAAAAATCTTTCGAGTGTTGACAGCTACAGGCTTCACAGTACTTGGCATGCTAACAAAGCATGAACTACTCCCATCAGATGGTGAAGATAAAAACATCATTAGAAGCACATCAGTAGAACTATAACCAGAGATGAGGTTTGAATTAGTGGAGGAGGGAGAAGAAGAGGAAGAGAAAGGAGGAGGAGAATTTTAAAAGTAAGATGAAGGAGGAGGAGGAGAAGTAAAAGAAATAGACACAAAGAAGGAAGAGGAGGAGGAGGAGGAGGGAGAAATAATCACCTATATCTCAGCATCCAGAGAGAAGCGTAGCTAACATTTCGGTGTCAGCACATACACACAAATACACACACACAGTAACTTCAGCACTTTTCCTAAAGTTGGCAGGTGTACAAAACTTAGACGAGAGCCAGTAGGTTATAAGCATGTCAGGTTTGTCATAGTCATGCAGCATTTAGGAAGATGTCTTTAAGAGTGAAATTTAGGTCCAACTATGAAAGAAGGGAAAGAAAGCAGATGGGTGAGTGGTATTTCTAGGACTTGTCAATCTCTCAGGAATCTTGAAATAGACATCATAGAAGAGAGGGAACTGGCTGAGAGGATTTGAGAGCATCAGTATGGAATTAGATGAGAACAAAAATGGCCTTGTAAATAGGAAAGTTGATAGAAGGGAACACTGTGATAGAACAAAAGAAAGTAGATTAAAACTAGGGGAAAAGAAGCTTAAGATTTTAAAATATAGTCTCCCTTAACAATTAGTTAGAATATGTAAAATATATATTACTTTTAAAATTGGTAGGCACGATACTGAGACTGCTTTGGGAGTGATTTGACACACGTATATCATGAAATAATTATTACAATAAGATTAGTTAACACCTCCATCTCCTCATATAATTATCATTTTTTGCGGTGATAACATTTAAGATCTACTATTAACAACTTTCAAGTACACAACACAGTATTGTTAATTATAGTCGCCATGCCGTATATTAGACGTCCAGAACTTATTAATCTTATAACTGGAAGTTTATACCCTTTGACCAACATCTCCTCATCTCCTCTGCCCACAACCCCCAGTAACCACCATTCTACTCTCTATTTCTGAGTTCACTTTTTTAGATTCCACACGTGAGATCACACAATATTTGTCTTTGTCTGACTTACTTTACTTAAAATAATGCCCTTGAGGTCCACCTATGTTGTCCCAAAAGACAAGATTTCCCTCTTCTTTATGGATGAATATCTATTTATTTATTTATATAACATTTTCTTTATCCATTCGTCAATGGCCACTTAAGATTGTTTCCATGTCTGGGCTATTGTGAATAATGCTGCAATGAACATGGGAGTACAGAAATCTCTTCAATGTCCTGCTTTTCTTTCCTTTGGATAAATACCCAGAAGTAGGACTGCAGGAATCACATGGTGGTTCTATTCTTAATTTTTTGAAGAATTTCCATACTGTTCCACAGTAGCTGCACCAATTTACATTCCCATACACAGTGCACAAGGGTTCCCTTTTCTCCACATCCTGTTATCTCCTGTCTTCTTGTTCTCTCTTGTCTTCTTGATGATAGTCATTTTAACAGGTATGAAGTGGTATCTCATACCTGTGGTTTTGATTTGCATTTCCCTGATGATTAGTGATGTTGAGCATCTTTTCACGTACCTGTTGGCCATTTATACGTTTTCTTTGAAAAAATGTCTATGTAAGTCCTCTGCCCATTTTTTAATCAGATTGATTTGGGGTACTGAATTGTGTAAGTTCTTTATTTTGGATTTTAACCCATTATCAGATAGATGGTTTGCAAATATTTTCTCCCATTCTGTAGACTGCCTTTTCATTCTACTGATTGTTTCCTTTGCTATGCAGAAGATTTTAGTATGATTCAATCCCATTTTTGCTGTTGTTGCCTGTGCTTTTGGTGTATATCCAAAAAATAGTTGCTAAAATCAATGTCAAGGAACTTCATCCCTATGTTTTCCTCTAGTAGTTTTACAGCTTCAGGTCTTGCATTTAAGTCTTTAATCAATTTCGAGTTCATTTTTGTGAGTGGTGTATGTGAAATAATGGTTTTATTTCCTTCTTTGCATGTGACTATCCAGTTTTTCCATACCATTTATTGAAGAGGCTGTCTTTTCCCCATGTGTATTCTTGGCACCTTTGTTGAAGATCAGTTGGCCATATATGTGTGGGTTTATTTCTGGGATCTAGAATAGAGAATTCAGAAACACTTGCAAGTTTTATGCCTAGCACCCTACTACTTACTTTGATCTTCCATGTTTGGTACCAAGAATGCTGACCAACTACAGCTCTGTATAGGGAAAAACATCCAGTATTCCTCCTGGTTTTCTCCTTTATTCTCACACTCACAACACTTCTACACTTCTAGTCACCAAATGTGTATGGGGTTTTCCCACACCAAGCAATTCTCTGTTACACAAGCTGGTCAATTCTGACACTATCTACTAAAGATAGCAGCAGAGTCCACAGGTTAAGGGCTCAGTCTCATAAGACTGTCTCCCCATCTCAGATGCCAGCTGCAAGTAGTGGGCCCCCAGGTTACCCACAATTTCTGTCTGACTTGGCCACAAATCAGAGGTTTCCATGACCTCCACCCCTTGGATTTGATTTTTGCTAAAGCATCTCACAGAACTCAGGAAAACACTTACTTACATTTACTAGTTTATAATTAAAGGATATGAAGAGCCAGATGAAGAGATATGTAGGATGAGGTCTTGGGAGGATCCCAAGCAGGAGCTTCTGTCCCATGGGGTTCGAGTCCGTCACCCTCCCAGTACGTGGATGTGTTCACCAACATGGAAACTCTCTGAGTTCCATACTACTGGGATTTTATGGAGGTTTCCTCGCATAGGCATGATCAATTATTAACTCCATTTCCAGCTCCTCTCCCCGATCTGAAGATGGGGTGGGGGGGTGGGAGGTTGAAAATTCCAAACTTCTAATCATGGCTTCCTCTTTCTGGTGACCAGCCCCCATCCTGAAGCCACGCAGAGTTAGCTCACTAGTACAAAAGACCCTTCAAACGCTCCAATCAAGGTGGACTTTACATGGGTTTTAGGAGCTCTCTGCCAGGAACCGGGGGCAGAGATGAAGAGATAGGTACATAGATAGATAGACAGATAGATATAGAGAGAGAGACTATATAATCTAGTATCTCACAAGCTCCTTTACACTATTTAAGCTCCTTGGGTACCAGTTCCATGCACAGACCTGTCCTGTATTAAGTGGATATAGTGTTGGAGATTCTAAAATAAATTTGTATCTCCAAATATAAAAAATAGATATAAGAATAAACAATTGATGACCCTCACATCTGATCAAATTTTCAAAACTCACCGTGTTAAGAACCAAGCTCTGTTTTGAAAACTGATCCTCAGAGGAAAAAAAAAAAAACCAGGTAGGGGGGAGATTCTGAGCTGCTGGAACTCAAACTGGAGAGACTCGATGTTAATAACTGAAGACTTCCTTCCCACCAAATCTATATCTAAGGGGGAGAGCAAGAAATAACGATGATTTTGAAGCTTTTGCAAAAGCAGAAATCCTATCCCTAAGCAGTTCTAAACAGAAGTTAAATCTTGAACAAATATAAGAACTGAATATAACAATAAAGAAGTAAAGTGCTATGACCATTTGCAGAATGGAAATATAAGGTCCTTCTCTCCTCCCACATTTGTAAGAATCTCATGTTTTCACAAACCTCAAAATTCTGTGGAGAGGGTTTAGTTTACTGATTTTTTGTACTTTAAATAGCACTTGAAATGCTTTTTTAGTAAACAAAAAAACAAAAAAACCACACAATGATTTTTTTCTCTTAAACAGTGGCTGTCCTTTTAGGTTTGCTTTCATCACTTTTAAAACATTTAAATGCCAAAGTTTTGTTATGATTTTGCCATAATTTTTTCAAATTTATGTTCCTCCAAAATTATTTTGAATGTGCAATGTGATAGTTAAGAAAGTGGGTTATGAAATCAGAACTGTCCAGCTCTCCTGTAGCTTGCCATGATCGTATAGTGGTTAGTACTCTGCGTTGTGGAATCAGAACTGTGTTAAGTCCCAGTCCTGACAATTAATATAAAAAACTAACATATGCCCCTATGCCTAGGCCGTTTTTTTTTTAACCTGGATGGATATAAAATAGTACATGTTCCATAACATTGTCATGAGTATTAAATGAGATATTGTCTACGAAGTGCTTAGAGTAATGCCTGACAGAATAAGTTGAAGATTCTTGAATATTGTGGAAATGTTTATTAATTGTGTAAAAATTAATTTCAGCTAGGAGCAGAGTATGCAAACATAGCATTTGGATACTCAATAAATTCTGTAGAGGGAATGCTAAGGAAATACCTGCATTGACAAATGAATGAAATGTTACACAAAGTAATGTGTTGATGCTTTTCCTACTCTCCCAGGCAAGGTTAGAGCTCCCTCCTCAGGATTCCCTCAGCATTACAAACATGCTTTTATCACAGGACTTAACTGTGCTGTCCTCTGGGTCAAAGACTGTCTTGTGTCTTGTTTAGGTCCGAACCCAGAGCCTGGCGCTGTGTCTGAGTCTTCATAATCTCTCAATAAATCTTCCATCTAATGACTGAATTTCAATTCCTTAAACAAAGGTTAAGACTCACGTGTAACACAACCTCTGTCAGAATAATCCCCTGGCCAAACTTTGTTCCTGAGAGAAGAAGGGATGCTCTGAGAAATGCTAAAATGGAAAATTTTTAAATAAAAAAAGGTTCATAACCTATGGCCTCAGTTATTTATTCAACAGTCATTTAACAGGCACATACTGGGTGAAAGGTACTGTAAAGGATACAAAAATAAAACAAAATAACATTTTCCTGTCCCAGGAGAGCTTATATTTGAGTAGAGAAAATAACATTTTTACATATATCACTGAAAGTAGCATATAGTAAATTCTGCATCAGCAAGTTTCTTTTAAAAGGACGGATTTCCAACTCATGTGATAAGGCTGTCCATCCTAAGAAAGGAAGTATTTAGGCTGGTTGTGGAAGATAGGTAAGGGCTCAGTGGGGCGGGTGGAGGAAGAAGAACGAAGATGGAGAAAGGGCATGTCAGAAGAAACAGCAGGAGCGAAAATGCAGAGAGAGGAAAATGCAATATGCGTTTAGAAAAAGTCTAGCTTCCAGCTGTACTTGTAACATTTGTTGCATGAGGGAGGCAAGGAAGCCAGCTTAGGGGTGTACTGCTGACGAGCCTGAATGCCAGCCTGGACCGTGTTCAGCGATTTAACAAGATCCATGTGGTGTCGTGCGTGGGGTGGTTTGGAAGGTAGGAAGGAATCTGGTGTGAAAGCTCAAGCTCAGGTCATTAGTGCCAGAGCAAGGAATTAAAAGGAAGAGAATTATCTACAAGGTCAGATAACTAATGCTTGGCAACTGACTATGGGCCTGAGAGCCCAGCGGAGAGGAGGCAAAGATGACTTATCATCATTAGGTAGTCAGCCTCTGGCCAGGAGATGAAGTATTCCTTCCCTGTGACTCACACATTTCCAGAAGCTACTGATTTCCTGGAAATTTTTATTAAATTTCTAAGTCTTTCAACAATAAATTTTTAAACCACTATTTTTACCACTTGTTCACGTTGTAGTGTCTCTGTGACAGATTTTAGAGCAGAGACTTTCTTTTCCAACTCCTGACGTGAATCGGACCCAACATGACCACTCTTGACTAACTGGTCTCCAAGTCTATTACCTCAGTATGAGCTGCTGTCGACGGTTTTGTCCTAGACGGCAACAAATGAATGGTTAGATGAGTGGTTTTCTGGTAAATAAGAAACTTCTGGGTATGTTCGTACCAGTAAAAGGCAAGATCTGTCAATCTGATGACAGGTTTCCAGTGTTTACTCCCAGTAGGTACTACTCACTGCAGCCCGGGGGGTGGTCTCTGGTGCATAACAAAGGGGAGGGTGACGTAGCTAATTCCGCAGAGCCTGAAGCCACATCTCTGGGTTAGACTTCTCGCCTTAGCTCTCCTCTTTAACATCTAAATACCTATTTAAAAATCTCCACCTAGGTGTCCCACATGCACCTCAAATTCAGCATGTCCAGAAGATCATTCCTCCGTTGTCCTCTACCCAACACCTTCTTATTTTCTTGTATCCCTTGGCACCTAAGTCTACAGCCATGTTGGTCTCTTCTCCTCCTCTCCTTTTCTCCATAAAGGAGCCACCTGCTTACCCTATACCTGGACCCTCATCTTTAGTCCTGTTTTACTGCCTTTGTTCCTCAACGCTTGCCTAGGACTTCTGCAACGACAAACAAGTCTCTTGCCCTCATTCTGTCTCCTTAAATCTATTCACTATATTAGGACCAGAGTTATTTCTTCAAAATGGACATTTAAAAGTGTATGATTTTGCTTTAAACTTGTCAATGGCTTCCACTTTTGAAAAAAGATAAAGTCCAAACTCTTCAATTTAGTCTTCTGTTGCAGCACTTACTACATTGCATAGTGACTGGTAGCACTTTTATCTGAATCCTCTAACACATTAAAAGCTTCTAAATGTTTGTGGGATGGAAAAAATGAAACAGTACTCAGTGTATTTTTATGATATTATTTCATTCTCACGAAAACCCTGTCAGATAAATATTGTTATTCCCATTCCACAGAGGAAGAAGTTAAGAATCAAAAGAGGATATTTAGCCTGTTGAAGGGACATGGAGAGTAACGGACAGACACTGGGTTGAAGAGCAAGTCTACTTGGCCCCAAATCTCAACAGCTCACTGTTCCTCCATACTGCCCTTTATTTGTATTTGTTGTCTTCTAATCTTTGTAGCTACCCTAGGTAAGCCTGAGACACACCTTCTGCTAAAATTTGTGTGTGTGCATATACATGTGTATTATTAGATTATGAGCTCCTGAAATTCAAAAGCCATATTCACTTCCAGCATAACACCTTTTATACACGCCTTTAGTTGGTTCTTAATAAATGATTTATTAAATTAAATTAAATAGTGCAATGGTAAAGGTAATTTTGTTATTTTAGGAAACAATGAAGCTTACACCAATTACAAAGCATAAAGTGATTTTTAAAGTACCATTTAAGTACCACTCTATATGAGATAAGTAGTATATAAAGAAAAAAAATTGCTGTATGCATTTACCATTTGTAGCTCATGAATTTTAACTACTAAAGAAGACAATATGTCTCTAAAACCTTGGTGTAAGTAATAGCCCAATGTTCTCAGGGCAAATTTTTTCAGTTATATTATTAATAAGATTTCACTTTGCTTTGGATTCAGATAGTCCTTGGCCAATAGCATTATTCAGTCTTTCATCTTGAATTCTCTATATAGAAAAATTTCTTTGGGATCATAACCCTTACCAGTGATGGAAACTTCCAGGTCAGGTGAAGTGGTAAGTTCTAAGAGAAGGAATCTCACAGGGGGTCTCCAACTTTGCCAAGATGACCTTAGCTCCATATTGATAAAATATATCTGTTGTGATGAATTCTAGAAGCCATATTTTTATGACAAAATTTTGAAAAGTTAAAAAACAGATAGGGAAGTAGTCTGCATGGAAGCTGAGTCATCTGAGAAAGGGGCTGGAGAAAATGGAGATATATAACCTGGTGATAAAATTAGGAGGAATATTTACAAATATTGCTGCATTCAAATATTTGTTATCTGAATGATATAACATTTGAATGACAAATAACAAACTATCTTGAGTTTGCTTTGTGAGTTCACTGTGGGGCATTTAACCTCTTTGGCCAAAAAAGGAAGTATGTGTTTGTTTACTTTAATAGAAAACGTGGATCAAAACATCCTTTCCCTAAAATAATGTATTATAATCCTATTTGTTTGACTATGACTTTCTGTGAAACATACATGTTAAAATAGTGAGCATTCTGGAACATCATGGCAGACTATCTATTGGTTATTGTGGAGGATAAACCATTTACTTTGTGGAGTTTAAATGGTTTTACATGCATATTAATTGTAATAAACTATGCCAAATCAAAAAAATGTGTTATTTGAATGACACTGAGATACGGTGTTCATAGAATATACAGAATTACCTACCTTATACTCTTTCTCTAGAAATTGGCCCTCTTTTTCCCCTTTTTCCACATGACTGCACCAGGAATGGCCGTGTTCATATATGACACAACATACAAACACAGATTTGTTCAGAGATGAACAAATCTGATTCAACCAGAGCAATAACTGGCCTCTCCAGGAATTATGGAAGAAAGAGAGAGAGGGGGAGAAAGAGAGAGAGAGAGAGATGAAAGACATGGAAAGAATCTTGGTGCTTTTGAGTCTCTGATTCCAGATCATTCCTCAAGCCTAATGCATTTGTGCATTTCTGTCCTTGGGTCCCATAGGAAAACTCTGCATCTTTCTTATTAAATTCCCCTTTATGCTTAGGCTAGTTAAGGTAGGGTTTGGTTACTTACAAATGAAAAAGTCCACATTAATACAGTTGTGACATGGAAAAGAAATTGGACATTCTTATTGTTTCCATAGAGAGATTAAACAAGGACCAAAGTACTGAGGTTATAAAAAGGCAGACATCACTGAGAATATATCGGAGAACTTTATAATAGTTCAGAGGAATCCGTAAGTGTGTTGCTGAATGAGCTTTCTATCCCTAGAAGCATTAAAGGAAAGGTTGGCTCTTGATCTGATACAGACGTAGTAGCGAAGATTTCTGACTCCCAGGAAATTGGACGAGATAACCTGTTAGGATCTTTCCAACTGTGATTTTCAATGAGGTGTTACAGCGATACGTTATCACTCATCTTCAGGTCCCCTGGTACCCACCTCAAGTATGAAACTATGTTCTCTCACCTGCAATTATCCCAATTCTCACCCCCCATCTCCAGGAGTTGAGCTCTACTCTGTCACCATGCTAAAAATTTAGTGCTTGGTGAGATGGCATATGACAATTATAAATGTCAAGGTGGTTGCGGGAATAAGAAAGAATTGCTAACCTGATACAGGGAGACGAGTTTAACAGCGGACAGTACGGGAGTCAGCCAACAAAGAGGCTGGTACTTGAATGAAAACGATGGAGGAAGAACAAACTCAAGGTGGCAGCGAGGCTCTGCCAGCTCCATGCAGTTCACCCATTCCCTGCATCGAGGCGGTGACTGGCTCATTACAGGAGTGCAATCAAGTCACTGAGTGGATGGATGGATGGAAGGATGACTGAGTGAGTGAAGAGATGAAGCAGTCAAGAAATTTAGGCAAGAAAATACGAGAGGAAACTGAGTACAGAAATTTGAATTAACTTACAGAGCTCAGCACAATCAGCTGGAAAACCACCTCTTTAAGCCTGAATTGTGTGCATCAGGTCTACTTTGCACTTTCAAGGCTCCATTCACTTGGTTTCAGAAGTAACTGTTCAGTTTGACCACTAACTAGAGCCCTTACTGCCTTTCCAGATTCCAGAAGTATTCTCCTCACAGCCACAAGCAGATTCTTCATCACCACGGCTCAGACTCATTCCCTCAGAGCCTCAGACTCAAGTTAACCAATGTTACTTCTCTGTCCTTCAATCTGAAGCAAACTTTAAGTGGGAGAGTAATCTCTGAACAAAACAAGAGGTTTGAAAACAATTTTGATGGTTGGAAATAAATTAAGGTGCTTAAAGTGCCCATTAAACTCAGCAGAGCTTGAGTCGTGCTGGCAACAATAAAGAAGCCAGGCTCTTTGGAATCTGAGGACTCTCGAGTTACGTAAGTGACCTGAGAGTTCTGGGAAGAGAAGCCTCAGGGGGCCTTGTTCGAGCCCCTCACCCAGGGGCTCTGAGGATGGAGCTGGCGGGCTGCGCCCTTCCCCAGCCCCTTAGTCACTCTTCACATGTTCAAGCTCTGTTTGAGGGATCAGACTCCTTCTCTCTCTACTTTCAGACCCCTGTCCTTCCTCTGTCCCACTTCTTGCCTGGAAGTGTTGGTGCTCTGAATGCCCTGTTACTGGGTGTATCAAGCTCCGAAGGTCAAGGCGAACAGAGCAGAGTGGTTCCTGTGACCATGGACAGCAACCTGCTCCTCAAGCTCTCCTGGAGGCCAAGACTTGGCTCGCTGCCAGCTTATTTCTCCCTTGATTTTTTTTTTTTTTCTTCTGATAACCCACTCGTGATTTTAGGCTAATCAGGCAAAATATTAGCTCCAGTGTTGTGAAGAATTTGAGGTGGGGTGGGGTTATTTTGTTCTGTTGGATCCAGTTCACAGGAGGAGTTACATCCACAAGTCATATGAAAGGGAACCCATATCTTTTACTTTTGTGCTGGTAAAGGATTGACTCACACGTTCCAGGAGAAGAAACAGCCCCCTTAAAGCATTAGCTGCATAACCCGTGCTTGTACCACCAACATGAACCAGCATGACTCACTGAAGGACTGATTTTTTTTTTAAAAACTCCTGAGGTGGCCATGTCAGTGCCTTCGTCTTAGTCCTAGATAAGTAAAGATTCTGATTATTTCCATTTGATACTATATCTTCCATCCACTTTACCACGTGGTAGTTTATTATTAATTCATAACCAATTTTGTCTCAAAATTAAAGTAAGAAATTTTTCATACATGGATTTTCAGATTCTTACTGCGTGCTCTGACAATCACATGAGGTCCTGTGTCATAAAGTGACACTCACTAGTCACTAAACATGTTAACTCAGAAATCTCAGTGGCTTCACACAGTCAAAGTCATTTCTAACTCAAGTACAATTGGTGAGAGGGGTGCTTGTCTGCCAGGTGCTTGTCATGCAAGGACTCAGGCCCCTTCTCACTTGTTGGTCCGTTATCCCTTGATGCTTAGGGGTCCTCTGATGGATCTCGGCACCCAGCAGATGAGGGCAGATGGAGAAAGGGAGAAAGCACGGACGTTGCACGTGAGGCTTGATGGGCCAGATCTGGAAGGGGTATACTTGCTTCTGCCCACGAGCCATTTCCTGCAGCCTAGTAAATGGCCTCACCTGATACAATGGAGGCGGGGGCATATAGCAGTTATTTGTCCAGGGGGAAAGGAAAATGGGATTGAGGAAAACTAGCCAGCCTCTGGCACATCTAATTGCTGAAGAGTAATAATAATCCAATATTTCTGAGTACATACTCCGTGCCAGTCACTGTGCCAAGGACTTGAAATTCATTACTTCATTAATCCTCTCAAAACCCCTAGAACTAAGTCTCATTCTTACTATTACTAGCTTATAAAGGAGGATTCTGAGGCTGAGGAGTTAAGTCATTCAATCAGAGCCACACTGTCACCCGCGGCGCAGAACTGGGACTGGAGCCCGGACACACTGTTCCTGGAGTCATGTTCTGCATCCACGGGCAAGACAGCCACGTCTCCAGTTGCCGCCCCCCACCGTCCCCCTCCCACCCCGTCGTCCTCTGCGGGGTCCGCGCTCCAGCCCCGTGACTCCAGTGTCAGTCACTGCCTAAGCCGCCCCTTCTCTCTGCTCCTGCTGTTACTGACCAATTTAGCAGCACTGACTAGTCCTCGTTTCACATCAAACGACAGTAACAGGTTTTTTAGAATGAGCAACCCACCTCTAAACCCGCTCGGAGGGGAGCCTAAGCCCAGTGGGTCCTGCTCTGCTTCATGGGGCAGGCATGATATATACACAACCTGTGATTTAATCTTCTGAGCAGTGATCCTGTGTTCTACCTCTTGAATCCCCTTCTGCAGAGAACACTTACATTCTCTGCACGTCTGGCTGTCACAGATCAAAGTCCTCCCTTTCTCTGTTTTCTATATTCTTTCTCCCTCTCTCCCTTCCCCCTTTTCCCCCACCAATACACACACACACACACACACACACACACACACACGCACGCACGCACACGCACACACCAAAACCACAAACAAAAACAAATAAAAATTCCATCTGGGGCTGGAGAGAAGGTCTGCAGTATTTTTTCAATCCTCCAAATTTCCAAGGCCCAAACCACATACATACGGACTGCGTGGGTACAAACATGAAAAATAATAGAAAAAGTGATAGAATCATATTCATTCTAACTGCTATGACCTAGGTCCTCTGGAATGGTTCTTAAAAGTTTGCAAATGGTATGCAACGAACACGGA
Source organism: Balaenoptera ricei (assembly GCF_028023285.1). Lineage (NCBI taxonomy): Eukaryota > Metazoa > Chordata > Mammalia > Artiodactyla > Balaenopteridae > Balaenoptera > Balaenoptera ricei. Next base: position 73,106,863 of record NC_082655.1, read on the forward strand.
ACAACAGAAATTAGAGAGGAAAGGGAAAAAGTGGTTGCGGCTTTTGAACGAATTTCCCGGCTCCCATCCTGCTCCAAATAAAGACGGTGGAGCCTGAGGCCATGCAATTTCAAACCAGTAAAGTGAGCCTGGAGCATTCTCCTAGGAGCCCTGAAATTCACGGCAGGCTCAAGGCAGATCTTTAATGGATTCAGTTTTTGGACTCAAATGCAATAGGTGAATTCACTTAGGCTTCTCTAAACCTTAAGCTGTTAAACAGGCAAGAACAAAAGCTTACCAAAAGTCTCTTTCAAACTGCTCTCAGCTGTAAAACATTTTTTTTTCCCAGATAAACCTCCTTTTGGAGTAATAGCAAGGCTTCTCTGTTTAAACTCAAGACATGATTTTTAGAAGCCATGTTTTGTTGTGAAAATACACCAGAATCATACAGTAGGTTTTGTGTGTGTGTGTGATTCTCTTTATACCATTAAAGGGAAAATGCACCAGGTTGCTAAAGCAGAATTTCAGCTGGATGTGTTTCAGGAGGAAACCGTCATAACTGCCTTAAGTAGACAACACCCTAATACAGGCATTAGATAACACAATTCACTGAAGGAAGGAAAGAAGAGAAGGCAAGCCTTTGGCAGACTGTTCTTTAGTAGAGATACACGCCCTGTGAGCCCAAACTACTGCCATGGAAAGATTGAAGGGATCTGTTCATAAGGGAGGTCAAAATGTAAAATAAGCCACCTCTGAGGAGCCTCTGGTGCATATGTACGGAGCCCAGCAGGTGCTGGTTGGGTTCTGCTCTCCCCAAGCCAGAGACGGCTCATCATTAGACCAGCTGGGGCCAAGAGGCGAAGCGGTTGAGGACCCTGGCAAGAATCCAAGACCCGATTCAGAATCTCAGCTCTGCCTCTCACTAGCCAAATGACCTTGGCGAGTCACTTTACCACGTGGTTCCCACCTGCAAAATGGGAATAGTGGTAGTACCAAAATCACAAGTCAGTTTTAGCAAGAGAGATGCTTGTGTGTCTTGTGTGTGCTCCACTCTTTAGCAAATGGAATTTAGCAGCAAAAATGTATAGAAAAGTGATGTGAAATAGCACTGGCCGACTAGAACACGGACACTTGCATTGGAGCCAGCCTGGGGCCCTGAGGAGCACAGGAAGGAGAGTGATGGCAGAGACGTCCAGACACACGTGAGAACTGCAGTTTGGTGAGGATGAAGAAGCAACTGTTGCAAATGATGATTTGAGTCTTGTTTACCCGCATTTCCAGTGTCCAGAATATGGCAGAAATATTCAATAAATGCATGGAGAATGCGTGCGCGAATGTATGCATGCATGAGCACTACTGTCGTAAATGTCTCCAGCCAGCGTGCTAGTGGCCAAGACGTGGAATGTCCACCCACTGCGGTAAAGAAAGCCTGTGGGAATGGTGAGACTGTATCTGGCAACTTGAATCTATTTTATAAATTCTCCAGAGCATCAAAGAGTGTCTACCCTTTGAAGAAAATGTATTGCTTGATAAACACCCAGTGATTTTTTAAATGAATAAATGAAGATAATCAAACCTGATTTCATCAGTACCTATGTATCTAGCCTTCTTCTCTCCCCAGCCAACTCTGTCCACCAGGCTAGCTGAGGACGCTTTTCTCATTATGTCTTGGAGCTGAGGGATCTGCTGAGTGGAGCTAAAAACAGGCTGCCTTTGCTGTGGCCCCTCCTCTCCCAGCCACCGGCCAACAGAGATTCTCTGCAAAAACAGGAGAGCTGCAATGCAGTATTTCCTCTGGAACTCTGAGGCTGAATTAAAGATTTCAGACATACAGTGAAAGCATATTTGTTTTCAGTGTTCAGATGCAGTTTCAATGGTAGCTGTTGAAGGAGGCGGATGAATTATTGCCAGCTCAGCAGCACTTTATGGAGCTGGCCGATCAGAATGGTATTTTGCTGAACTAAATTATTTGAGGTCCCCTTGAAAATGATGTAGCTCTTTCCCAGAAAGAGTCTGCTGCTCATAACTCTGACCCTTTAGTACCACTGCAGGGGGCAGAACTGGAGAGAAGAGCTGTCCAGCCCTGAACCTTCCAGACCCAGGAAAAGAGTACTGAGAAAGCAGCAGCGGGGAACTCACAGCAAAACAATGGGAAATTGCAGGCCACCTTTCCTTTTTAAAGGTCATTTTTCTTACTCCTACTGATGCTAATCACAGAGATTCTGATTCCTCACTGGAGACTTGTTATTCTGTACAATATTTCTCCTGGGTCCTATCTCGCTTCTGCACATTGTGTATTCCAGGGGATGTATTACTGTCTTCTGGTCTTCAGTACATTCTTTTTTCTTTCTTGCCTGCCCTCTCACAGACTTGCCACTAAATTCTCTGGTCTCAATGTAACAGAAATCTGTCAACATCAACTAACAGACTACACCTTGGTCGCAATTCCGAAGTCCAAATTAATTCTTAGAAATCAGAATAGAGTTAAGGTTAAAGACAGGAACTGCAGTGTTAGAGCTAAACATCCCAGGTGAAGTGTGAGGGCTGGAGAAGGAAAACACAGCATCCCTTGCCCACTCTTCCGTAGAATTTTATGGTCCAGGATGGAAAATGGAGTCTGGTTCTGCACTTTGTAAGGTTGATATTCAGGACCAATGTAAGATCTCATTAACCCTCCTAGCCCCTCAGTGAGCCCCTCAGCCAGCAGTATGAACTTGGCTTTATAAATATGGAAATGGAACACCAACAGCCAAAACTACCTGCCAAATTAATGCAGGAGACAATACCGTGTGTGTGTGTGTTGTGTGTGTTGTGTGTTGTGTGTGTGTGTTGTGTGTGTTGTGTGTGTGTGTGTGTGTGTGTGATGTTTGGATTTAGATCTACTGTTAGGTTATGTTGCTTTTTGTCCTCAGTGATTTTTTTTCTTCCTTTTCCTGCCCTTTTAAAATTATTTGAACATTATTTTTGGCTATATCTCTTTGTATTATACATATTTACGTATATATGTAAACTTTCGATAAGACTCTTACCAGCGTCTGACCATTTCTAGAAGTTCATGCAATCTAATTAGAGAGTAGAAGGAGTTAAAAGGTCTTCTGGAGTTAGTCTTGTCTTCTTCCTTTCCAGCCGACTTCATATCCCCTCTTCCGTCATCTCATAACTGGTAAACCCCATCGAATCATTAAGCCCTGTCTATGACATTGCCACTTGGTTAGCTAATATTATCCTGCACTCAGGGGTGAAAATGTTGCATCTTTAATTATCCTGAGCCCTTTCTGCAAGCAACTAGACTCTTTCATTCCAGAACATTCAATTCTCACTCCTCTTTTCGTAACGAATATATAAAAAGAGGATTTTCACAAAAACCAAACAGCTTCCTAAATAAGCTCTTTGCTCTCTTCTAGGGAAACTGCTTCAGCTGTGGGATACTTCGAATGTCCTTCTCATTTACCACTCCTGAACTAATTCATCAGTGCTCTGTGAGAGCAGCCATATAAGGGTCAGAGAGGGAGGGAATATTGTCCTTCACCCCAGGCACCGCGGAGGGGCGGCGATGGCTTAAACTAACTAGCCTGTAATAATACTGGCAAATGTATAGGGTTCTTTTATGAGCAAGGTAATGACCATCTGAAATGGTCACCTTGACTTCTCCCCTGTCCCTCAATCCTTTAAACCTATTATTATGAGACAAAAGACATGAAATATCTGATTCTAAGAGGCATGTAAATCATTTGTACAGAGATCATAACAGAGCTCTGCCCACACACAGTGTGGGGAGGCATGTCCCCCGATGCAGACCACTGATCGGCTGACCATTTGCCAAGTTTGGGATAGAGCTTGGCTCAGAGCCCATAACCTTTTTCACGAAACCTGGAGAACTGACTTCACCCCCACGGCATGCCCTTGGGAAAATCAGTCCACACTTACAGCAAGTAGGACCCCGTGAGTGCCAGTGGAAAGGAGAGGACCGAAGGCAAGCCTGCATGGCCTCAGCAACGCTCCCCAGAGGCCTGGGGGCATGGGGAGGGAGGTGGGATGTTTGGGGGGTTGAAGACTAGCGCAGGAAGGGCAGCCTAAAAGATAGGCAGGTTTGGGAAATGTCTGAGAGTATGGGCACCAATTATCCAGGGGATAAACAAACTTCCTGACCTTTTGTGGATAAGGAAAATGTAAATTTGTGATTTTCCAGCCTTGGAAGCTCTGCCAGGAATTTTTCCATCCCATTTTTATGGATGAATCTCAATCCTGCTCCTTCACTTTGATCCAAAAGGTTTTTTCTTTTTTTTTAAATGTTCTAAGAAATGAGGGTAGCCACCCCTCCCGTGGCAAAATATTTCCACTAAGATATGTACTGCTCTCCCTAGCTGTCTCCTTCACCCAGGGAGATAAGACAAAGCTTATCTTTACTTCAAGGTTCAGGCAATGTTTGTTACAAGCTGAAAAACAGAAACAAAATGAATTTGCAAAAAGGAAAGAAACATACCATTGTACTGGCATTATAAATTTTTCAACTATTATATTTTGTACTTTACAATAAGTGGTTTTGGGGTCCCATCTGAACACATACAATTTTTTTTCTCCCTGGAAAATGGGCATAACTCCCACTTGAATCAACAGAGATGTCAGATAGATAACGTTCCCATTCCTTTCACTGATTTAGATTTGCTGTGCCCATAACTGCTTTCTTTGGAGAAAAAACAGAAGGGGAAGATAGAAGAAAGAAAATGAGTTGAGAAGAAAAGGAGAAAGAACACAGGAAGGAAAAGCATTACAGAACAGTAAGATCAATAAAAAATAAGCAAGCGAAAGAGGATAGGTAGATTACATTTTCCCCATATGGGCACTGACAAGAAAACCAGGGTTTTGTGTCCTGGAAGTGTTGGTTTCCCAGATAATTAAGAATTGTTCTCAAGAATTCCCTGGCGGTCCAGCAGTTAAGACTCAGGCTTTCACGGCCATGGACCCGAGTTCGATCCCTGGCCGAGAAACTAAGATCCCACAAGTCGCGTGGTGCAGCCAAAAAAAGAAAAGAATTGTTCTCAAAACTAACTTCAAAACAGCATTACACAAGGTTTAATACAAGCTCTACTCTGAGTAGAGCTGCAGAAATGAAGGAAGTACAGAAGATCTGTACTCCCCAAACAGTGGAGGACAGGGTCTCCCAAGGAGGACTCTGACCTGTGTACACAGCCCTTCTGGGGCTTGTAATAAATCTAAGAAGGATCCCTGTGTGTGTACCTAAGGAGTCTAGACAATAAGTACTAGAGTTTGGCAGCCTTGGCAAAGATGCTCATGACTAAGCAAAAACAGAAGAGGAGGCACAAGCTTTCAGACAATGGCAGGCAGGCAGAAAGAGACGAAAGCCTAGGAGACTAAAGCCTTTTTTTTTTTACAAACAAGAAATGGGCGGCACAAAGGGGCTTTTGTACCTGGGAGGGCCCTACAGGGTCCTGTTGGGTTTCAGCCCCCCCTTTTCTTTGATACCCCTCAATCCTGAGGGGAACAGGGGCATGACAAGAATGGGAATAAAGTTTTGGATAGAGAGGTTAATCATAAACTCAGCAGGGGAACTCAGTGTCGGGGGGACTCAATTTCAACGTGAAATTTAAAGTATAGTTTGGGGGTCTTGAAAAAACAAGTGAGGCTCTCCTGATCCAACAAAAAAAGGTTTCCTGACCCTCGTCTCCACCGTTACCACCAGTAGGCTAGGACTCCTGGGTGGAGGGAATGAAAAAAAGCCTAAATGCCCATTCGGTAATGTTCAGCAGGTCAAGGTGGGATTGGCTCCACCCTACTTCCTGACAATCCACTGCAGGTAGCAGGGAAAGGATTAAAGTGGGACTCCCAGATTGAAGCTGAGATCTACTTCCTCCTAATGTGGGGAAATCAGAGGCTGAGGAGAAGAATATGATCCTGAGCCCGGAAAACATTATGGTTAGTTAATTGGATCCTGAGCTGAGTTTTATTTGAAAATCAAAAGAAAAAAAAAATGTGGCTTTTTTTAATGTCTTTAATGCCACAGAGCAAATTTATTCCATACTTATGGCAATATAGGCATGCAGAATACATACAGAAAACAACATAACACAAATCCTCTGATCTGGAGGAATAAAGGAGTACTCAGATATGAAGAATAAAATGAATATTCAATTGAATTAAAGACTATCTGGTCTTAAACAATCCTTTCATTTCTCTGTGATTTAATTTTTCACTTCTCCTTGGGAGAAGTAATAGTTGTTACTAAAAGAAAGAAGTATTATGAGAAAAGTTTACGTTTAAATGTTGCTTCTACACAGGAAGCGTTACATAAAAAATTTTCTTTCATATAAGTTCTCTAAAATGCCTACAACACCATTTCTCCAGGAAACTTACTGGGCAGAGAAAGTAAACTGTAACTGAAACACCAAATAATATCTGCTAAAAGAGCCATCCACCACATAAAAACAAACATCCATTTCTACAATTTATTTTATTGGAATGATTTAAACTCTAAATTATTTTGGACCACTAGTCAAGTTTTAATTCCAAATTTAATTCTTCTCTAATGTGTCAAGTACCTGGCGTAAAAAAGAACAATAGCTCAGGTAAGAAATAGGAAAAGTGTATCTAATTATTAAAGATAATATTATAATTATTTTTTTAAAGGATGCAAGTTAATTGATTCTTACATTTTATTCTCTACTCAGATTTTAGTTCTTTTTTTTTTTATGTTTTTATAACCATAGATTGTGGATTAATCTATTTAAATGGGATAGTATTTCACAGAAAATGGAGTCCTCATGAATCCCAGAACTCCTTACCAAGATGAAAGGCTGTGTTAATAAAACAGTATTAAATTACTCTGCAATAGTAATTGCTCTGCTTCTTTCTACCATAGTGAATGGTAATAAAGGAAGATTTCCCCATACAAACGTCCACGCTATTTCAAAAAATGAGACCATTGGCTTGATTTAAAATTTGGCTGTAGGGCCTACCAGTTCTAATTAACATAACTAAATCTTGATTTAGAAAAGAGATAGAAAGAGGTTAAAAAAATACAGCATGTCCTAATCAAATAAGAAGATAATTCAAAGGTCTTCATTTTGCCCATGGAAATGACTGCGAGTTGAGATACATAAAAGAAAATTTAATCGAGTTGATATAATCTAATATATAGGAACTGACTTGAGCTTCATAACATAAAAAAGTTTTCTCTGATTCAGGCATTCAACACATTATGAATACCAGGTCAACAGAATCAATATCAGTAACTCCAGTCCTATATGGGTATTTTATTTTTATTGAAGTATAGTTGATTTACAATACTGTATAAGTTTCAGATGTAAAGCGAAGTGATTCAGTTTTATATACATATAATATTTCTCAGATTCTTTTCCATTACAGGCTATTACAAGATATTGAATACAGCTTCCTGTGCTATACATTAAGTCCTTGTTGTCTACCTGTTTTATATATAGTAGTGTATATCTGTTAATCGCCTATATGGGTATTTTTAATTGTCCTAAAATTTTTCACTGTAGCTTTTTATGTTAATCAAATAAACAAATGAATGGTAAGTTATCAGCAAAACAATGGCTATCTTCTTAGAAGCCAGAGACTCATGAAGCATAGCTACAGAGGAGATAGATATATAGAAAGCAGAGGATACTTGGCAGTATGTATACACCTTAGATGACTCACTGGGATAATTTATTTCAATTTAGATGTCTTTTAATTTTGTGGATTCACTCTGAGCTAGGAAGAATTTATGGATAATTTCATTTTGGTGATGACATGAATTAAGAGTTGGAGGGTGGAAATATTCTAATATGAATATTTAGAGTATTAGAATATTTAGAATATTAGAATATACTATATCCTAATATGAATATTTAGAATCACTAAGTGATTCTAGGTGGTATAGTGATTTCCAAGTTGGCTAATCAAGTAATCTTCTGAAGAAATGATCTGGAAGAAAGGAGACTGAAGACCACCTGAACCCAATAATCCATCTAATAGCAGAATAACCAGGCGCTATATAAATCCTAACAGTATGAATCATGAAAGATACACCATCACCCAGGATATATTTTACCAAGAATGTTTAACTTAACTCTAACCAACACATTAGTTCTAACTTTAAGTTTATAGGAAATACAAGAGATAGAACAAGTTAACACCAGACAAATCCAGAATATGGGACACTCCACAGAACAACCTGTTTTATTTTTTCAATGACTTAAGGTCATTTAAGAATTAGGGAGAAGGGGGACATCCCTGGAGGTCCAGTGGTTAAGACTCCATGCACCCACTGCAGGGGGTGCAGGTTTGATCCCTGGTCAGGGAACTAAGATGCCACATAACACATGGTACGGCCAAACACAAAAATTAAAAAAAAAAAAAAGAATTATGGAGAAGAAAATTCCAAATAAGACACTTAAAAGATACAACGACTAGAGTCTGTGGGTCTTTTTGAATTCTGGTTTACCAACCATAAAAGACATTTTGGGGACAAATGGAGAAATGTAAATGTGAACCAGTATTAAAAGATAATAGGACTCATTGTTAATTTTGTTAAATACAATAATGTTACGGTGGATACTTTAAGAAATGTTCTTATTTTTGCGGGCTGCACATGAAATATTTAGATGTAAAATGACATGTCTATAATTTATTTTAAAATATCTTTATAAAGATGGGGCTCAACTTCCAGTAATGGTGGAGAGGTGAGATGATAACGTGACCCCCACAGATAACGACTACAAAATACTGGCTAAAATTTAAATTTGGATGATTAAAAAATCTTAGAAAGCATCTAAACACAAGCAAAAGCAACAGGAAAGTTTGACTGTGAAAAAACTGCACCTGGAAAAGTTAAGAATTTTGAGTCTGTGGCTATTCGATCCATGGCTCTAGCCAACCTCCACAGCTATGGCTGTTGAACTGCAGTGGGAACCACAATAGCTTATTTTAGCTAAAGGAGCCACAGACTGAGTTCAGGCTTGGAAAGCAACTGGAATTTTAAAGGGGAAATTTTAGCAGCAATAGAGCCTCAGAAGGAGCGAGACGAAAATTCAGAGCAAACTGTACAAATCCCTGGCTGGCAACTAAACCATGCATAAGACCCTGGTGGGAAAAGTATTCAGAGACTAGAAAAAAAAATATTTTTGAAATTTAAACAGAACCAGAACTCTAAATTTGGTGCTTATCTAACTGAGGGCATTCCCCAACTATGAGTGGTTCAGCTGAAGAAAGCTGAATCCGCATCAGTCAGAAGAATGAGAGAATAGAGCCTGAATCAGGTAGAAACTGGGGAGACAGGGGTCATAGACAAGAAAAAAATCACAGAAGCAAGGCAGCACAGAGAGGGTGAGCTGCACCTCAAAAAGGATTTTCTTGGCTGGCTGCCACATTTTATAGCTATGGGGATAACTACAAGGGACAGGTAAAAGGGCTGCATTTGGAAGCCTTAAAAACAAATAACAGCTGTTTACAGAAGAGACAAAGTCTACAGTTTGAATCCAGACAGGTGTTCACCTACTAGAACAAAAACCCAATAATACACAGGAGAACATGACAGAAGCCAGAATTCATTACATTTTCTATAATATGTAGTTTCAGGGAGAAATTAGTACTCATGCAAAGAATGAAAACTGTGACCTATATTCAGGGAAAAAGGTAGTCAGAATCTGACTCTAATTTGGGCCAGATGTTGAATTTAGCAGGTAAAGACATCAAAAAAGTTACTACAAATATATTCAAAGAATTAACTGAAAATATGTTGGAAGAATTATAGGGGCTTCCCTGGTGGTGCAGTGGTTGAGAATCTGCCTGCCAATGCAGGGAACACGGGTTCGAGCCCTGGTCTGGGAAGATCCCACATGCCGCGGAGCAACTGGGCCCGTGAGCCACAACTACTGAGCCTGCGCGTCTGGAGCCTGTGCTCCGCAACAAGAGAGGCCGCGATAGTGAGAGGCCCGCACACCGCGATGAAGAGTGGTCCCTGCTTGCCGCAACTAGAGAAAGCCCTTGCACAGAAACGAAGACCCAACACAGCCAAAAATAAATAAATAAATAAAAATTAAAAAAAAAAAAAGAGCATGGTCACATGTTCTTAAAAAAAAAATTATAATAAAGTTTGCTAGCAATAATTGATAAGATATCTCAAAAGAAAAGTGGAAATAATTTTTTCAAAAGGATATCATACAGCTGAAATGTAAATAACTAAAATTAAAAAGGGCTAAATGGGCTGAAAAGCAGACAGGAAATGAGAGGATATAATCAGTGGACTTGAAGATAGATCCATAGAAACTGTCCTAGCTGAAAAAGACACCAAAAAAATTAAATAAAAAAGTAGCAATACCTCAGAAAACTCTGGTAACACTATGAAGTGATCTAAGCAGGTGTAATGGGAGTGCCAGAAGGAGAGAGAGAGAGGGAAAGAAAATTTTTTTTAGGTAATGTCTGAGAACTTTCCAAATTTGTTGGGAAACATTAATTTATAGAACTAAAAATCTCAATGAATCTCAATCAGAATAAACGAAGAGAAAATCATCCCTAGGTACATCATAGTCAAACTGCCATCAGTCAAAGAAAAATTGCAATTCTTCAAAGCAGCCAGAAAAAATACATTACACACAGGAAAGCCACAATATAACTAATGACTAACTTCTTACCAGAAACTATAGGAGTCAGAAAAAATTGAAATAAAATGTTCAAAGTGCAGAAGAAAAAAAATGTTAATCAAGAATTCTATATCCAGCAAAGCTATTCTTCAAACTGAAAGAAAATAAAAACATTTTCAAATAAACAAAAATGAAATGGATTTATCCTTAAGAGAAAAGAGTCACTAGGAGAAGTCTGAAGGAGAATGCTATTAAATTGCAACTACTAATATCAACAGGATGAAGACCCCCAGAAGTAAATATGTGGTAAATACAAATATATATATACTTCATACATATACTTACATTTTATATTTATGTATACATATATGACATACATACATGAGCCATACATGATAAAAATAGCACTGGGAGTTGGCAAACAAAAATACACTGTTTCAAAATTGCTATGTTTTACCTGAAGTAATTCAAATATTAATTCTGAATTGATTGGGGCTAATTTTAAGATGTATGTTGTAAACCTTAGAGCAACCACTAAAAAAAAGTAATACAGAAAGACATAGCAAAAAGTCAATCAAAATATTAAAATGGGGGATTCCCTGGTGGCGCAGTGGTTAAGAATCTGCCTGCCAATGCAGGAGACATGGGTTTGAGCCCTGGTCTGGGAAGATCCCACATGCTGCGGAGCAGCTGGGCCCGTGAGCCACAATTACTGAGCCTGCGCGTCTGGAGCCTGTGCTCCGCAACAAGAGAGGCCACAATAGTGAGAGGCCCATGCACTGCGATGAAGAGTGGCCCCTGCTTGCCACAACTAGAGAAAGCCCTCGCACAGAAACGAAGACCCAACACAGCCATAAATACATAAATAAATAAATAAATAAATAAAAATTAAAATGGAAAACTAGAAAATACCTGATTACCACAGAAGAAAACAGAAAAGAAAGAATAGAGAACAAAATGTTGATACAAGTAAGACCAATAAAAAACAAATAGCAAAAACGGCAGACCTAAAGCTACCACTTCAATAATTACTTTCAATGGGAACAGACCAGATACTCCAATCAAAAGGGAGAAACTGGGACTTCCCTGGCGGTCCAGTGGTTAAGACTCCATGCTTCCACTGCAGGGGGCACAGGTTCAATCCCTGGTTGGGAATTCTGCATACCACTATGCAGCATGGCAAATAAATAAATAAATAATTTTTTTTAAAAGGCAGAGATTGCCCAACCAGATATAAAAGTAAAACCCAACTATATGTTCTCTATAAAATATGCACTTGAAATATAAACACATTAAAAGTGAAAAACTGAAAAACTTTTTTTTTTAAATGGGTTATTATGGGATTATATGAAATCATGTGTGTGAAACTTTTGAAAATTATAAAGCATTATAGAATTTAAAGAATCTTTCATTCAATAAAAATAGTGAAAAACTAGAAAAAGATATATAATGCAAAAAGAAAGCTGGAGTGGCTATATAAAATCAAACAAAATAGACACCAAAACAAAGAGTACCACTGTGGACAATGATAAAAGGTTCAATATATCAGGAAAAGATAACAATTATAAATATGTATGTGCCTTACAAAAGAACTTCAAAATATATGAAGTAACGGACCTAAGGGGAAAAAACAGACAAATCCACAACCATCATTAAGACTTTAACACACATCTTTTCTGTAATTTATTTTTAAAAACTAGACAAGAATATCAGTATTTCTGATAGAAGGCCTGAATGATACTAACCACTGTCTTCACCTAATTGACATTTTTAGAAAACTAAACCCAGAAACTGCAGAACACCCACCTTTTTGAAGTGCACATAAAGCATTCACCAAGACAGAGTATATGATGGGCCTTAAAACAGGTCTCAACAGATTTCAAAAGACTGATAACTTACAGAGTATGTCTTCGGAACACAAAAGAATTAAATTAAAATTAGCAAAAATAAAATTTTTAGAAAAACTTCAAATATCTGAAAATTAAGCAACTCTATTCCAAAAAACCAATGGGTCAGAAACAAACACACAAAAATAAAATTAGAAAAAATTTAACTAAATGAGAATTTGCTGTGACATGTAGCAAAATGATTATTTAGAGGGAAAATATTACATGCTTATATTAGAAAGGCACAAAGTTCTCAAATCAATAATCTAAACTTTAATCTTCAAAAAACTAGCAAAAGAAGAGCAAATCATATCTAGACTAAGTAGAAGAAAAAAAAGATAAGAACATAAATCAGTGAAATAGAATATAGAAAAAACAATAGAGAAACATCAATGAAGCCAAAAGTGGTTCTTTTCAAATATCAATAAAATTGATAATCTAGCTGAACTGATCAAGAAGAGAAGAAACAAATTACCAACAGAGAGGGGAAATATCACTTCAGATCTTACAGACATTAAAAAGATAATAAGGAAATAGTATGTACAACTTTATGCCAATAAATTTATCCAAACAGATGAAATGAATACATTCCTTAAAAATAATAAATTATCAAAGCTCTCTCAAGAAAAAGTAGACAACTTTAAAAGTCTGTACCTATTAAATAAATTAATTTCTCTGTGCACAGATTCTGATTGTGAAAAGTCTTAAGTAATCTACTACTAAAACCAATAAGTGCATTTAGCAATGTCACAAGATACAATATACAAACATTACTTGTATTTCAATACACTAGCAATAAAAAATTGGAAATTAAAGTAAAAATAGTACTATTTACATTGAATAAAAAATTATGATATATTAAAGTATAAATTTAGCAAAATATGTGCTATACTTCTCCACTGAATACTACAAAACGTTGCTGGGAAGATTAAGAAAGCCCATGTAAATGCAGAGAAATACCCTTTCAAGAATCACAAGACTCAGTATGTTAAAATGTCAAACCTATCCAAACTGATCACCACAATACCAATCAAAACCCCAGCAGGCTTTTTTTTTAGAAACTGACAAGCTGATTGTAAAAATTTATATGCAAATGCAAAGGACCTAGAGTAGCCAAGTGATTTTGAAGAAGAACAACATTGAGGACTTACACTACATTATTTCAAGACATATTATAGAACTACAGTAATCACAACAGTTGTAGTATTGTCATAAAGGATAGTCATAAACATCAATGGAACAGACTAGAAAGTCCATAAATAGTCCTACAAGTAAACTGATTTTGAAAAAGATACCAAAATAATTTATGGGGAAATGATAGTTTTTTCCAACAAACAGTGCTAGAACAATTTGATTATCAGATGCAAATTTAAAAAGATATTGGACATTCATCTAATATCATTTACATAACTTGAAACGGAAAATTATAAAACTTTATAAAGAAAACACAGGAGAAAAATCTTGCTGATCTTGGCTTAGCCAAAATTTCTTTACTATCAGCCCACGTGCTGCAATGAAAGGTGCCACGTGCCGCAGCTAAGACCTGACGCAACCAAAAATAAATAAATAAATTTTAAAAAAAATTTCTTTACTATCAGAAAGCATCAACTACAAAAAAAATTGATAATTTGGAATTTATCATAATTAAAAACTTCTGCTCTTCAAAATTGACAGTTAAGAAAATGAAAATACAAGCCACAGACTGGGAGAAAATATTTTCAAAATCCATATCCAATAAAGGACACACTGCCAGAATTATATAAACAACACTTAAAACCCAATAATAGGATTACAAACAACTAAATTTCTTAAATGAGCAAAGAATCAGAAAGACACTGCACAAAATATGCTATACAAGCGGCAAATAATCATGTAAAAAGATGTTCAATATAATTAGTCATTAGAGTAATGCAAATTAAGATACCATTACACACTCACCAAAATGGCTAAAATTTAAAAGATTGACATAATCAAGTACTGGTGAGGATGTGGAGCACCTGGAACTCTCATTCATGACTGATGGGAATGCAAAATGGTACAGCCACTTGGAAATAGTTTCACAATTTTCTATAAAATTAAATACACACAGTATGACCAAAATTCTACTTCTAGGTGATTAGCCAAGAGACATGAAAAGAAAAATCTACACAAAGATGTGCACCCAAATGTTTATAGCAACTTTATGCAGAATAGGGGCAAAAAAAAAAAACCTGGAAATAACCAAAATGTCCATCAGCTACAGAATGGGAAACTTCGGTATATCCATACAATGCAACACTAATCAGGAATAAAAAGAAAAAAATATTGATAAGTTCAACAACATGGATGAATCTCTAAAGCATTATGCAAAGTGAAAGAAGCCAGACATAAAATACTATCTACCTTATGATTCAATTTTTGTGAAATTCTAGAAAAGATAAAACTATAGAGGAAGAAAAGAATTCAGTGGTTTACTGGAGTTTTGGTGGAGGAAAGGAATTGGCTGGAAATGGCCATAAGAAAATTTTAGGATGTAGAATATTCCATATCATGAGTCTGCTGGCTGTCACGTGACTGTATATATTTGTCAAATCTCGTAAAATTATTCACCTAACATTGAAATTTTTTATTGTATGTAAATTACACCTTAAAGAAAAACCTTAGGATCCATAAAGTTGTATAAATCTAAAACATGGAATAAATATAGTAAATGTTAATAAATTGTTAAATCTGTACGATGGATATATGAGGCATTACACTCTTCTTTCTCTTTCTCTGTATTTTGCAAATTTTCTTTGCAGAAATATTTTTAAGGAAGATGTTGACGTGATGGGAACATCATGATGGTGAACATCAAGAAATTTTTTAAAAAATCTTAAAAGATTTCTTTCCTATCAAATGCAGCCACTACCACATATAGTGGCTCTTTGGCATAAGTTTACAACCCTGGCTAAGACTGAACTGCAATCTCTCTTGAGGCTACTTTCACTGCCTTGAAAAATAAAGTCTCAGGAACAAAGAGAAAACCAGTAGTAAGATCAGTGGTGCTATTTTCACAGAATGAACAATTTCTTACTGGCTCAGACTCCTTTTTTCTTTTTTCCGTTCTTTCTTTTTTTTTTTTTTTTGGTGCAATATTTGTTAAAAGCTTTTTTTGGTGTTTTATTTATTTTGGGTAGGTTTCTTTTTAGCATGGGAGTTCACAGACCATTTTCCATTTTTATTTCCTTTTTAATTGATCACTTGGTCATCCTACTTCTAGAAAATGAAGGAGCAAAAAAGAACATGTTTCACTTCTCTCACTCTCTAAAACAGTTCTAAGAAATTGAGAGAAAATATTAAGGCTGACATTTAGCGATTATTAAGAGTCTTTGTTTTAAAAAAAAATTCCCTGAAACTCTATGATATATTAAATACTCACTAAAATTAATGAGAATGCTTTTATTCTTACCTGTGAAAAAAAAAAATTTTTAATGCATGGTTTAGATAGGAAAATTTTTAGTCTTGCAAGTGTTCTGTAAGTGTTAAGAAGTCTGGAGGGACCATATGAGAGAAAGTGAGAATGTGGAGAGCTGTGTGGAAAAAAAAATAAAATTGTTAAGAATATGATGGGTAAGAAGAAGAAAAGATATCACAGCTTTTCTGCTTCTCCCTTTCTACCACAGCCTTTCACTAATGTTCTCAAGTGAAACACTCTTCTGAAAGTTTAAACAAAATCAATATTTTCCTTCATGTCAAATACATAAAAGCATATTTTCAAAGGCAGAATTTTCTAGTTATCCATTTGTCACGGTGGAAATGATCAATATTTGATGTTAGGGAGAAAATCATTTATTTCTGTCCATGTTTTCAAGTAAACAGTTTTCGTTTTTAAAAAAAGTCATGTTGTATATATGTACAATTATCATTATTTCTGTCATCTTTCTCTGACCTAATAAAAGGAAGAAAGGGAGGAAGGAAGGAAGGAAGGAAGGAAGGAAGTGAGGAAGGGAGCGAGGAAGGAAGAAAGGAAGGAAGGGAGGGAAGGAAGGAGGGAGGGAATTTCTTCTAACTTATTTACTATGGAGAGAGTTAACTATAGCACTTCCAACATTAGAGAGAAAATAAATACTACTACCTGAGAAATGAGGAAGACTAAGAGAATAGCTAAGACTGAAAGTCTCTCAATTTAGTCTGTGAATTCCCACTCAATGTCACTGAATCCTGTTAGCAAATGATTTTACTATAATGTCTTAAGCACAGGGTAAGCATTCTTG
Organism: Balaenoptera ricei; assembly: GCF_028023285.1. Lineage (NCBI taxonomy): Eukaryota > Metazoa > Chordata > Mammalia > Artiodactyla > Balaenopteridae > Balaenoptera > Balaenoptera ricei. The sequence continues at coordinate 73,123,567 of NC_082655.1, forward strand.
AATTCTCTTCAGAAATCCTTCACTTGTACCCTGAGGCTGTCAATATCTAACAAACTAGAAATTCAAGGGCCACTCAGATAACTTTTTCCCTTGACAGTAACCAACCACTGCTATCTTTTACTTACCTCCTTTTACCAAACAATGTATCACCAAGAGAGATATGGGAATTCCAACATCAGGGATTTCATATTTGAGTATATATACTGTCTTTTTATTAGGTAAGTATTTACCACATGCTAATATTATTCAAGAAATTGCAGAAAAATCACATGCAAGGCACATATTTTAAGTGTGTTATCCACATGTAATTTACAAGATAACATCAGAGATAGTTCATCTCACACTACAATAGAAAAAAAAAAACTAAATATTTAGTAAGAACACCACGCAGATGGCACTAGGCTAGGCACTGTCTGACTTACAGAAATGTATAAGACGTGGTTCCCACCCTCAAAAAAAGCACTATTTCATTAAAGAGAAAGACTTAAAGACATAAATCTCCAGGCAGCAGTGTAAGAGGAGCCATGGGGCAAACCCATGACTAGATGCCAAAAGGAGGCACCAATAAAATGCAGTGCTCCCTCGGAGGCAGTGAGTACAGTAATTTGTGGAAAATTTTGCGCAGTGACTTAGCGTTAAGTCAGCACTGACTGAAAATCCACGCTTTGTGAGTAGTTTGTCGTGCTGAGAAGGACACAGAATTCAAATTCGTCCTGCTCTGGTGTGAACTCAGGCTCTGCCATCTAGAATCTCAGGTTCAGCATTCATAAACTGGAAATAATACTTTTTCATTCCCTTGTTGTGAGGATTAAATCAGACAACATAGAGAGAATTAATCTCAAATACACAGAATATGATTTTTTAAGTTATAAGCTATTTTATTTGCCATTGTTATTAGATTTTAAGTACTGACTGTGGGATTCCTATCCCTTGGGAATCTGCTTAGCCTAGACCCAAACCCCAGCTCCCTAGCTGTGCAAATTAGAGAAGTCTTCCCATGATTGCTCTAGGATTCTTTCTCATGCTTCTCACCCCCATCAATCTGGGCATGAAGCACAACCAATTCTTCGCCCTTCTTCTAGATTTCCACGTTAAAATCCACCGGCTGCTAAGCACAGGCTGTGCCCAGGGATGGCATGGGGAGAGAAGAGGCGCAACATCCCAAACTTCCGAAGTTCCAGTGTCCAGTTAGAAGTCCCTCCAATAATCATGCAAGCTTAGTAGTAACAGTCGACTGGTCTACCAAAGGTAGCCTCAAGCCAAATCCCTTCCTCTTGGCATTTTTTTCCCCTCAATCTATCCTGTATATGCGCACCCCGCTAGCTACCAGGGGTGGGTTTGCGAGTGGTTCCAGCTCTTATTTTTGTGACCATTCTCCCCTCAATGGAAGCAAATTGAAGGTTCTGATCTCCAACCAGGGCCCTGCTCAGAGGAACACTGCTCAGACCTCACCCTGAGATGCACCTCCAGTTGCCCAGGTCTAGTCCAGGGAATCAAGTTTGCTCTGTCTTATTCCCCAAGAGCTTGGTTGCCTCTTTTTGGCCCTCTTATTATTAGTTTCACTAACAGCAAAAATTTAAGGTTTCCCATAAATGTACTGGAGCTTCTTCACTGGTAAATGTTTCTGTAAACTTTTCATACCCATAGCCCCAAGTTCTAGCAGAGCCTGATTTTTTCCAAATGACATTCCATAGTAATTTCTGATACACTTTGCTGCAAAAACATCTTAAATGTGCACATGTATTAAGAAATCTTTTCTCCTAGTATGTGGTCAGGAATTGACTGAAAGAATATCCCAGAAACTTCTAGTTTACCAAATATTGAATACATTGAATAGCAGACATTCTGCCATAGAAACAGACCCTGGCAGACATGAAACCATGTAATGTCAGACCCAACAAACTTTAACTGCAGCTGCGTCTCCACCTCCAAGGCCTCTCATGCTATATCATTTCAGTGGCATGTTTTAACAACTCAAATTACCCTCTACTACCTGAGGCACCTAAGTCTCCAAAATGTCTCCAATTTCTGGAACAGGATCCCAATTATCTGCCATTTCCCAAAAGCTTAGGAATATATTTTATTTTTAAGCTTATGAGACATGCATGGTATTTATGTGAATTTATATGAAGTTTGGGCTTATAAATTTGTATACAGAGCTATAATATCTTCACTGCTTTTCTACTCTTTCCAAAGCAACAATGATATAGCATCTGATTTCCATGGCTCTCAGTAATTTGTTCATATATGCTGGAAATGTTTCTGTTTTTAATTAAAATTAATATTGTACCAGAGATGGTCTTTTCTGTATTACACATATCATATTTGAGCAATGTATTCTATATATACAGACACCCCCTGCCATTCTAACATCAACCTGAATTCTGTTATTGGACTCATTTGGTATGGCAGGCTGATGTGCTGAGGGTCCTGAAGATCGTCCTTATGCTCCATGATTTGCTGGAAGGACTCACAGGACTCAGGAAATCTGTACACACTGTTACAGTTTACTGCAGTGAAGAGGTACAGATTAACATCAGCAGGGAGAAAAGGCTCAGAGGGCAGAGTCCAGGAGAAACCAGGCACAAGCTTCCAGCTGTCCTCTCCCCATGAAGCCATGCACAGACAATATATAATTCTCCCCTTAACAATGTGTGACAACCCATGCTAAGTGTTGCCAACTTGATCATCTCACCTGAGTCTTTGTGTCCAGGGGTTTTACTGGGAGTCTACCACATAGCATGCGGCACCTGTATGACTGGCCTTAGCTACTCAGTATGCAGCCCCCCTCCTCCAAGAGGTCAAACACATGGTACAGTCCACAGCCTCAGGCATGCCAAAACAGGTGCTCACCATAAATCATATTGTTAGCACAAACTATCTCCTGTGGCCCAAGATCTCAGGTATACAAAGAAACTTATCAGGTAGGATACGCCAAGGACTCAGAGGTCATCTTCCAGAGGCCAAGCCTAGGGTCAGTTCTGAAGACGCTGGGAATGTATAGGGTTTGAGCAACCCAGACCTGCTGAGTTCATCCTTTCCTATACAGCTGAATAATAATTCCCAAAGATATCTTGGCCCTCATTCCTAGAACCTGTAAATGTTATCTGATATGGCACAAAGGACTCTGCAGATAAGATTAAGTTGAGAATCTTGAGATGGAAAGAATATCCTAGATTACCTGAGTGGATCTTAAATGTAACCACAAGCACCTCTATAAGACAGAGGCAGAGGCAAATTTTACTACAGTGAGACAGAGGGCAATATGCCTGAAGCAAGATGCTGAGGTGCTGGCTTTGGAGATGGAGAAAGGGGCCACAAGCCAAGAAATGCAAAGAGTGCAACAAGAAGAGGCAAGGAAAGGAAGTCTCCCCTGGAGCCTGCAGAGGCAGCATGGCCCTGCCAACAACTTGATTTCAGTCCAATGAAACCAATTTCAGACTTCTGTCCAGAATTGTAAGCCACCGGGTTTGCAGCAATTTGTTACAGCATCCATAAGAAACTGATACAGTTGGGGACAAAACTTTGTAATGAGATGGCTTTGGCATTTCATTTACTAAACCTTCTTCGAAGTCATTCTTTCATTTCATTCAGCTCTAAAAGAGTGAAATATTATAGCAGGATGTCAGTATATACATGAACATGCATGCACACATTTAAAATGCAAATGATCGTAAGTACAAAACATTTCAAGAATTTGAAAGCCTAAAGAAATAGCAGGCAAGCTACCCTAAACCAGATGGCTAACTAATGGATTCAGCAGTTGTCCTATAAGGATATTAAATTCAAATATCAAAAGCTGTAATATCCTGAGTACTGTGACTTGAATATAAAAAAATAATTGCAAACACGGAAATGAAAAAAAAGCAAACTGGCATCACATGAAGGGTAAGATAATCAAATGACATGGGAAATATCAATGAACTTTACTGGGTTCCAGGTCTGAATTTCCATATTCTATAATAAACCTTAAAGCTACTCAAACTATCTTATTTCCTGTTTTTATAGATGATAATATGATCATCTTCTGCCTTTGGTGATTTCCCCAGCTTCAATTAACATACACATTTACTCCTCTGTGAATGTATACTTTTCAGTTCTGATTCACATATACATATTTTAACCATTAGGTCAGAACAGGTTCTTTTTCCCTCCAAGTATATTGGTAAATCTTTGGAGTCTTTTTCTCACCAATCAGATTTACCTATATATAATTATATTTATTTTTATAGTTCATTAATTTCTCTTTTAGTCATGATGTAAGCCAGGGTAACAGTCAAATAACCAGCACGATTTTCCTGAGCTCTATTTTTGTGGTAGATAAAAATAATTTTTTAAATTAAATTAAAATAATAATTTTAAAGAGTTAGGAAAGATGTCTATCCAATCTCTACCATTTTGTGTGTTCGTTGTGCTATACTCTGTAAATTGATTATCATAATATACTATGCACATTACACAATCAAATAGTGACTTCTAAACCATCAAAATGTGTAGAATAACTTTAGAATCTACCACACTGCATCAAATTGTTTGGAAATTGATAAGCCATATATGGACTATATGTCTACAATGAATAAAGCAGAATATTCATTTGTGAAGAACAGTCCAATTTATGACCATTCACAGTAGTTGTTCAATAAACGTTAGTTACATTCACATGTTAATATACTTTAGTAAACATCCACTCTGTCATGAACTTTATAACCATTTGTGTCAGAATAGAGCTCAGTCTTCATTATGCCCACTTCATTGAAACTTTATGTAATAAATTAGGAAACAACGGTGTCAAGAGATTAGGTAGTTTGGCCAATTCTCTCAGCAAGTTATTAGCAGAGTCTAAACATGGTTACAGAGTTTAATAAAAATTCTTACACATACTCCCAATTTATCATGAAATACGTGAGAATACAGTTCCCATTGATAACTCTTGAGATACAAAATGTTCAGGTTTTCTTTCTCCCTAAATAAAAGATTGGAGAATTTTTAACAATCTAGACAAATTCATGTTTATAAAAGTCATGCACCAATTGCTACATCAGATATATGAGTCTAAATTAAATCAAAGTATTAATATTTGATCCAATTAACTGGAGCTCAAAGAAGATAGTCAATCTAAGTAATTTCGTTTCTGTAAAAATTTTTCAATTAATTACCATAATGGTTAGCCAAAATATCAGATTTCCTCTGAATAACTGTAGCTTTGGGGACCTGGCCAGAGGTTGTGGCATCCTGCAATGCTTTCCACACTGATGACTGGCTCTGGGTATCAAGGGAAAATGCAACTCTTCTCAGAGCTCAGCTGGCAGCTCCTACTCAGACGCATAGAGCCATTTCTACTGTTATTTCCATGGAAACCACTAGCAACGTAGCTTAGTGAACCAAGAACCAGGTATGAAGCCTCTCAGCTAACTGTACTGCGAGTTCAATCTCTGATGGACAAAATGAGGGTCATGTGGTTACTTAAAACCTAATATCCTCCATAGTGACCAAGACCCAGGTGAAGATTTTATATAATTAAACTGGTGTGAAGGTGGCCCAAAGGCTCCCTTTCCCTACTGAAGGATGGCTGCTTATAACTGCCAGAGCAAGGGCTTTACAACAGCTAAAGAAGTAATAGTTATAGTCTTTTGTGTGACTATATCCAGCCTTTATATGCTACTTTATTCGAAAAAGACAAGTAATCATATGGATTCTTACTTCAGTTCTATGAGTAATATTATCTGCACAATTATTTAACATTTTTAAAACGAATTTTCCATTTACATTAAAATTTCTCACTTTAAGTCAAAAAAAATAGAGTTCCCAGTTTGTCATAATCAAGTCTTTAAATCAGTTCTTAGTCCCTGAGTGTACATGACCTGACACAGATACGAAGGGGACCAGGAAAATTCACACCTACATCATGGTCACTTGAGGTGACTGCTTCATCCTCAAAGTATTTACTGAGCACCTACAATGTGCCATGCACTATGTCGAGTGCTAAGGATAGAGTGGGAGTAAGAAAGACCTAATTCCTGTCTTCAGGGAGTTTCCAGCCTAGGGTATTCCGTACTATGGGTGACCCAAATCTGCTGATTGTGGGACAAAGTTCAGTAAAGCAACCATGTGCGTAGAAAAAGTTGCCTCTGCTAGCTGGGGCTGAAAATTATCTAAGGTAGTTATCCTTCTAGTTAACCCATAAAACATGTATTGCTTAGGGTAACTAATGTTAGCTGTTAAAGAAATAAATAAACCCTGAAATCTCAGCTCCTGATTTACCTCCATGGGGAAGGGTGAGGGCGCTCTGTTCCATGGTGTTCCTCGGCATCTAGGCTACTACCACCTTGTGGTTCCACCCTCTTCTAGGTCCTTGGAGTTTTTATTCATCAAGTAAAGAGAGTGGGACGATCTGATAGACCAGGCCTGGAACTTGGGCACATGACTTCTGTCCACATTCCAGTGGCCAGAACTCAATCTCAAAGTCACACTTAGCCCCACCAAACTCTAGGAAATACAGTCCAGCTGGTGCCCAAGAAGAGAAGGAGAGCATCCTCTCCCTCTCCCCACCCACGCCAACCCACAAAGTTCTCTCCATTCCACCAGTGCACTGGAAAGAGAGCAAAAAAAGGGTACAAGAATTTTTCTCAGCTTGGCTGGCAGTGAAACACATGACCCACTCAAATTCCATTGTCAGAACTCAGTCTTGTGGCCACATTTAACCAAACGAGATCCTGAAAGTTTGAATATCGTTCAAACTTTCAGGATCTCGTGTCCAGGGGTAGACCACAGGCACTGGGATTACTCGTCCAATCTAACACAAGCTCCCTTTCAGTCATTACTAAGACAAAGAAGAAAAGTGCACCCTTACTTGTTCACATGCATTTCTTTGGCTGCCCCTATGGGATTCTTCTTTTCAGAGAGTCCTTGAAGTCTTTTATTTTTCCATTTTAAATAAGAAATTAGAGGACTCAAAAGGTAAAAATCTTGAATAAACTGTAGTCTGATAGCTAACCCAAAGCACACTTGTAACTAAATTTTAGATCTTCTCATTCATAGTCCATTTAGTTGACTTCTATTAAATACATACTGTGTATGTAGCACTGTGCTAAATATTTAGGGAATAAGAAAGAAAGAAAGGCCTAATAATTCCCTTCAATGAGCTTTTTTTTATTTTTAAGAAATAAGATATTTACATAAAAGAAACACATATATACATAATTATTATTTAGAGAAATGCATGCAATTGCACATAATGTGATGCTGGAATCAGAACAGGGACTCCAGGACAGTGTGTAGACAAGAAGGAATTGTGCAGAGAATAACTCCCAGGAAGAATTTCACTGAATTTCAACTTGAAAACTGTAGGATGTGGATGAATAGAGAAAGACAGAGGACTTGGAGAGATGATACTGAGGTGGCAAGAAAGCATGAGCCAAACTCCATTCTGAACAGCGAGGAGACAGGTGTGACTGAGGAGAACCGGTACTGGGAACAGGAGAAGTGGGGAGACCTCATTGCTGGTGATTCTGAAGACATCATCTCTAAATGATGTTAGAGAACCACAGTAGGGACTTGACCTGGCCATCATATGCCTGTCCAAGGGCTGAAGAAATACTGCCCTGGCGACAATATGTAGAGCACCCTGCAGAAGGCAGAGATGACTGACAGTGGTCAATTCAGTGGACCTTGACAGAGACTGAGGAACAAGAAGATGAGAGACTGAACAATAGCCGTGCTGGAGAAAGCTTACAAAGAGAGAGTGAAACATCCCTTGACAAAAGAATCTTACATTCATGAAACAACATACAAAAAAAACTTTAAGATGTTACAGAATAAATGCCCAAACCAATAACGTAGCCTAACATTCCCTACATGGTGGCCCACTTCTAGTAAATCCATGTATTCGTGTCCTGTTTACATTTTTGTGGTGAGAAGAAATTATATTACTACCTACATAAGACCCTGTGCTCTTCCCTCAAGACAGTAATTTTTTGGCAAAGAGATTAAGTAAAGCCACAACCCTACAAAGAAATGCAAGACTACACACATTATCTCTTACAGGCAGGCAGTGATGTTTGTAATACACTAAGGAGATATCTTCTCAAAAGAAACAGATGTTCTTAGTTGACAATGGAAATGTAAACAGAACCTTATGGAATTTTCTCCTCATTTGGCTTATTTATTTATTTATACACCGCCTTTGCTAAAAAACAAATTAGACAAGCTTAGAGAGGTAAAACAAGATAAAGTAAAAATAGGTGATGAAATCAGGTCAGAAGAATAACACAAGTAGAAAAAATAAGATAGAGCCAAGAGTAATGTTGACACTTTTTTTTTAATGTGATAAAGCTCTATCCACTGGCTGGAAGCGAATCCAAAATTTGGTTCCGAACTTTATGCCCAAAACAGAATTGTTTTCATGATAACACAGTGTTCATAATACAAAGCATTTACTCAGAAGAGACAAAGCCATGTCTAGATGTAAGAACCCCCAAAAATTTCTCTTGTGGATTCTTAAAAAAAGAGGTAATTATTAATATTTTGTATTGGTCGAACTCTTTCCATTGCAAATGATAGAAAGTCTGACTCAAACTGGCTGAAGCAGAAAAGAGAATTGACTGACCGGTGTACTGAAAATCCGAAGGGTTAATCTATGGTTTCAGGCATCGCCAGATTCAGGTGCTCAAGTACTGCTGTGAGGGCTCTCTTCCTATATCTCGGTTCTGCTTTCCTGTGTGTGGCTTTATTTTCAAGAGGACTCTCCCCACTTAAAGGCAACAATGGGCACCAGCAATTCCAGATACACATTCTACCAGATTAGCACCTCTAAGAGGAATAGAGAGCCCTTTCCCAGTTGATACAACAGAAGTCCTGGGACTGGTTCTGGTGGTCCCAGCTTTGGTTACATGCCTCCGTCTGAACCATCACAGTGGCCAAGGTAAGGTCCTCATGTCTCATGGGGTTGGGGTGGATCACTGCCATCCAATCCCCATGGACTCAGATCGGAGATGAGTGGATCCTTTAAGGGCTACTGGCCAGGCTAAGTCGTGTCTCCTATACATCCCAACAACATACTTCTAGAAAAATAGTTAAGTATTTATTTAATAAGGTTGTTTCTTATACACTTTCCTTAATGGGGTTAATGCTCTCACACCAAAACTCTACAATTCTATTAAGGTCACTAGAGTGTCAGCTAAGCACATACCTCTCTTTTGGTATGGCTTAGTTGGGTTTTCTGTGTTAGGTTTCTGGAAAAAACTAGAATTCACTCAGATGGTTTAAATAAATAGACTTTAGGAAAACAGTTACTTATGAAAATGTGGGCAGGAGTAAGGACGCATACAAGAGGTATTCAGGCACCCAGAACACAGCAGCGTTAGGAAGTTGTTAAAGGGGACATGATTTTGCCAGTGGGTCTGTGGATTTGGAGCTGTCCAGTGAGAGCTATGGTTGTGGAGGAAAGTACTTGCTCCCAGGAAGCAGCCGAAAAGCCGGGGGGAAGTGGGAAAGAAATATCTGAGATCAATACTGATCCCCACATTGAAATCCAGAACCATTTCACCTCAAGAGACGCGACTGGAGCAGAGCTTCAGAACAACACCGTCCCAGTGATACATCCATCCACCACACAGCATTGTCACTTTCTATTCCCACAACCCTCAGGTACAATAATGGTTAGCCAACTAAGTGAGACCCTCTGGGAACACCTGAAGGAGAATTCCTAATGGTGACCTTGCTGAATCTTCTAGAGTTGAGCATGGCTTTGTTTAGCTCTTATTAAAAAAAAAAAAAAAAAAACAGCTCTCAGCAACTTGCTTACCATCCTCTTAATTTACACTATTACCCGCTGTATCATATGTAACACCCTGAGCATCACAATTCAAATTAATCCTGTCAGTGCCTTGAAGCTCAACACGAACCAAGAATCCTCCTATGACTCATGCCACCGGACAAAACACCTGACACAACTCCTCAAGGCAAGCTTTGCATGGTGAAACCTTGAAAGGAGACCAGATGGATTCTGGACACAGACTCCGCTCCCACACTGCTCCCAAATGCCAGCAGTGGACAGCATTCTCCAATGGGTACTGAGTACCTCTAGATGTGAACTCCACCTCTATCAGATGACCCACCTTTCTCTTTCCTTTCTAAGGCCTCCTCCACCCCTTTACCTTCCCCCATCTAGGGAAATCCTTTCAAGTCCCAGGGGATGAAAGCTTGCTTTTATTTGTTATGTATTATGGTCTAGCTCAGAGTTGTCCAATTCCAGTCGTGGTAGAAATGATCTGTAATTCTGAGCTATATATACAGTAGCTTCTGGCTATTGGGCACCTGAAATGTGCAAATGAGGAACTGACTTTCCATGTGTTTAATTTTAATTCATTTAAATTTAAATAGCTACATGGCCATGAACTAGGGGCTACCAAAAGGACAGGTTTAGCTCTTGATACTCAAAAACTAAGAACTGATTTCCTTTTATTTTTGCTCCTGATTCCTTCTGATTTCCCTTTTTTTTTTTTTTTTGAGGTTGGAAAACGAAGTTTTTTTTTTTAATTTATTTAATTTTTATTTATTTTTGGCTGCGCTGGGTCTTCGTTGCTGCACACAGGCTTTCTCTAGTTGCAGTGAGCAGGGGTTACTCTTCGTTGCGGTGCGCGGGCTTCTCCTCGGGCTCCAGATGCACGGGCTTCAGCAGTTGTGGCTCGTGGGCTCAGTAGCTGTGGCTCGCGGGCTCCAGAGCGCAGGCTCAGTAGTTGTGGCGCACGGGCTTAGTTGCTCCACGGCATGTGGGATCTTCCCAGACCAGGGCTCGAACCCGTGTCCCCTGCATTGGCAGGCGGATTCTTAACCACTGCACCACCAGGGAAGCCCGGAAAACGAAGCATTTTAATAGTCATTTCAGATAATATGGACATTCTTTTTTGATATTACATAGCTTAACAAATGGTAGTTTCTTAAAGATCAGTTGCAATGAGAAATCTGAAACCATACCTTCTGTACTGTTAACCTTAAAATTTATTGGTTTATCTTGCAGTTTGAATTGATCTTTTACCCATGTGTGATTTTGTAACATCGTGTATTGGTCAACTCGAAAATATTGGTTCACTAAGTTATAAGACCGTTCTAACTGTACAGCGGAAAACTCCACCATATACTCCTACGTGATTAAGAGTAAAAAAGACAAATCATGTCTTTATAACATTGTAAAAACAGCTTTGGCCTTCTGTACTCTCTAAATGGGTGGGTGGGGCTCTCCACACCTACTATGAGAACAACTATCCTAGGATGGCTACAGCCAACAGCTTCTGAAAACATAAAGGACCTTTAAGGTATCATTTTATGGCAAAATAACTCAATTGGATGAGTCTACAGTTAAACATAAAATGTATTTCAAGATTGTGAACACACTTCACAAATAAAGAAAAGCCTAAAGAAAATAAAAGTCACTTACACTTTAGTCTTCTAGAAATAAACGTGTTACTATTTTGGCCCACTGGCACCTCTCCTTAAGGGCAGGGACTCTGTTTTATTGATCTACAAATTTCAGATCTAGCACAGTGCCTGGCCCTTATAAGCACTCAAAAAGTATCTTCTTTTTTTTTTTTTTTTTAAATACCATACATAATTTTGTACTTAATTCTTTTTACGTATACTGTACATAATTCTCTATCCTTTTCAGCCAGCCTTGCAGTGGGTCCATTTCCCCGTATGTATTCTTTAACGACTGCATAACATTAAAAGTTACAAGCTCAAACTCACTTAAAGAACCATGACTTTGCTTTAGCAAGGAGTAAAAATTTTGCAAAGAAATGTAGAAATTAAAGATGATACAAATAGATGGAGAGATATACCATGTTCTTGGATTGGAAGAATAAACATTGTGAAAATGACTATACTACCCAAAGCAATCTACAGATTCAATGCAATCCCTATCAAACTACCAATGGCACTTTTCACAGAACTAGAACAAAAAATTTCACAATTTGTATGGAAACATAAAAGACCCCGAATAGCCAAAGCAATCTTGAGAAAGAAAAACGGAGCTGGAGGAATCAGGCTCCCAGACTTCAGACAAAGTTACAGTAATCAAGAGAGTATGGTACTGGCACAAAAACAGAAATATAGATAAATGGAACAGGATAGAAAGCCCAGAGATAAACCCACGCACATATGGTCACCTTATCTTTGATAAAGGAGGCAAGAATATACAGTGGAGAAAAGACAGCCTCTTCAATAAGTGGTGCTGGGAAAACTGGACAGCTACATGTAAAAGAATGAAATTAGAACACTTCCTAACACCATACACAAAAATAAACTCAAAATGGATTAAAGACCTAAATGTAAGGCCAGACACGATAAAACTCTTAGAGGAAAACAGGCAGAACACTATGACATAAATCACAGCAAGATCCTTTTTGACCCACCTCCTAGAGAAATGGAAATAAAAACAAAAATAAACAAATGGGACCTAATGAAACTTAAAAGCTTTTGCACAGCAAAGGAAACCATAAACAAGACCAAAAGACAACCCTCAGAATGGGAGAAAATATTTGCAAACGAATCAACGGACAAAGGATTAATCTCCAAAATTTACAAGCAGCTCATGCAGCTCAATATCAAAAAAACAAACAACCCAATCCAAAAATGGGCAGAAGACCTAAATAGACATTTCTCCAAAGAAGATATATAGATTGCCAACAAACACATGAAAGAATGCTCAACATCATTAATCATTAGAGAAATGCAAACCAAAACTACAATGAGGTATCACCTCACACTGGTCAGAATGGCCATCATCAAAAAATCTACAAACAATAAATGCTGGGGAGGGCATGGAGAAAAGGGAACCCTCTTGCACTGTTGGTGGGAAGGTAAATTGATACAGCCACTATGGAGAACAGTATGGAGCTTCCTTAAAAAACTAAAAATCCCATTATTGGGCATATACCCTGAGAAAACCATAGTTCAAAAAGAGTCATGTACCACAATGTTCATTGCAGCTCTATTTACAATAGCCAGGACATGGAAGCAACCTAAGTGTCCATCGACAGATGAATGGATAAAGAGGATGTGGCACATACATACAATGGAATATTATTCAGCCATAAAAAGAAACAAAATTGAGTTATTTGTAGTGAGGTGGATGGACCTAGAGTCTGTCATACAGAGTGAAGTAAGTCAGAAAGAGAAAAGCAAATACCATATGCTAACACGTATATATGGAATCTAAAAAAAAAAAGGTCATAAAGAACCTAGGGGCAAGATGGGAATAAAGGCACAGACCTACTAGAGAATGGACTTGAGGACACGGGGAGGGGGAAGGGTAAGTTGGGACAAAGTGAGAGAGTGTCATGGACATATATACACTACCAAATGTAAAATAGATAGCTAGTGGGAAGCAGCCGTATAGCATAGTGATATCAGCTCGGTGCTTTGTGTCCACCTAGGGGGGTGGGATAGGGAGGGTGGGAGGGAGGGAGATGCAAGAGGGAAGAGATATGGGGACATATGTATATGTATAACTGATTCACTTTGTTATAAAGCAGAAGCTAACACACCATTGTAAAGCAATTATACTCCAATAAAGATGTTTTAAAAAAAGGGACTTCCCTGGTGGCACAGTGGTTAAGAATCTGCCTGCCAATGCAGGGGACACGGGTTCAAGCCCTGGTCCGGGAAGATCCCACATGCCATGGGGCAACTAAACCCGTGTGCCACAATTACTGAGCCTGCGCTCTAGAGCCCACGTGCTGCAACTACTGAAGCCCAGGCGCCTAGAGCCTGTGCTCTGCAACAAGAGAAGCCACCGCAGTGAGAAACCCGCTCGCCGCAACGAGCCCAACGCAGCCAAAAATAAATAAATGTAAAAAAAAAAAAAAAAAAATTACTGAGGGTAAACGTGGATATCCTGGCTGTCATCACAAATTCTAAAACTCTGATGATTGCAGTCTTCATATGAATTCTTTTCAGAAAATAAGTTTTTGCAAAAAGAGAGTATATAACACATACATATAATTCTTTAATTTCTAATCTGGATTAAAAATAAAAAGAATGGGAGGTTTTTTAAAAAAAAAAAAAAAATGTAAATGGCATGGGCCCAGAAGGGCTCTAGGGCAGAAGTTTGGGGAGTGGGGTCGCTCCGCCACAGACTCACCGGGCCTGGAACACCTGGACACGGGTCACCGCGTTGGGGAGGGTCCCGGGACCACGACCCGTGGCGCTTTCTGTGGAGATTTCGCGAGAGACGGACATGGGGAATATATGGCCCAGCTCCGGCGCCCCTTCCGTCCGCGGAGCTCCCTCGTACTTGGCGGGACACCGGAAGTGGAGACAGTTCTCGCATCTACAGCCCGGCAAGCTCGCGAGACGCCCGGAAAGACTGAGCATGCGTGGACCATGCGTGCAGCCTGTCAGGCGTCCCGTCGTCGCGTCGGGGAGAAGTCAGAGGTCGCGGGAGTGTCCCCGCGCCGGCTTTCCGGGGCAGTCCGCGGCTTTGGACTTTGTATCCCAGCAAATAAAAGTGACTCGAATCCAGGGCAAAGGGTGTTATGTGCCGTGTAAGGTTGACTTGATTAGCCTCAGTACTGGGACAACATCCTGGCCCCTCTCACGTGTCGCTTCCTAGTTCTCCCGGGAGCATCTCTCACCGTAGAAATGAAGAACTTAGAAGAGTTGAGAAGGCAGAGAGAAGTCAACATCATACCCACGACTGCACATCGCTTTTCCTGTGCATGTTCCAGGTAAGGAGGTGCTTGAACCCCATATGATTTTGTGGGGTCTGTCTGGGTGGCATAGGCCCTGGACTGTCTTGGAAGCTGATGGTTGTGTGCCCTCAACAGTGATGCTGAAGGAACAGCAGCAACAGTCTTGGACCTGAAGAGGCCTATGGGGCAGGAACAAAGGATGGCCCAGCAGTGACCTTCATAGACCATCTGCCAGGAGCAGGTAAGTCAACAGTTGCCACAATGGAAACAAATGTGGACAGATGACAGCTGCCAGATGTCTCCCCTCTGTCCAGTTCCGTGGCATCATTTAAATCCCCCAGAGATATGATGGAACCAGAGGGAAAAGGAGAAGTCCAAATAGGTTGAAATTAGGTTTTAACAAACCCCAACAGATTAGCACACAAAATTAAAATTTAGTTTTATCTATAGAAAAATGAGTTGACATTTATTCCTCACCTAAGTTTGTGAAGTGTTATATTATGATAATATTATTGTTGTGTATATATAATATATCATATATAGATTATGTATAATATATATTCCCCCAGAAGTACCCAGTGAGAGTGGACTTAAAAATCTACGCAGTATTTACAGTAACCCAACTCCTCTTTAAAACACCTAATAGGTTACGTTATTACATCTAGTCCCAGATGTAGCCATGAGTTTCTAGCTCCAATGAAGAAAGGTAAATTAAACTCACACTGGAAGACTAAACTGCACAAACACTTAGAATTTTTCCTGACTTGATGGAAGGGAGAACAACACTTTGTTTTAAATCAAGTTTGAATAAGTCTTGATTTATTTAACTAGAAATCCGTCTCTGCTTACTACTGATATTTAACTATGTTCATGTTGCTGCCTTAGTTTAAGCATCCAGCAAGTTGCCTCTAACATCCATCCTTTTCTCCTTCTCTACCTGCTTTTTACTATGCTGGCAAAGCAGATCAGACTCAAGAAATTAGTGAAGTTTGTCTTTGAGTCTTCCCAATAGCACATCTACCAGCACCCTGGTACCCACTCCCCACACCGCGGTGTAACTTGAGGAATCTAATATGGGCTAAGATGTTAGAACACTCTGCCAAGGTGACATGCGTGCAGGGTCCCCTGTGCCTAGTGCCTTAATCATGAGGGTGGAAATGTCAAGTGCACCAAAAGAATGCAGGGAGTCGCCAAAGCTCAGTGGAGACAACAGACCTAAACAAGAGGTCCAAATACATCATTTCTAATCTGACACAACCACCAACTAGCTGGAAAACTTTAAGCAAGCCACTTAATCTTTCCAGGCCTCAGTTTCCTCATTTGTGAAGAGCTAAATAAACTCTAAGATTTTTTCCAGTGAAAAAACTGGATGATTCTGATTTCATCTGTCTACACATGTGTATGTATGTGAGTAAATTACAGTCACTTACTTCAAAAATATCCTGTGCCATTTCTAGGATTTGTCTTATGAAATATCTTGTAAAGCCACAATAGTAAAGAGTTTGCTGCTAGTGCAGAAATAGGTAAGCAGAACAGAACAGAAAGCACAGAAATAGACTCAAAGATATAAGCTAAAAGCTAAACATTGTTTAATCACTGAACATGTGCCAGATACTGCACTTTGCTTATTATCATTATTCAACTTATCACTTAGTCCTTGCAACATGATAATTGATGTAAGAGAGTGATTTATTGAGAAAGTCGTGGGTGTCTTGTTATTTGTTTCCTTACCTTGTTATATACTCCTTGGAACAAATCTAAAGGGTTTTTTTCACCCTTTTTCCATCAGAAGAGTTAGCAGGACCTGTGTTGCCAAATCCTACCCAGAGGTTATAAACCAGTGACCCACGGTGCAAATCTGGCTTTCAGATGTAAAACCCACAGTGTGATTTTTTTTTAAATATGTTAGTTGCCAATATTTTAAAATAGGGATGTTTCACTTTTTTAAAAAATTCCAAATTTTCATCCTCTCTTGAAAAATCAGAAGATTGTGCAACACTGAACATTTATTTCCAAACAAGATCAGCAACACAGAGTAGCAACTGCCCCTTTAGGCTGAGCACGTGCTTGCAGTTCACCACAGAAACTCCCCACTCTCTGCTCACCTCCATGTTCCCACCTAACTGGCCCCTGAGGGCATTTCATTTTGCACTTTCTGATCTCCTTACCTCCAGCAGTAAGTTACCAGCTTCTGTGGTTTAGGCTTTGAAGGGAAGCAACGTGGATCTCCTCAGACTGGAGGGTATTTGTGCACTGGGGGTCAGACAGGGAGGCACGACAACCCACCCTGGGCGGTCGTTAGGTGCAGAACACTGGAGCCTGGGAGACTGCAGCTTCCACGGGGCCATGAGACCCAGACAGCTTTGGGGGAGCGCGTCCAAAATACCAGAACCTCCTGAGGGGATCAGCGAAGGACTCGGTACTAAGCCTCAGGGACCGACAAGCCTTGGCAGTGTCTGGGGTTGGTGCCCTCCTCGGAAGCTGCTCATACTAGAGGAACCAGACGGGCCCAGGCAAGTGGGGTGGCAAGCCGTACCCATCCACGTGCAGATACAGCAAATGATCAGTACCTAAAGGCAGTGCCCTGGGCTGTGAAGAAAATGGCATGTTCTCCTCCAAGAGACTCCTTCCCAAGGCCTTTTGGAGCATTGAGGACTTCTTTACCCTCCTGCAGAACTGGAGAGTGCCCACGAGAGCAACTCATCCTGAACCTCCCCCGACGTTTAGTGGGTGGGCAGGGGTGGGGCTGGGGGAAGGGCTGGCGTCCCTATTTTCAACAAGCTTCCCTGGAGATTGTGCCACTCGGACTGGTTTGGGATCCCTTGGACTAGCCGTTTGTTCACCAAAGTCCCCTACAGCTCAAAAATTCCATGATCCAAAGAGTTCTTTTGCATAAAAAGGTGTCCATGGATGGGGAAAGGATAAAGGATGAGAAGACTAGTGCAGAGCACATGGACTGATGGGAAATTGATAACCATGAGGTCCCCTACCAGGGTATAGGTCCAACATAGGAATTCTCTTGTAATTTGCCGATATATCAGTGCTATCATCAAAACGAAAGAAATCTTTAATTCGCAAAATGGTCTGTACCTCATAAGCAGTACAATGCCACTAGCGGTAGAGGACATTTGCCATTAGGCCGCCAGGCACAAGCAGGTGTCTCCCCACCCTGGTGGCACCTGATTTCTTTTTAAGGCCTTACCTTTCCCCCAGTGGCTGTGGCCTCAGGACACAGGCTAGGCTGCTTCAGCGAGAAGTTGTTTAAGGTTGATAGAGGTTTATTTCTGTCTTACAACATTTAAATTATTTCTTATATAACATAGAAGTTATATGACATAGAACTTATTTCTTATATAACACCTAAGTTATTTCTCACTTATAACATTCGAGATGGTGGTCCAGGACTGAGTGGAGGCTCAGTGGTTTTGAGCACACAAGCTCCTTCCATTTTTTGGCTTTGCCATCCCAAGGGTATGGCCCTTGTCCACAAGGTCAAAGATGACTTTCCACAATCTTTACATTCAGCTATAAAAAGAAGGAATGAGAAAAAGGGAACATGAGTACCTTCCTTTCCTTTTAAGGGTACAGCCCAGAAGTTGCACAAACCATTTTTGCTCATATGATCTCATTGACTAGAATTAGGATACATACTTTTGTGTGAGAGAGGCTGGGAAAAATGCAGTCTTTAGCCCAGCTAAAACTTTTATTACTAAAAAAGAAGAAGAAAGCAGACAATGGGGAAGCAGTTACAGTCTCTGCCACAAAAGGAAAATCCCTGGTTCCTGCCCTCCATTAAGAAATTCAAAGGGCCCCATTCTTCATTTACCAGCATCAAAGCAGCCAGGAGTTGGGCACATAACTAAGAATAGCCAATTGAATGATCTCTCTCAGGGTTTTGAATCTTGAGTTAGTGAGGCAAGGATAGAAAGTTAATTGGGGGCCATATATTGTAATGGCTGTGTGCTGACCCAAGTTACTGCTAGGAGAATGTTGCCATACTTTTTGCTAAATCCTGGGACTCTGTGTGCCCCTGCCTGTCCCCAAACCTGGCCTCAAAGCCTTCTGTTGATTCCATAGCATCCTTCTCCACACCTACCATATCCTGATAACCTTTCCAGTAAATTTCCTTTTGCTTTAGTTGGCTGGATTCCATTTCCATTGCTTTCAGTGTAGAACCTTGAAGACAGAGGGTTAGCCTCAGCGTAGGGAAATGAAAAATCTCAGGCTCAAGAGGTTGGATAACCCCTGACGTGTGCTCTCAGAACCCCACACAGTGGAGCCTACGGGTCATGTCATTATGCTCCCTGTTTTCAGAGACCTGGGGCCTGGTCTAGAATCCATCCTTCCCATTGTACTCCCCATCTGTATTAGTTACCTAGTGCTGCATAACAACCCCAAAGTTGCACAGTTTAAATCAACAAACATTTATTATCTTGTAGTTTCTGTGAGTCAGAAGTCTGAGTGTCACGCGGCTGAGTGCCTCTGGCTCAAGGTTGCTCATGAGGGGACAATCAAGCTACCAGCCAGGGCTGTGGTCTCATCTGGAAGCCCAGCTGGTGGGGAGAAATGTGCTTCCAGGTTCATTCGTGTCGATGTCTGCAAGCCTCAGTCCCTCCTCCTGTGGGACCTTCTACAGGGCTGCCCACAGCATGGCAGCTGATCACCCCCAGCTGAGGGATCGAAGAGAGAGCAAGAAAGAGCACCCGGAATGAAAGTCACAGTCCTTTACCACCCAGTCTCAGGAGTGGCATCCCCCTATTCCTGCCGCCTCCTATTCGTTAGAAGTGCATCACTGAATCTAGCCCACACTCGGGAGGAGAGGATTACACGGGGCGTGAACACCAGAAGGCGGAGATCACTGGGGCCACCTGTCTGCCTGCCACACCAGACCATCATTCGCTCCATATAAATAAATCATAATCGGGGGCTGAAAGTATGATTCTTTTTTTTTTTCATGAAATGGCCTCAAAATGTTTAAGTGACTATTTTGCTTTCAAAATATCAGGCAGCAGTTGTCAGGCAGAACCCACCACTGCCAATTTTTTTTTTAGTGTACTATAATTTAGGGTGCACTGCCACAACTGCTATTTTATATGACATCCCCAAGGATATTTTCAAAAAGACAGTTATATCAATTTCTTGAATTTTATTATTATTATTATTAACAATAATAACAACCAAAGGAGCAAAAAGAGGTAATGTGTCTCTTTCGCCATTTATCTTATTTCTGTCCTCTATTATGATCTCCTTGGCTGCCATAGTAGCTTTCAAAAAGCGAGTTCAATTACTGAAGTACTACCCATTAAATTAGAAATGATGGGTTTGCCAAAGAAATCAGCTATTATTTCGAAATAAAAAGCATAGGCAAAGATACTGCTCACTCAATGAATTTCCAGAAGTCTTAACACCTTTTCAAAGCCATTGTGAACAACAGAACTAAGTTGATGCTTTTGAAATCTAGCGAATTGTTAAAGGCACAAAAGTGACAACACCTGTAAATAGCTAGATTTTCTCAATTATCTAATAAAAGAGCTTATGTGCAAACAAAGTCATGTTTAAGCATCTTTTTGCCAATTGTTCAAGCCCTGGAGTCCTCGTGACTTTCCATAGCTTTTGACTAAACAGCAAGATGAGGTCTGGGCACACACCCTGGGAGTCTACCTCTTGGGGTGGCCAAAAGCAGTGGGAGGTGATGCAGGGTCCAGAAAATGTTTGCAAAATTTTATTTCAATGCGTAAAAGAAAAGGAAGGGGAACATTTATTGGCAGGATGCTCAGACTTCCCTTTGACAAACACATTATCTCATTTAATGTGAGCTTAAATGTCACTATTCTCAAGGAAAACACCCCTCACCACCCTCCCTGAAGGATCTCCAATACCCCTTTCCCCTTGTTCTCTGCCACACACCCTATTCGTTTCCTTCATAGCACTTACTTTAATTTTAAATATGCATTTCTTTGTTTCCTTGCACGTGTACTACACTAAATTGTTAGCTCCACTCACACCACAAGGCAATGCAGCAGAGAAGCTAAGCCCACGCACGGGCCCTGAGACCGGGCTGCCTGGATTCTGTCCTGGACACGTCAGTCACCAGCTGTGTGCCCTCCACAAGTTTCTTAAACTCTTTGGGCTTTACTCTTGCCGTTTGTAAAATGGAAGTAAAAGTAGCCCCCTTTGCTGTGAGGATTTAAGTGAACTAATGTAATCATCACTGGAAGACCACGTGCCACTTAGAAACTGTTAAGGTTTGAGTTATCATTGAATGCCTCTCTTGGGGCTCAGTAAATATACGTGAATAAATCCATTTCTCACAATAGTTCTACCAAATAGATGTCATTGTCTCTAGGTCCACAGATGAGTAGACTTACTGACCAAACCTCAGAAGTCAGCCAAGTTCACATACTAGTTAGTAGTCCTGGGACATGTCTGTGCAACGCCAAGCAATCTACATTTCCCAGCCCAAATTACCTAGTTTTGTGTTACCCTTCACGTTAGTTTTATTTTCATTGTTTCCTAGCTTTCAGTGAAGGTTTCCAGCCTTACATTAACTGTATTAGGGCGTATTTACAGGAAAATCACTCGCTTATGCTTGAGCCCTAGTGTAGAACCAGGCGGGTGGTGCCCCTGCTGGAGGCCAGCAAGAGTTCCCCAGGGAGGGGATACAGGAGACGAGAGTTGGAGTTTCAGGATCCAGGCATCCTTCCCCCAGGTTAAGGTTCTTCTACCTCCAAGGCAAGTTTGGAGGAGCTGGGCCTTTTCTTTATTGAGGACTCAGCCGTTTGCTTTCAATATTTTTGCTAATTTTCCCAAGAATCCTACTAATAGGTGCTATTATTCTCATTTTACAGGAGAGACACGGTGGAGAGGTTGCGTAACTGCCCGGTCCCTGTGCATCGCAGCCGCGGAGCAGGACTGCGGCTGAGCTGATGGCGAATGCGCTCTGGGGGCGGAGCCCCGCAGCTCTGAATCCTGGCCCACCCTCTTCCCAGCTGAGGCAAGGTATTTACTGTCTCTGAGTTTAGCTTTCTAATTTGGAAATGAGAAGTAATAATAAGTATCTCATTGGCTTGTTGTATAATTTAAACGAAGTCTGTGCATGGCAAGTGCCTCGCATACTCCCTGGCGCACAGTGTGCTGGATGTAGGGGTACCAGGCGAGGCTGTGGATAGTGTCGGCATTTCCACCGGGAATGCAGTGATTCTTCACGCATAAGACGAGGTGCCCAGATGGACAAGGGGAAGGTGGGAGAGAGGCCGTTCTTACAGAAGGTGTGGCCTGGGCAGGCATGGAACGGATGTGCTTGAGCAGCATGGCTGAAGGAGAGGGGGCGGGAAAGATTGGGATGCTGTGAACAGAGTTTTAAGTGGAAGAGAGACACAGGCAGATTTGCATTTTTAAATGTTGCATCGAGCTGCAAGGGTTGAATCAGAGGAGACAATAGAGGCATAAGGAAGACCAGGACCCAGTCCACGGTGAACATCTGCATTGCGGCTGGGCTTGCAGACAAACAGCAAGATGGGATGCAACTTCCAACCCGGGGTGGGGGGCAGACTTGACAGCATTTGACTGTAGTCTGAGCGGGCTGGAGAGAGAGGAGGCGAGGAGCCTATGTGTCTAGCAAGGTGACCAAGCAGATGGACCAGCCATTAACACAAATCAGACCGTCAGAAGGAAAACCAAGTTTTAGAGGTGGGGCAGAAAATGAAGAAATTTATCAACAAACGTAAAGCACTTAGAGGGCAGATAGCAGACAGCTGAGTCCTACAGGATGAAAGATCAAACCCTGGGTAGACAGTCATCTTCTTGTGCTTGTACGCAAGCAGCCTGACCCCGCGCAGTTTCCTCAGCAGGGCTCCCGTCCCCTCGTACCTGGGCACGGTGCCTGGCCCCCCCGCAGCGTGGGTGGCAGTTAGGTTCTCAAATAGGTGCTCTTCCTTCATTTGAGCATCACAGGAGCTAGTTGGCTTGTGTTTAGGGCCATGACATGAGAACCATGTGTATGTTTAAACACTAGACTGAAAGCGTGAAGAGGTGCTCGCCCTCCAAGAGCTGCCGGGACACGAGATGCCGTGTCCCTCCCCCCAGGACACACCTCTGTTGAGTTGTAACCAGACAGACCTGTCTAGTCAACCCAAGTTGTTATTTCTCTCCCCTATTTCGCCCCATTTTAATTTGCCAAGTGAGAATAGTTGGACTCACATAAGGTAAACGTATGATGTGAGTCCTCTATAGAGGTTCAGTTGGTCTTTAATAAACTAGTTAGTAAGTGATTAAACCTTCTAAGTTTCATGTGCTTCCCCAAATTCACCCCAACCAGAAGGTCATGCTGTGTGGGAACCCAGAAAATGGAGTCCTACCAGCCAGTGGTCTTTGAACTTCCTTGTTTGCCTATTCCTTGCAGGAATTTTGAAAGTTTATATGCCCCTTGCATATTTTTTAAGTTGATATCACAATTTTTTCATTATTAGTTTAAATAGTTGCAAAATGTATAGTTTCCAGCGTAGTATAAATAATGATTTTTTAAAATAAAACTATGAGATCCCCCTTTCAAATATACCCAGTGGAACGTAATAGTGTATGATTTGGATACCCTTCCTTATCCATCTCCAAAATGGACACTAACAAACTCTCTTTAACAGTGAAATTTCTTATATTATTCCTTTCCTCCTCATATACTTATTTCCATTCCACTGCACTTACAGAATTCTATCCTAATGTAATATATTTTATCTGTGATGATTTTTTATTATTTTATCATAGTATTCTACTAAAAAACTGTATACTGAAATTAAACTTTATCATTTTCTGTGACTACATAGTTCTAAGTGTTAAAGGTATTTTTCTTTCAGAATGTTATCAATGAAAATATCACCATTGATTACAATTGATCAAAACAACATAAAATACATTAAATAAGCGGATTAAATGTCATTAAACTTTACAAGCTCCTATCCGTTTCCTATTGCTGCCATAACGAATGACCACAAGTGTAGCAGCTTAAAACATCACATCTGTTTTCTCACTGTGGGTCAGGAGTCCAGGTATAGTGTGGCTGGGCCGGTTCCTCTGTTCAGACTCTCAAGAACTTGGCAGGACTGGTTCCCTTCTGGAGGCTCTAGCGGAGAATCCGTTTCCAGGGTCATTCAGGTTGTTGGCAGAATTCGGGTCTAGGCAGCTGTGGAGCTGAACTCCTATTTCCTTGCTGGCTGTCAGCTGGGAATCACTCTCAGCTCCTACAGGCTTCTCTCTGGTCCTTGCCGGGAGCCCCCTACATCTCGAACCAGCCGCTGTGCAATGTGTCGTTCTCACCCTCCACATCTCTTCTGCTTCCCTTCTGCTGCATCTCTCTGACTGAGGCTTCTGCCTTCTGCTGCTGCTTTTAAGGGTTTGTGTGATTATTGGGTCTACCAGGTAATCCAGGACAATCTCCCTATTTCAAGGTCAACTTATTAGTAAATTTAATTCTGCAAAGTCTCTTCAGAGCAATACCTGGATTCGTGCTTGTTATTAACCAGGGGTCAGGAACCTTGGGGGGAACATCTCAAGAATGCTGCCTATCACAGTAACTTCTCAACAAAAAAACGTCTAGTGAGATACATGAGGCCATTTTATTTTTTCAAAGAAATCATGTGTTTGTGGATGGATATTACTCACAGGACGAGATAGGATGAGATATGTTCAACGTAAATTATATTTCTGTTTTTCATTTTCAGATATGCAAGTGTTGAGAAACTTTGTCCACATAAATAAGCAAGTGGGAACAGAAGTTTTGTTACAGAGATGTCAGATGTCTTTAAACCCCTCCTAAATTATCCTCCAAAAATATCACGAAGTGATATATCATCAGAAATCTTTTTTTTTTAAATGATCCATCAACTAAAAAGCCACTGAAAGTCCCCTTTAATTCTGTAGAAAGCAAAGAATTAAAAACCATCTGACTTGCAGTAGGATTCTTTACCCAATCATCCTTATTCTCAATTTCTGGGACTTACACCAAAAAGTGTTTACAAGACTTATTGAGTGACTTTACCATGCTTATTACTCTTTCACTTATGAAGATAATGGAAATAATGTTTTTGACACAAACAAGCTTGGGGGGAAAAGAAATGTTTTGTTCCCCAGCTGTGTCTTACTATGTAAATAATATTTTTAAATTAAGTACTCAAATTCCAGAGGTTAGAATGGTCCCCCCAAATAACCAAAAACCCACCTCAACAGAACAAAGGGCAAGGCTTCTTTTATTACATAATGAGTACCAAGAAAAGATTCAGAAGTGGCTTAATCACAAAATCTATGTTAACCTACAATAAGAAATATTTTTTCTCAGATTGTCGACAGTAACAGTAATAGATAGACTTTTCAACACCCTCCCCCCAAATTAAAAAGAATATCTCGACCAACAGGCTAATACGCAATTTCAAAGGCAATGTAAGCTCAATAAAGAATAACAGAACAAAACAGAAATAGATTGTCAGGAATTGCCTGGGATCTGGTATACAGCCCAGCCTCCTCCCTGCATCCTGAGAGGTCACACAGCACCAAAGCCACAATTCTTCCCTTAGCTCACCTTACAAATTAACTTTCACTATCTCAAAAATATCCCTGTGCCATTTATCAATTTATTGCCTGCCTCATCTGCAAAATCACCCTTCATTGCCTGCTCAGCAAAAATTGTTCTGGATCCTTTAGTTTTTCTCTGCCAAGTGTCATGATACTAAGCTTTGCCAGTAGACGGCACTGGAGACATATTACGGGAGGAAGGGGCTTTCTTGCCTATTCAGGTGTGCTTTCTAGAATGCTCCTAAAGATGCCGTCTTTAGGTGGCGTCTCTGGCACTCAGCTCCCGTGATACCTGCAGCCTCTTCGGGACACAGTTCATGCAGCACTGCCAGCCCGGGCAGTACCAGCAGCCAGCAGCTCCCGTGGCATCCCTCTCCAGCAGCTTTTGTAACCTGCTGCTGGAGAGTACCTCCAGTGAGGTACCTCCTAATCAACAGAGTCACTGCTGTCCAATAAGTTCCAGCCACGGGGGCGTGGAACTGGAACGTTCCACGAGGAACGTTTCCAGCCTCTGGAAACGAGGGGGCGTTTCCAGCCACTTCTACCAGAGCAACACCTCAGTGAGTTCTCTGCCAGTCACTGAACTATATAGCCATGCCTTCTCCAACAAGGACTGGATCTCCAGCTGGGGGTCAGGGCGAGGTCCTCTTCCTTGGGTACCCGCACTCAGCCTCAGGAGTAGTGGCTGCTCCTTACAACCGCTATTCCTGCGTTCTATGACGTTCTCTTTACTTCTTACCAGCCAATCTTTGTAACTCCAATTCACTGTTATTTATATAAGTATATATAATTATAAATAATAATTATATATAATTATAAATAATTATATTTATGTAATTATAATTAATAATTCTTTACATTAAGATTTCCTTGTTCAAATTTCCATGTGGTTTCCCTCTTCTGCTGGGACCCTGATATAGCCCTAAAATCAGACACCTCCAAGAGAACTTCCCTCAGCTCAGCTAAAGGCAGATATGTCTCTAAGTTTTACAGAGAAGGAAATTTTTTTGAAGATGTTATAAGTTTCTCTTTTTAACAGATCACATTATCTGAAACAAATTAATATTATTTGTAGCAAATTCCCTTATTATACATGATGAATAATCCCAATCCATTTAACCTTTCCTCACGGGCTCTCATTGATTCATTCAGCGCTCTTCACTGGTCTTTCAGGATCTCCTAAATGTGAAGAGGGATTCTGTAGTCTCACGACATGCTGCTGTGCACGTCTGTTATAATAGTTACATTTTCACAAGTTATGAAAAGTGAGAAACATGCTGATGCAAAGGTAAAATCGTTTTAATAGGTAGAAAAGGCACTCTTACTTTCATCTTTCTTTATTAAAAATGGAAGTGTGGAAAGCAGAGGAGGAAAGAAGAGAGACCACAAAATGTTAAGCAACCTAATCAAAAATAGAAAAGAAGCTGGTAATGAATGCTTAAATAATAAAACGACAACATGAGAGTGAGAATAAGGGCTCTATCGAGCCTTTAAATCTAAATTCAGACTTCAAAAAAGATTCCTAGTTGCCCTTGGAATTACCTGAAGGACCTTAAAATATATAACCCATCATTTGAATTAATCCTGCTTTTGCTGTTGTCTTCTGAAACAAGCCCAGAGAGTTCTTCAGTACTTCAAGGTCATTTTCTGCAGCAAGGGCAATAGAATTCTGCAGCCAATGTAAGTCGATTCAGCAGCTGTAATAACAGGAAGCCATCTGCAGCCCTGCATTTAGTATGCAAATGAGAGAAAGCAAAGGTCTAGCATTCGATGAAAGATCTTAAATTTTGTACCTCTCCCCTCCAGCTTTCTATCTGTTCACCTGTAGTAAGATCAGATTCATTCCTTCCTTCATTAAATAGTTACTGAGTATCTGGGGAAGAAAGACACGAACTTGAATGATAGGAGAAACCTGCTCAGGCCACTTTACGTTTTCTTATTCCCTTGATCTACCAATGCCCTTTTGGATTTACTTGCCTCCCTAAAAATCCGGGACAAGTCAGTCATATATGAACTGGAGCTGAGTAGTAGCTGCTACCCCTTTAAACCGTCCCTGTTTCCCCAACTCCCTTATCTCTTACACACACCTGCTCCACTCATTTACATTACTTACCTTACCCTGCAAGCATTCAAATTTACAAATTGATGCCTTAGAATAACTGAGAGGATTTTCAAAGGAGGTAAATGGGAAAAGAAGATTCTAGAGTGTAGACAAACATGAGCAAGATTAGGGATTTTCTCCCCATTCCCACCTCATCCTAGAAGGAGGTGTTCCCTGGCTGAGAGGAGAAGCGAAGAACGATCTGCTGGTCAGAGAGCAGCAGGGATGCAGCCCAGCTTTGTGGCCATACCACTAAAGAGGAGAAGCCCCAGACAGGAATGGTTGTGAGTCTACGGTCAGGAAGCACTGAGAACTTCACCGAAGCCTCTACGTCCCAAGGATGGTGTAGAAGTAACATAAAGCTGCTGGAGATGCTGGGGCTAGAAGGAAAGGGACACAGCTGCTTGTCAGCAACCTGTAGTAACTAGGTCATACCCCAAATGGTGACGCAACTCTAGAGAAGGAAGGGAGCTCCAGGGACTGTGATTAGGTTTTCCACGAGCCTGGTGTCAATAGAAGAGGGACACAGAGACAGAAATACGCTTGAGGTGTACAAAAATATTTAAGTGACCACACTCGCCCATTGGAGTTTGTGGACCATTATGAAAATTTCACAGAGGATCTAAAAATAACTAAGTATTCACTTTGAAGCCAGGAAGGGAAGTGGCTCTGAGGACAGGACATGGAAGCCTGAGCTTTATGTATTTAGATCAGTGCAGTCAGGTCATTTTGGCTGTAGTACAAAGGTCAAGATGGGGCCTGACAAGATCCAATATTGGAAAGGCAGCCAAGAGTGTGACCATGGAAGATATAAAAGAGAAAGGAGTTTATCCTGCACGCAAGAGAC
Organism: Balaenoptera ricei; assembly: GCF_028023285.1. NCBI lineage: Eukaryota > Metazoa > Chordata > Mammalia > Artiodactyla > Balaenopteridae > Balaenoptera > Balaenoptera ricei. The sequence continues at coordinate 73,151,762 of NC_082655.1, forward strand.
ATAATTGAACAGGACCCAAGATGTTGAGCCAGTTGGAGTAGGTGGAGAGGAAATAAGTTCAGTTGTAGACGTGCTGACTTGGAGATGTCTCTGGGACATCCAAGTGGCAATATCCCCAGATATTAATGTTGGATACATTAATCTGGGACTTGGGAGAGAAATCTGGGTTATCAGTACATATGTGGACATCATCAGCCCATAGATGGTAACAGAAGCCGTGGGGGTAGGTGGAATCATTCAAGGAGTGTGTCAGGTAGAATAAGTTGGGAGAGGACCTTGAAGAAAACCTAATTACAGTGATGGTCAGAGAGAAAGGACTCTGCAAAGGAGACTGAGAAGGAGCTTCTAGAGAAGAGGAGGAAATAAGAGAAAGCATCCTCCTGGAAAACAAGGGAAAAGAGATTTTCAAGAAGTTGCTAAAAATCTCAAGTACAGGGGAACAATCAAATAAGATTTTTTTTTTTTAATGTGTATACTGAGTTCCGTGACATGAAGCATGGATTTTCAGGGCGAGATCAGTTTCAGCTGATGGTGGGCAGGCATCCTTTTGTTGTGAGTTGAGGAGTGGGTGGGCCGTGAGGAAGTGGAGACCCGTGTGTGCAGATAACCTCCAGGGGATTTAGCTATGGAAGGGGGGAAGAAATGGAGCTACAGCTGGAAGAAATTTGGAGGTCCAGGAAGGGTCACTTTTAAGATAGGAGAGAACTGAGTATGTTAAAAGGCGTCAAGGGGGAAAATGTTTGAAGATGAAGGAGAGGACTTTTATTCTTTGATTTTATTAAATAAACATTTATATAGCACATACTTATCACTTTACCAATATTAACTTATTTAATCTTCATGGCAAGACAGTGAAATAAGTAGTGCTATTATTACCCCAGTTTTCAGAGAGGGAAACTGAGGCTTGGGGCAGTTAAGAGGCTTACCAAAGTCACACAAGTACTAAGTGCCAAAACTGGGATCCAGTCCCAGGCAATGTCTCCAGGGCCCATGCTCCTCTCACAGGTTGGTGCTACCTCTTGAGAGGAGGGGGTAGTCAGGTTGAGTTCTGGGAAGGCAGGAAGAGTGGAATCCAGGGTGCAGGCGAGGGATAAACATTAGACAAGAAGAACACCTTGTCCTATTAACAAGAGGCACAGAAGGGACGGGAGAAACACAGTTCATCTGGTAACTTCTGTTTCTTTTTCTCTAAAGTAAGAGATACCGCTGTTTGCTGAGATGAAGGTGGAGACAGAAGGAGCATGCATTTGGGAGGAGTAGACAGTGTTTAGCCATGTGAACAATGGGAGACAGCTGGCTGGAGAAACACTCAAGCCTGGCTGCCTGTCTATGCCGACAAACCAGCTGCGGTCGGGAACCGTGAATTCATGGTGGTCGTAATCAAAGCAGCTGCATCGTTTGCAGGGCCAAGTGCAAAATGAAAACATGGGGCCCCTCCTTCAAAGAGCAGAAAAAAGGACTCCTGAGCATAATAAAAATATACAACTTTTTAATAAAATAGATAATAACTAATGAAAAAAATAGATAATAACTAATGAGAACCTACTGTATAGCACAGGGAACTCTACTCAGTGCTCTGTGGTGACCTAAATGGGAAGGAAATCTAAACAAGAAGGGAGATATGTATACGTATAGCTGATTCACTTTGCTGTGACGTAGAAACTAACACAACATTGTAAAGCAACTATACCCCAGTTTAAAAAAAAAATACAACTATTTTTCCTTTCTTCCGCTGTCTCATCTAACGTTCATCTGGTCACATGCAGAGCAGACACATTGCTTCCAAGAACTAAGCAGGAAGATAAGCCTGTGGATTCTCTTCTGGAAACTCAGATGGTAACTGAACTGGTCACACTCATCTGTGTCTCAGGTGTCTACTTGGGAAGTTCCCATCCAAGTCCCACAGTGATTAGTTCACATTTACTTTACACCATTTTAACCATAAAATCAGCTTTTATTCTCAGACAATTTTGATAAACTTAATCCACCACTGGTTTCCACTGTGAAGGAAATTCCTTCTGGAACGTTCCCAAAAGTCATAGTTTACAATATACTAGTGATAAAGGAGTCGTCGTTGAGGAGGAAACTTCTGATCTAAAATTCTCAGAGGTTCTGCCCAATTTTAAAATCTCTTTGAAACATTAGAAAAGAATTGACGAGTGGAAAGACCTCTCTGGCGTCGTTTCATCTCCATGCTTCCTCTGTGGAGTCTTAAAACAGACACGGAAGAATTTGGGTTGTAGTACCTCTCTTTGAAATTGGCAGTGAAAAATTAGTAGTTATGCAATTTAAACTAAAAAAATAGCTTTAAAAATTATAGGCCCTTTCAAAATTGATTGAATTTGAAGAAAAATGTGTATCTTTTTATTACCTCTGAACTCAAGGATACTGAACTGAATGAATACCTATATTGAACCGAAAAGAGCAGTCTATTTAAACTATATGAAATAGTGCTGATTTTCATGGCTCTTAACTAAAAATTCATTTCCTTCACTCTTAAGGCTAAATCACATTCAATTCTATTACTCTATGGAATGATTGTGACTTGAAGACTTTTATAATCTAACTTTTACTGATGACCTATATGCTTTAAGAAGCTGAGCTGCTTTTTCTCTAAGAGAAATGGCAGTGGGGTTAATCTAGCTTATTTGAAGGGCTACTAACTCCCAACCCCCATGCAACTTGGCTTAACACAGGCCACTGGTATAAGCATTACTCTTAGAATCTTTGAACTGGGTGAGGCTTTAGAGATCATCTAATACAATGTTCCATTTGCTTCATGAATTTCACACACTTGCAAATGAATGATTCTTTTTCAAAATGTACAACAAGGTATAAAAAATAGCCACAGAGAACCAGAAGTACATGGTTGGATATGCATAAATAGCAAGCATCTTCTACATCTAGTGCGTAGAGGGAAATCGCTTATGTTTTTGTCAAAGTTCAAAGGATATGTTCATAGTCAATTATTTAACTTAAAACGCCGCATTGTGACCCAAGTCAAATAAGTCAGTATTTATTACATAAGTACCAAATTGTACCAAGCTAAACTATATAGGCCATCATGTGAAAGGTACAAACTAATATGAGTCCACTGATATTTTCCCAAAGAATAAAAAAGAAGAAAAGAATATCTTACTTCCTACCCCCTCTGTAGAGAAAAAAATACTTGGTTTCAAATAATATTTTTGTTATAGCAGTCTTCCCCTTTTTAATATTGATATATTAAATGTCAAATACAGAACAATCTCTAAATGTTCAAGACAGAATCCCAAGCGATGATATTCCAAACATCAACAGTTTGCAAACAGTTGATCACTCTCCTTCTGAAACAGTCTTCACTTGCCCTCCGACACCACACTCACTTGGTTCCTGCTCCCCTCGGGGTGCCCCTTCTCACACCTGTTACTAGTCCTTCCTCATCTCTCAACTCCTTAACTTTGAAACTCCTCTGGACTCTTTCCTGGACTTCTCCTCTTTTCCACTTGTTCCCTCATTGATCCGATCCAGGCTCATGACTTTAAATGCCATCTGTTAACTGGGGCACTTAAATCTCCAACCCAGAACACTACCCCGAACTTCAGACTCATATAGCTAACTACCAACTTGATATCTCCATTCAAATATCTGATAGACATCTCAAATCTAACGTACACAGGATGGAGCCTCGAAACCTCCTTCCTCTAGAATCATCCTCATCTCAGTTGTGGGCAATTCCATCCTTCCACATGCAAAGTAAAGACCTTGGAATTGTCTCTAACACTCTCTTTCTCTAATACTTCATATCCAATCTGTCAGCAAATTCTGTTTACCTTCTCAGTAAGAATAGGATCCAACCCCATCTCATCATATCCATCACTCCCACCCTGGTCCAAGCCACCATCAACTCTGCCTGGATTATTGCAATAGCTTCAAAACTGGTCTCTCTGCTTCTGCCTATTCTCAACACTGCAACCAGAATTATCCTTTTCATCTTATCTGGTCTTGCTAATCTGTGTCTCAGGTGTCTACCTGTGAAGTTCCTATGCTACTCAAAGAGTGAATACTTCAAAGTTACTTAAGTCCGGTTATATTACACCTCTGCTTAAAACCCTCCAGGGACTGCCCAGCTCACTCACTCAGAGTAAGCCATGCGTCACGATGGTCCTTAAGGCCCCGCACGATCTGCCTGTACCTGGGTGCAAACATACACACACACACACACACACAGAGCATTGCTTCTCTGCTCTTATCTACACTGGCCTCTTGGCCGAGTCTCAAATATTCAAGAAATGCTCCTGTTCCAGGAGTCTTTCACTGACTGTTCCTTCCTCTCTTCCCACATATTGACAAGACCCACACTCTTACATGCTTTGCTCACATTTCACAGCATGAGTCTTTACTAATCCCTCGATTGAAAGTTGCAATAGCCTCCAACTCCCAGAACTCCCTAGCCTTCTTCCTTGCTGCTTTCTCTTTTCCTCCTTATCACTTATCAGTTTCAAATGTATTTTATGTTACATATTGAGTTTATTATTTTCTTTCTTGCCCACTAGAATGCAAGCTTCATGACGGCAGGGATTATCTGTTTTGTTCACTGGATATCTTTAGTAACAGTGACAATACCTAGCAGTGCTCAATAAATGATTGTGGAAGTGAATTCAGATATAGACTTTAAACAGCTAACATGGTATTAGATAACCTTCGGGCAATTTTGTTTTCTTAAAATTAGATGCTTTTACAATTATAATCCTTGATTTTTGTTACTTATGCATATTCTAAAGACTTCTTTCAGCTACACACTATGAAAAAAAAGATATAAGATAAAGACTAGACCTTAAAAAGGTGAATACCTTTTTTTAAATTTACTTTGGTTCAATTTTGTACCTCTACAGAGACCAATGAATTGGTTTTTTTCTGACCTTGGACAAAATTTTATATATCAATTACAAGCCTTTTCCACCTTTAAAAAGTTTAGTTCCTATTGAACAAAAATATATGGAAGTATAAGGTCACTTGCTCTAAAGGTTTTATTTAATAAAAGACAGTCATGAAGATTGATACAGTTAATGTGGATTTGGTTTACTTACAGACTTGTTCCAGAAATCTCTCTGCCAATCAGTTTAATAGAATTATTGTCATTTTATAGAGTGTATATTGAATATTTGAGCTTAAATCAAGTGTGTTGTGCAATTATCTAAAAATCAGTTGACAAAGTATTTGCATATTACATTGACTGCCAGGTATTATGGAACCAAGGGCAACAAGATTTTACTGTCTGTCTCACATACACACATGTGTGTATACACAGGCACAGACACAAATATTTTGAGAACTTTTACTACAAAAGGAAAACATTTAATTCCATTTTTGAAGAGAGTAAAGACAGGGAAATGAATTACACATTCAAATGCAGAAAGGTAATTAGAAGCAGAATGGGACCGTTATCTGACTTACAGTCTAGTGCTCAGCCGATGACTAGAAAAAGCACTGTTCTTTCAAGAACGATATAAAGAATAAACAATGTCAGCACTGCTCCCACTACTTGCCATCCACTCATAGCTCACAAACACAGTGGTCATAAAATTATAAGACAGTAAAAATCTGGGTGGCTGCAGTAAGAGGAGAATTTTTGGAGAATTCAAAAGTGGAAATCTCAAAGAATTGATGTGTTCTTTGGGGTTGAAGGGAATTTGTCAGGTAATGTTCAGTCTAGAAGTTGGTTTCTTCTACCCCTAAAAAAAGAGAAGAGATTTGCATAGTCTAGCCTTCTCCACCACAGGACATAGAGAGGAATGATCCTCAGGGGGAAAAAAAAAAAAAAATGACGTCACTTCTGCACGTGAGCATCACTGAGAAAGAACATTGAAGGAAAGCAAAGCTTATTTTCCTGTAACGTAGGTGAGCTAACCCAAAGGATCACGTGGCCAAGTCATTCACGTGAATCAAACATCTTACCCAGTATCAAGCTTTGCTAATAGTTGCAAGAATACAAGTAGCTAAGATGCACAAGACACAGCAAGGCGAGGTCTGAATCCCTCGTACAGCCCTCCAGGTCTTTACTTTTTGGATCAGTTGCATCCCCTGGCTCAGTGCAGTGAGTGAGTTCTCCAGGTAAAGTACGGTTTTCTCTCTTGGCAGGGAGCATTCCAGGTTATGAAATATCTCTGAATAATATCCAGAAAGTTAGACCTGTGACATTTTCTAAGAAGCCGTGTCACATAAATTTTTAGATTCTAGGTTTGTTTACCATAAGCATTCTAAATCAGACATCTTGCTAAAATATTCCACAGTTAAGGACTCTCCTCCTGAAAAACACCATGAATTAAGTTGGCTTTTAGCATTCTTACCAGAATATACACCTCCTCACCTGTCTTCTTTCTCTCTTTCTTGGGCATTAGCAAAGATTCTCTCCGTGACCAAACTCTAGTCAGCCTCTTCTGAGCTCTTTCTCAACTAGACCTTGACTTTTGGACTTCTGTGTTTGTCTCTGAATTGTCCTATTTTAGCAAGAATCCTGCTGAGTCAGTTTAACCAGAAAACCTCCCCTTCCATCCTCCATATTTGATCACCTTTGTTATCTATTCAAATTCCTTATCCTTTACCATTCCCCAGGTGACATTTGATCACACTGGCCTGCTTTCAGCAAGAATCCTGCTCGGTCAGTTTAGCCAGAATCCGCTTACTCCAGATATTTATTTCCTCGTAGTAATTTTCCACCTGCTGACCTCCACCCTGCTCCTTGGTTGTGAATTCCCATTTTTCCTTGTTGTCATTGGGATTGAGCCTGATCTCTGTGCCTGGCTACAAAACCCCGTTGTAGTAGGTCACCCTTCGAGTAGAGTCTTCCGTACCGCCTTTATCGAGCATCATGAATAATTTTTTTCTTCAACAGCATCCACCCTCAGCTCCCCATAAAGGGAAAGAACTAGATCACAGGCTGTCTTCTTCCTCCCCGGGTTGATCTGTGTGGTCGCAAATTAGAAATAGCAGTGAGTATTACTATGGCAATATAGTTAATAATCACCCCGTCCTTACAGTGTGAACCTTAAACAAATGTAGACAAAATAGCTGGCAATTAGTTACTACTACTTGCAATTAGTACGAAAGTTTTGATATAAGGGAAGAACTTTCCAAAGCCAATTAACACAGGTTTGAAATAGCATGACAGATCAGTAAACAACTTCACAGAAGAAAACCAAATGTGTGGTCTTGACAGAACCAACACAAAGCTGACGCTCCTGGCCTCTCCACTATATATTACTTGTAATTTGCTGTCTACAAAATTATGCTTAAATATTTATTAATTTTTATCTGTCGTGTGGGTTCTAGTTTTCTCAAGATGTCTTCTCATTGTCGTTAATATGGTTCAAATGTAATGACCCCCCTTCTGGAATTGTTAAGCTGAAACCAGATGATTCGCCACATTTGCAGCATCAAGATTATGGTACCCAAAGTTGGTTTTAAAAAGTAATGCTGTCTTGCTGCTGGAGTACAGTGCACAGTCTACACTCTCATTGTTTTTTTTTGTTTTAATTAATTAATTTATTTATTTATTTTTGGCTGCATTGGGTCTTCGTTGCTGTGCGTGGGCTTTCTCTAGTTGCGGCGAGCGGGGGCTACTCTTCATTGTGGTGCACGGGCTTCTCATTTCAGTGGCTTCCCTTGTTGCGGAGCACAGGCTCTAGGCGCGAGGGCTTCAGTAGTTGTGGTGCGTGGGCTCAGTAGTTGTGGCTCGTGGGCTCTAGAGCTCAGGCTCAGTAGTTGTGGCGCACGGGCTTAGTTGCTCCGTGGCATGTGGGATCTTCCCGGACCAAGGCTCGAACCCATGTCCCCTGCATTGGCAGGCGGATTCTTAACCACCGTGCCACCAGGGAAGTCCCCACTCTCATTGTTTTTATAAAGTCTTCCCAGACAGCGTACGGAGCAAAGTAAACACACGAGGACTTTGTCCTTAGGGAAATTACAGTCTAAAAGGGTCAACAAACAGAAAAGTCAACGAGGTGACTATTCCCACTCTGACCCCACTGAGCTGTTGGATGTCATTAAAACAAATCATTAGTCTACAGACGGACGTACTATGCTGGCTCACATAGACCTAAATCCTGGCTCTGCCATAACTCTCTGTTGAACCCTAGTGCACCACTTCCTTTTTCAGGATCTCAGTTTTATCATTCATGAAATAAATGAAATTTGGATTAGATGATGCAGAGGCCCTTTCAAAGTCTGAGTTCATGGAGGAAATACATACAATAAATAGACTGAGAGAATTAGCATCCCTGATTTTGGTATTATGAGACATGTCATTAAGTCCCAAGAACTGAGTGCAGCACAACGTGTATTTCACTTGGAAAATTCATATGACTCACTGCACGGAGAAAGGATTTGAAGCATCTTGACTCTAGTGCTTCTATAAATATAATATGATCCTGGCTCATATTTTGGTCCCCAGGTATTTGAATTCTTGAGTCCTGGCCTTAGCCTTGTACTCAAAGGCTATTTAGGTAAAAATGTCCTAACAAGCTTTATGCCTTTAGTTAAGTTGCATACAAAAATGGCTTGTTTGAAAGAAAAGCAAACATCATTTCAAACTTTTAAAAGGAAAATTCAAAAATTTCAGAGAATACAGTCAAGTTTTCTGGTCAAGGCACTCCCATAAGGAGCTGGACAATTTTTGTGAGCATTTGAAGGTTCATTGTCAGAGTACCACATGGCACGGCATTCTGAAGACCAGGGCACTACCATCTCTAGTCACCGGAGGCTTCTTCCCAGCCCTGACCAGAGTGAAAGAGACTATTATGATGAGTGAAATAAGCCTGGCAGAAAAAGACAAATGCTGTGTGATCTCATGTACATGTGGAATCTAACAAAGTCAAACTCATAGAACCAAAAAGTAGAATGGTGGTTCCCAGGGGCTGGGGGGGTGAGGGAAATGGGGAGACGTTGGTCAAAGGATACAAACTTTCAACTAAGAGATGAATAAGTTCTGGAGATTTAGTGTACAGCATGGTGACTATAGTTAATAATACAGGATGATATACTTGCAGTTTGCTAAGAGAGTAGGTCTTAAGCGTTCTCACCACACATACACGGAAAAAAATGGCAGCTGCGTGAGGTGATGTGTGTGTTAATTAACTTGGTGGTAATTATTTCACGATGTGTACACATGTCAAACCAGCACCTGTACACCTTAAATATATACAATTTTTATTTGTCAGTTATACCTCAGTAAAGTTGTTGAGGGGGGAGAGAGATTATTATTGAGAAGCCAAGATGCTAAACCTTGAACCTGGCAAAGCCTAAGCTGACTGCATACGTTATGTAATTATTTGCCCGAGTCTTCCATAACTCTAAAATTAAAGAGGGGCCGCAACTAGAGAAAGCCCTCGCACAGAAACGAAGACCCAACACAGCCAAAAATAAATTAATTAATTAATTAAAATTAAAGAGGGGAGGGGAAAATCCAGTTTGAGTCTTTTTTTTAAGCACCTCATAATGGCAGAAACATTTGAATTTCTTAACTGGTGCACAAGCGAGGAGAAGAAAATGAGATGGGTAGAGATTTAAATTCAATTCTTTTCTTCTATTGTGTGAGGCTACAGCATCAACAACTGGCAGTTGAGAGAAGAGATACATCATTATACTTATTTATAGCATTAACTACTTTACATTCATCCTCACAAGTGAAACTGTAAAAAAAAATTATAAAGGGAGTATGTGGTTCTTTCATTAGCTTGTCTGTAATACTGGATTGGTCCATAAATTAATGTGTATGGGGGGGGTAGAATTCAAAGCTCTGCCATTGTAATTACAGCTCTTTAAATATCAAAAGACACAAAGAAAGATTCCTTTTGAAAAGCCTACTGACTCTCTTGGCACGACACTATTAATTACTTGCATAAATCTGCAGTTTGTACACCCAGAGCTATGGGTGACATTATATTACATTATCCGAGCTTTTAACAGCCCCCACTGGTCTCAGCATGTGTTTCTTTAAATTCTTGTTTACCAAGCGATCCCTCTGTAAACTTCAGCCTCCTGCTCAGAGGGAGGGAGCAGAGCTCTGGGACAACAGGTAGATTTGAGTCCCTCGTATTGTCTATAACTAACACGATTCAATTAGAGAAACTGTACCAGGCGAATTATTAAATTAGGCTGGAGATTGCCATGAGCAGTAATAATATCACACTCTGATTTAAAACCAAGACATTTAGCTTCCGTAAACAAACTGTTTATAAACAAACCACATGGGCAAGTGGAAGCTACAAAGTGGGCCTCGGATCTAAATTAATAGCTAAAGCCCTAGAGAAAGGACACTAGAGAACCTGTTATATCTTTGAAAATATTTGCCTCCAAATTTCTAGCCTTTATATATAAATTTAATCAACATTTCTCTTCTGAACATCTATTGCACAGGAAAGCTAATAGAATTAAAATCTGGCCTGTGGCTCTATATTTTTGCAATAAATACAGACTCTAGGGAACATCCTCCAAGCTGCTTTGGAGGAGAGGGGAGAGTGTGTTACTTGATAAAATGAAAACCTAAATTCAAAACAGCGAATGTGTCCCCTGCTGTGCCCAAGTGCCAATTTTCAGCTTTAGCCATGCCTAAGCACCCTTGGCAAAATTTTTTTAAAGGAAAATGGGTTTATGACCAAGCTGAATTGGCCCACGTCATCTATTTGGGGAGAGAGAGTCAGGAAAAGCAAACAGAATGTCACAAACTAAACTACTCGGAGAGCCTCGCACCCAGGAGAAAGGAGGGGATGCTCTTCCTCAAGGCCAAGGCAAGCTCAACATGGTGGGAGCTGAGGCTCACTGAAGTCAGATCTTTGCTATGACTGTGAAGTTCAAAGATTCCAGGATTGATCTCAGAGGTAGCCCTGCTCTCACAGCCGTGAAACCTAACATGACACCATTTAATAATACAAGTTGTTGTATTCCTCCTAATGACCAACAAGCCAATTAATTATAAGACTTGGCTGACAGCCAATTCTGTTGATATCGTGAAGCTTGTTCATGTAATAGAATGGAACAGCTCCTTTACATCTTCTCAATCTTTCATACCTCTAATCCCATGGATGAGCACAGGAATAGTTTGTTGTTTGGAGACACGGGGGAAAATCAAGAGCACGCAGGTATGTGTGTCAGTAGGTAAATTCATGTGAGTAGACTGAACCAACAACAGAGACTATAAGGTAAAAATGGGTGTCATCTTAAGCAGATGTCATATATTTGTTAAGAACTTACTGGAAGTATCCCATTGCCTCCGGGAGAAAGACTGCAAAACTTGCAAGCTGAAAGCTATTTTGTAGATATTCTGATACAACTCTTTATTTTACAGACAAGGAAACAGAAAGAGAAGGTACATGATTTTTTAAATTTTCACAACTAATTAGTTGGTAGAGTTAAGCTTCAAACTCCTATTTATCTCTTACTCAAGGATCCTTTTGCTATTATGCTTGAGAGTAAAAAGTACAGATGAGTGAATATGTATTTTCCTTAAATCTAACAACTGCTTTTTGCTGTGGTAGCCATGGTCCAGCTAATTAAATATAACAAGGAAAGAAATTTTAGAACAAACATAAAAACAAACGTATTATGTGGGAGATGTTTTAAAGAATGTTTGCCTGGAAGGTGGATTAAGAGTCACAAGCTGGATCATGTCACTTTCTTACTTAACACATTTCAGTGATGGTCCTTGACTTGCAATGGTTCGACTTAACGATTTTTTGACTTTACGATGGTGCAAAAGCAATAGGCATTCAGTAAAAACTGCCTTCAAATTTTGAATTTTGATCTTTTCCAGGGCTAGCAACCACCTACGATCCTCTCTCATGACGCTGGGCTGTGGCAGTGAGCCACGCAATCATGAAGGTAAACAACCGGTACACCTCCAACCATTCTGGACCCAGACAACCATTCTGATTCTCACTTTCAGTACAGTATGCAGTCAATTACATGAGATATTCAACACTTTATTATAAAATAAGCTTTGTGTTAGAGGATTTTGCCCACCCGTAGGCTCATGTAAGTGTTCTGAGCACGTTTAAGGTAGGCTAGGCTAAGTCTATGATATTTGGTACATTAGGCATATTAAATGACTGTTCAACTTATGATGTTTTCAACATAGGATGGATTAATGGGGATGTAACCTCATCGTAAGTCAAAGAAGGTCTGTACTGAGATTCAAGCTCCACTGTGACCTTCAAGACTCTGCCCTGGGCTCTCTCTCCAGCCTTCTCCCATGCCCTTCTTCTCCTCCTCCACTGCATTCCTAGGTCATCTGACTCCTTTCTGTTGGTGGTTGTCTCTTATCATCTCCCTCCCTAGATCATAAGCCTCATATTTGTCTTTCTTGTTCTTCATTTTATTCATGATGCCTAGAACAGAGCCTAGCGTATGGTGTGTGTTCAGTAAATTTGTGTTGAATAAATGAATGAAGTCAAGCATGTAAGAATGCTTGGAAAATTTCTAGGATGTAAAGCACTATTAAAATGTTAAGTATTTCTTCATTTAATTTTTAATGCATTTGGAATCTGATACTTTCACACAGTTTCTAAGGGACAGATTTATGGCCTAAAGCTGCACGCATTGTATTATACAATGACATCTGGATGAGCCAGAGTAATTAAAAATACACCACTTTAATCACCTATCACCCAACTCCTCGTACTCACCAAACTGAATATTCTTAACTATACCTCTTATTAATAAAAAAGAGGGCTATTTCATGTCCAGTAAACAAAAATGAAAAGGCATGACCATTCACCTCCTCTCTTATCCAGTCCCTGGTTGGAGGGCAGGATACTCTCAAATCACACACAGTCATCCTCTGGAGACAGATGTGTGCAATGGCAGATATGATGTCATTGGTCCCTCTCTGACCATTATTGACTGAGCTAAATTTCTGCCAAGGGCCTCTCTAGAAAACGTAGCAGGAGCCTCGGGGCATTATCCCAACAGAAAACCTGGGCCAACCAGGTCTCCAGCTCTGATGGGGATTGGTCCTCCTACAGACTTACTCCTCACCTTCAGAGTAGAGGAGGCTGCCCATCGGCACATATATAGCAGATAAAGTCTCTATACTCATGAAGTTTACATTCTAATTAGGAAGACAGAAAAATAAATAAGTAACTATATGTCAAAAGTGTAAGTGCTGAAGAGAACAGAAAAGGGGAAAGCAGGATAGCAGAAGGGTGATGATGGGGCTGAGGCGAAGGAACCAGACTACATGGGGTGGAGGTCAGGGAAGGCCTGAACGATAGGGTAATATTGACTAAAGACTCTATGGGTGAGCAATCCATGCAAACCCCTGTGGAAATGATAATCTACACACAGGGAGCATGTGAGTGCCACTGTACATATGTGGGGAGCATGCTGCATTAACTACATTTTCTTATTTTCTGTATTCTTGAAGCTCTGGCATCTAGAGCCTGCTGATCCTGGAAAGACTGACCCCCCCCCCAACCCCCGCCATGGGGTTAGCTAATTCCTAGAGATAGCAAACCACTCACTCCTGGAACATGCATTTCATATGCAAACCAACCAATCCAAAGCTGATACCCCAGCCACCTCCTTGAATGGGCTTTTACACTCAGGGCCAACATTCCCCTTTCCTAATCATGCCAAGAGCACGTATCTGACAACTAAAGACAGCCCTGGTACCCCAGAGACCACTAAAATTACTCAAACTGGCCAATCCTAAGCATGCTTACCCTGCCTTGCCGTGCTTTTCCCTGCAGAAACCCCAGTAAAGGCTTTTACCCCTGCTTTCCCCTCACTCCTCTGCCTCCTGGATGGCCCCGGTGCTTCCTTGTGTGGCCCTGCATGGCCTGTGATGCTTCTAGGGAACTGTGAGTAAAAACTGCTTCCTTCATGACAGTCATCTCCATGTCTGCATGTCTTGCCATGCCAGATTAAAACAAATCTAAGGACTTTTAAAACACATGCCTAGTGTGTTCAAGGAGCAGCAAGAAGGCCAGTGTGGCTGGAGCAAAGAAAGTAAGGGGATTAGGATGAGGCGAGAAAATAGGAGAAGGAAACAAAGGAGTAAGTCATGTAGAGCCTTAGATACAGTTATAAGAATGTTAGCTCTTCTGCTGGGTGAAATAAAGAGCCAGTGAGAGATTTGAAACAGAAGAGTGACATGATTTGACTTAACTTTCAACATGATCAGTCTGGCTGCTATGTTGATAATAGACTAAATGGTAGCAATGGCAAAAGCAGGGAAATAACTTGGGGATTTTTTACAATAAACTAGGCAAGAGGTGTTGGTGGCCTGGACCAGGATGGTCGTAGGGGAGATAGCAAAAAATAGTTGAACTCTGGATATAAATTCTTTTGAAGGTAAAGTCAGTAGAATTTGCTGATGGATTGATATGGGTGTGAAAGAGAGAGAAAAGTCATGGATGACTGCAAGGTTTTGGGCATGTGAAACTATAAAAATGTGATTGCCATTTACTTAAAAGGTAAAAAACTGCAGGAGGAGCATATTTGGGGTGGGGACGTGGGTCACAAATTAGGAATTCATGTTAAATTTGAGATGCCTAATTAATTATTTTTAAACATAATTAATTTTATGATTAACTTGCAGCAAGCAGCATTAGGTACAAGTATATCTTACGTAAAGAATGATAAAGTAATTTCCCACGTTAGTGAGACTCACATGGCAAGAAACTGAGGGTGACCTCCAGCCGACAGCCAGCTAGAAACTGAGGCCCTGATTCCAACAGTTCAAAGGAACTGAATCTTGCCAACAAGCCTGTGCAGGACACACATCCTTCACCAGTCAAGCCTTCAGATGAGACCCTAGTCTCTGCTGACACCTTTATTGCAGCCTCATAAAAAAATCCTAAATTACAGGACCCAGCTATGCTGTGCCCATATTCCTGACCCACAGAAACTGTAAGATAATACATGTGTATTGTTTTAAGCTGCTAATTTGGGGATAATTTGTTATGCAGCAATAAATAACGAATACAAGATCATTAGAATGAATGTATACATAAGAGAGAACTGAGGTTTGGCCCTGGGCTCACCACTGTTCAGAAGTCAGGAAGGTAAAGAGGAAGGTACAAGGGGATGGAGGACAGTCAGGGAAGTAGAAGGAGAACAAAGATACGGGAAGACAGAGGGGTCAGCGAAGAGGGGGAAGTGATCAACCAGTAAATGCTATTGATGAGTCAAGTGAGATGAGAGCTGAGAATGTGTCGCTGGAGTTGAATGCTGAGAAAATACAGTGATACTATAAAAAGAATAGGGCAAAAAACATATTTAAAAACTTAACTTCTTTTATAAAGATAGCCAAAATTTCACAGATGGGGTTTCCTTTAAGTCAGATATAGCTCTATCTATTCCTGCTGCTGCGGTTGATCATAAAATTCTAACACTGAAAAAGAATTTAGCGACTTTCAACTTCAAATGTCTCTTTCATCGATGAGCGCAGTGAGCTAAGTGAATTATTCAGGGTCACATAGTTAACTAATAGAGGAGTTAGGAATCAAAATGAGAGCAAAGGTTCTTGACCTACTGCTCTTTCTGCTACATCACATTCCTTCTTCGATTTCCTACTGCAAGGTGGATGATGAAAAATCCTAAAATGCTGTATAGCAGTGTTAAGTATAGCTAACCTCTCTTACCCGAAGTCTGATTTATTTGTGCTCTCCTATGTTTAAAAGTTTGTAAACATCTTATTAAGAGCAAGTCTGTGGGATATTCTTTAAACCATTGAAAGAATCAACATGTAAAAGACACAGGGATACTGATGTGGGAGGTGGCACAATTTAAATTAAAAGCTCAGTAAAGCCAATAAAATTATTTTAGTTAAAACAACTGCCAATGATCGCACTATTTTAATGAACATTCTACAAAGTTAGTCTTTAACATATAAAATAATTTGCTTCAGGGCTTCCCTGGTGGCGCAGTGGTTGGGAATCTGCCTGCCAATGCAGGAGACACGGGTTCAAGCCCCGGTATGGGAAGATCCCGCATGCCGCGGAGCAACTGAGCCCGTGAGCCACAATTACTGAGCCTGTGCGTCTGGAGCCTGTGCTCCGCAGCAAGAGAGGCCGCGATAGTGAGAGCCCCGCGCACCGCGATGAAGAGTGGCCCCCACTTGCCGCAACTAGAGAAAGCCCTCGCACAGAAACGAAGACCCAACACAGCCATAAATAAATAAATAAATAAATAAATAAATAAATAAATAAATAAATAAATAAATAAATAAATAAATAAAATTTTAAAAAAAAGAAAAAATAATTTGCTTCAGAACATTTTTCAGAAATCATTATCTTGCTTATTTAATTATTACTCTCGTTTCCATTGTATTAAAATATTGGCTCCATGAGAGTGGGGATCTTACATGTCCTGCTCACTTCTGTTTCTGGGTACATATAACTGTCCCTGGAAACCAGTAGAAAGTAAGATATATTTGAAGGATGAATAAATGTTTGAACTGGGCCTTGAAGAACGTAAGTGGAGGCATGTAAAGCAGAAGAAAAGCCATGGACACGGGCCTGGAAACATAAGAGTTCCTCACATGTTTGAGGATGGGGAAGGGCTCTGGTCCCTGGACAGTGGATGATTGAAAGAAAATGATGGGAAATGTTAGAGTGGAGCCAGCTCGCATGATTCTTGAATGACCGGTGAAGAGTTCTGGCCTCCATCCTGAAAATTCAGAGGACCCTCCAGAGATTATTGATAGGAAGAGTAATAAACATCATGAAACCTGAATTTTAGAAAGGACTTGTATTTTCGTGTGGACGAGAAGTTGAGAATGAGACAGGAAGGAGGACAGTTTATTAGAATGCTTTGGATTGGTTTTTAAAAACATGTCATCTGTGTGCTTGAGCTACAACCATGATCAGGACATCTGCCCTCAGGGAAATGACAGTCCAGTGGGAAGGCAAATGCATAAGCAAGCTACTGCATCTCAGGGTAATGAGTGTAATAGATGGAGAAAACCCAGAATGTGGTGGGTGCATAAAAAGGATTCTGAGCTCAACTTTAGTTGCAAGTGACATCTATCGTGATGGCAAAAATAGGAGAAGTATCAGCAGTGTAGGGGGCGTGGTCTAGGAAAAGGGAAGAGCATAGCCCAGGAACAAAAGGTCTGCTGTCCCAGAGGCGAGAAATGTTGCTCCCTGGACACACAAAGCAAGAAGGCAGCAAGGGCCATTCAAACCACAGGAGCATAAAGATTCTGTTAGTGCCCACACCAGTGGGGAGGGCGTAGAATATTTCCAGAACCCCGTAACTTTCTTGCAGGCCCTTTCCCCAGTCTGAATGTTGCATCCCCACTCCCATGCCCGCCCCCAGAGGTAACTGTTATTCTAACTTTCATCATCACAGGTTAGTTTTGCCTATTCCTAAATTTCATATAAGTGGAATCACAGAGTAAGCTCTATAATTTGATCTGGTGGTAGTTACACAGGTGTGCATGTACATAAAATCACACTGTACATTTAATACTTGTGCGCTGCAGCGTATGCAAGTTATATCTCAATTTTTAAAGCAAGGGAGGAGGAGGAAAGGAAAAAGCACAGATGACTCCTAGGCAGCGTTTCTCAAGATTTCCAACAGAACCCCTTAGAAAAGGGATTCCATGTTCAGATAAGCAGGGAAATCGAGTTAAAAGCATTTTCTTCTGCAAATCTTCTCTGAGCTTTTACTACAACAGTAAGTATTGTGAATCTCCAAAGCGGTGATAAATAGCCAGACTTTCTCCAATCTCTTCTTGTGGAGTATCTCTCAGGACTCAGATATTAAGGAACTCACTTTGGACCAGCCCTCTAACCTGTACATGTGGGAAATGGATTGTATGACAATGGAACTGGTTCGTGAGGGAAATGATCTCCCGGGCATACTGCATTTGAGATGCCGGTGAATCCAGCAGGTACCAAGAGTCCAGGAGGCAGCTGAAATGCAGGAATGGTGCTCCAAGAGCCTTTAAGCCTGGGAATATATTTTGAACTCTGATATATGGTTGAGGTCTGGAACTCTGTGGGTAGACATGGATTACATCCCCCAGGAAGAGATATCAGGTGAGATGCTCCCAGGACCCAGGGGGCAGTGGGGCAGAGGGAAAAGGGACAGGAAAGTGACAAATAAGGAGGAGTTGTGGGATAATAGGGCTTCCATCTGGATGAGGCTGATGCAGCAGGAGAACGCGCCTCCTCCCGGCAACAGTACAGGTCCAGTGCCTTCAACCCCATTTCTCTCCTTTCTTAAGCCTTCTACTCAAAACTGTCCCCAAACAACCAGAACTCAGAGCTCCTTAAGTGTCTTTCAAGGTTCTCCATAGGGATCAGATTTTACAGGATTCTTAACCTAGTGAGAAGAGAAGCCTAGTATTCAAAATACAACATTTACTCTTTTGAGGTGTTTATAAATTGTAAACACTTGGTTCTAAAATAAAAACACTTCTTCCAGTCTAAAAGTTGGTTTTCAAAAAAAAAGACGTACAATATGAGTGTGGTTTATTTATATACCTTGTTCTCAAAAAAAATACAAAGAAATTTCATTTGAATTAAATATGTTATATGCCTAGTACTACTTAATTAATAATAGTTCTACCAATGGTTGTACACTTTGCTTTCATTACTAGCAGATATATCAAGATTTGCACATAGAATACCACAAAGGTGGATTTAGATACGGAGTTAAAAGTTAAGCAAAGGAGAAGAGAAAACTAGTCAAGAAGAGGCAGCAGTGAAGTGAAAATAATATTGCTAATATTTTATGAAAAATTTAGAAAGACAAGACTTTGTAAATACCAAAGAGACAACCAATAAAGATCTTGTTTCTTCCATCTGACTAATCTGGGAGCAGCAGAGAATATCGTTCATTTTAACCATCTTAAAAAAATGATCTTATAATATTGCCATCTGTTGGCATATGACAGATACAGCAATCCAACAATGCAGATAATGAAGCAAAAATACGGAAAATAAGGGACAGATGTGAAAAACTCACACACTCATTTGGCTTAGTGTTTCAGTTCTGTAATCTCCGAAGCCTTCCCAGTGACACAAATCTAATTCCTGGATGCAATATCTTGAAATGTTATGCTATGCAGCAAGCAGTGTGCCCATGACTTACTGAAGATCCACTCATTCCAACACATCATGTGTTCCCTCATCAATATTGGGAATCTTCTATCCAAAACTCCATTTCTGTCATCAAGGGAGGGTCTATGTAGGTATACGTAGGTGTATATTACACTGAATGTATTTATCCATCCTTCTAAAAATTGGCCTCACTGACGTTTGAAGTTAACTGTGACAAGAAATGCAAAAAAGGCTCTCATCCATGTGTTCTACATACCATTCTGAGATCATTCACATTTTTGATTGGCAGAGAAAAAATGAAAAGTAATAAATATTAACCAATTCCTGCATAGTGTATAAATCTGTTCATTTAAACACCAAATCTCCTTTTTACCCTTTTAAAATTTTGGACCATAAGTTGCCTATTCAAAAATGTTTAGTTTAAAATGTGATGAAATAGGGACTTCCCCAGCAGTCCAGTGGTTAAAACTGTGCGCTTCCACTGCAGTGGGCCCCGGTTTGATTCCTCGTCGGGGAACTAATATACTGCATGCCACACGACGCAACCAAAAATAAAAAATACAACGTGATGAAATAAATATTTAATTATTTCACAACACTTGCTGCACCCTTGCCAGAGCATCACAGCTTGCAGCACCCAGGGATTGAACCTGGGCCCTGGAAGTGAAACTGCCGAGTCCTAACCACTGGACAACCAGGGAATCCCCGCCAAACACTTTCTATACACCTTCACTGTTGGAGGAATGTTGTGAAGCTCAGTGTTTCCCAATATGGAGCCCACAAACCACAGGGAGTCCTCAGATGCATTTTTTTCCTTCCCCCAGCTTTATTGAGATATAATTGACAACATTCTGTAAGTTTAAGGTGTATAAGGTGATGATTTGATATACATATATCTTGTGAAATGATTCCTACTCTAAAGTTAGTTGACACATCCATCATCCCACATAGTTACTATTTTCTGGGTGCAGTGAGAACACTTAAGATCTACTCTCTCAGGGGGGACCTACACTGTGGAGGAGTAAGATGTGGCGATCACCTTCCTCCCCACAGATACATCAGAAATACATCTACACGTGGAACTTCTCCTATAGAACACCGACTGAACGCTGGCAGAAGACGTCAGACCTCCCAAAAGGCAAGAAACTCCCCACGTACCTGGGTAGGGCAAAAGAAAAAAGGAAAAACAGAGACAAAAGAATAGGGACGGGACCTGCCCCTCTGGGAGGGAGCTGTGAAGGAAGAAAAGTTTCCCCACACTGGGAAGCCCCTTCACTGGCAGAGACGGGGGTGGGAAGCTTTGGAGCCATGGAGGATAGCGCAGCAACAGGGGTGTGGAGGGTAAAGCAGAGAGATCCCTGCACAGAGGATCAGAGCCGACCAGCACTCACCAGCCCGAGAGGCTTGTCTGCTCACCCGCCGGGGCGGGCAGGGGCTGGGAGCTGAGGCTTGGGCTTCGGAGGTCAGAACCCAGAGAGAGGACTGGGGTTGGTTGCGTGAACACAGCCTGAAGGGGCTAGTGCGCCACAGCTAGCCGAGAGGGAGTCCAGGAAAAAGTCTGGACCTGCCAAAGAGGCAAGAGACCATTGTTCCGGGGTGCGCAAGGAGAGGAGATTCAGAGCACCGCCTAAGTGAGCTCCAGAGACGGGCGCAAGCCGTGGCTATCAGCGCGGACCCCAGAGACGGGCATGAGACGCTAATGCTGCTGCTGCCGCCACCAAGAAGCCTGTGGGCAAGCCCAGGTCACTCTCCACACCGCCCCTCCCGGGAGCCTGTGCAGCCCGCCACTGCCAGGGTCCCGTGATCCAGGGACAACTTCCCCAGGAGAATGCACGGCGCACCTCAGGCTGGTGCAACTTCATGCTGGCCTCTGCCACCCCAAGCTCGCCCCGCATCCGTACCCCTCCCTCCCCACGGCCTGAGTGAGCCAGAGCCCCCAATCAGCTGCTCCTTTAACCCCGTCCTGTCTGAGGGAAGAAAAGACACCCTCAGGGGACCTACAAACAGAGGCAGGTCCAAATCCAAAGCTGAACCCCAGGAGCTGTGCGAACAAAGAAAGGAAAGGGAAATCTCTCCCAGCAGCCTCAGGAGCAGCAGATTAAATCTCCACAATCAACTTGATGTGCCCTGCATCTGTGGAATACCTGAATAGACAACGAATCATCCCAAAATTGAGGCAGTGGACTTTGGGAGCAACTGTAGACTTGGGGTTTGCTTTCTGCATCTAATTTGTTTTGTGGTTTTATGTTTATCCTAGTTTAGCATTTAGAGCTTATTATCATTGGTAATTTCTTTATTGATTTGGTTGCTCTCTTCCTTTTTTTATATATATATATTTTTTTTTTTTTCCTTTTTCTCTTTTTGTGACTGTGTATATGTATGCTTCTTTGTGTGATTTTGTCTGTATAGGTTTGCTTTTACCATTTGTCCTAGGGTTCTGTCTGTCTTTTTTTTAGTATAGTTTTTAGCGCTTGTTATCATTGGTAGATTTGTTTATTGCTTTGGTTGCTCTCTTCTTTCTTTTTCTTTTATTACTTTTTTATTTTTTTATTTTAATAATATTTTTTAATAACTTTATTTTATTTATTTTTCTTTCTTTCTTTCTTTTTTCTACCTTTTCTTCTGAGCTGTGTGGCTGACAGGGTCTTGGTGCTCTGTCTGGCTGTCAGGCCTGAGCCTCTGAGGTGGGAGAGCTGAGTTCAGGACATTGGACCACCAGAGACCTCCCGGCCCCACGTAATACCAAACAGTGAAAGCTCTCCCAGAGATCTCCATCTCAACACTAAGACCCAGCTCCACTCAATGACCAGCAAGCTACAGTGCTGGACACCCTATGCCAAACAACTAGCAAGACAGGAACACAACCCCAGCCACTAGCTGAGACGCTGCCTAAAATCATAATAAGTTCACAGACAACCCAAAACACACCACCGGACCCAGTCCTGCCCACCAGAAAGATAAGATCCAGCCTCATCCACCAGAATACAGGCACTAGTCCCCTCCACCAGGAAGCCTACCCAACCCACTGAACCAACCTTAGCCACTGGAGTCAGACACCAAAAACAACGAGAACTAAGAATCTGCAGCCTGCGAAAAGGAGACCCCAAACACAGTAAGTTAAGCAAAACGAGAAGACAGAGAAATACACAGCAGATGAAGGAGCAAGGTAAAAACCCACCAGACCAAACAAATGAAGAGGAAATAAGCAGTCTACCTGAAAAAGAATTCAGAGTAATGATAGTAAAGGTGATCCAAAATCTTGGAAATAGAATGGAGAAAATACAAGAAACATTTAATAAGGACCTAGAAGAACTAAAGAGCAAACAAACAATGATGAACAACACCATAAATGAAATTAAAAATTCTCTACAAGGAATCAATAGCAGAATAACTGAGTCAGAAGAACAGATAAGTGACCTGGAAGATAAAATAGTGGAAATAACTACCGCAGAGCAGAATAAAGAAAAAAGAATGAAAAGAACTGAGGCAGTCTCAGAGACCTCCGGGACAACATTAAATGCACCAATATTCGATTTATAGGGGTCCCAGAAGAAGAAGAGAAAAAGAAAGGGTCTGAGAAAATATTTGAAGAGATTATAGTTGAAAACTTCCCTAATATGGGTAAGGAAATAGTCAATCAAGTCCAGAAAGCACAGAGAGTCCCATACAGGATAAATCCAAAGAGAAACGTGCCTAGACACATATTAATCAAACTATCAAAAATTAAATACAAAGAAAAAATATTAAAAGCAACAAGGGAAAAGCAACAAATAACATACAACGGAATCCCCATAAGGTTAACAGCTGATCTTTAAGCAGAAATTCTGCAAGCCAGAAGGGTGTGGCAGAACATATTTAAAGTGATGAAAGGGACAAACCTGCAACCAAGATTACTCTACCGAGCAAGGATCTCATTGAGATTCGACGGAGAAATTAAAACCTTTACAGACAAGGAGAAGCTAAGAGAATTCCTCACCACCAAGCCACCTTTACAACAAATGCTAAAGGAACTTCTTAGGAAACACAAGAGAAGGAAAAGACCTACAATAACAAACTCAAAACAATTCAGAAAATGGTAATACAAACATGCATATCGATAAGTACCTTAAATGCAAATGGATTAAATGCTCCAACCAAAAGACATAGACTGGCTGAATGGATACAAAAACAAGGCCCACATATATGCTATCTACAAGAGACCCATGTCAGACCTAGGGACACATACAGACTGAAAGTGAGGGTATGGAAAAAGATATTCCATGCAAATGGAAATCAAAAGAAAGCTGGAGTAGCAATTCTCGTATCAGACAAAATAGACTTTAACATAAAGACTATTACAAGAGACAAGGACACTACGTAATGATCAAGGGATCAATCTAAGAAGAAGATATAACAATTGTAAATACTTACGCCTATCCTTCTCAAACTCTTACAAAATATGGCAGAGGGAGGAACACTCCCAAACTCATTCTACGAGGCCACCATCATCCTGATACCAAAACCAGACAAAGATGTCACAAAAAAAGAAAACTGCAGGCCAATAACACTGATGAATATAGATGCAAAAATCCTCAACAAAATACTAGCAAACAGAATCCAACACCACATTAAAAGGATCATACACCATGATCAAGTGGGATTTATCCCAGGGATGCAAGGCTTCTTCAATATACACAAATCAATCAATATGATACACCATATTAACAAATTGAAGAATAAAGACCGTATGATCATCT
This sequence comes from Balaenoptera ricei, assembly GCF_028023285.1. Lineage (NCBI taxonomy): Eukaryota > Metazoa > Chordata > Mammalia > Artiodactyla > Balaenopteridae > Balaenoptera > Balaenoptera ricei. The sequence goes on from NC_082655.1 coordinate 73,175,547, forward strand.
CAATAGATGCAGAAAAAGCTTTTGACAAAATTCAATACCCGTTTATGGTAAAAACCCTCCAGAAAGCAGGCATAGAGGGAACTTACCTCAATATAATAAAGGCCATATATGACAAACGCACAGCCAACATCATTCTCAATGGTGAAAAACTGAAACCATTTCCACTAAGATCAGGAACAAGACAAGATTGCCCCCTCTCACCACTATTATTCAACATAATCTTGGAAGTTTTAGCCACAGCAATCAGAGAAGGAAAAGAAATAAAAGGAAACCAAATCCGAAAAGAAGAAGTAAAACTGTCACTGTTTGCAGATGACATGATACTATACATAGAGAATCCTAAAGATGCTACTAGAAAACTAATAGGACTAATCAATGAATTTGGTAAAGTAGCGGGATACAAAATTAATGCACAGAAATCTCTTGCACTCCTATACACTGATGAAAAATCTGAAAGAGAAATTAAGGAAACACTCCCATTTACCATTGTAACAAAAAGAATAAAATACCTAGGAACAACCTACCTAAGGAGACAAAAGACCTGTATGCAGAAAACTATAAGACACTGGGCTTCCCTGGTGGCGCAGTGGTTGACAGTCCGCCTGCCAATGCAGGGGACGCGGGTTCGAGCCCTGGTCTGGGAAGATCCCACATGCCGCGGAGCAACTGGGCCCGTGAGCCACAACTACTGAGCCTGCGCATCTGGAGCCTGTGCTCCGCAACAAGAGAGGCCGCGATAGTGAGAGGCCCGCACACCGCAATGAAGAGTGGCCCCCGCTTGCCACAACTAGAGAAAGCCCTCGCACAGAAACGAAGACCCAACACAGCTAAAAATAATAAAATAAATAAATAAATAATAATTTAAAAAAAAAAAAAGAAAAGAAAACTATAAGACACTGATGAAAGAAATTAAAGATGATAACAAACAGATGGAGAGATATACCACGTTCTTGGATTGGAAGAATCAACATTGTGAAAATGACTATACTACCCAAAGCAATCTGCAGATTCATTTTTCACAGAACTAGGACAAAAAATTTCACAATTTGTATGGAAACACAAAAGACACCGAATAGCCAAAGCAATCTTGAGAAAGAAAAACAGAGCTGGAGGAATCAGGCTCCCGGACCTCAGACTCTACTACAAAGCTACAGTAATCAAGACAGTATGGTACTGGCACAAAAACAGAAATATAGATCTATGGAACAGTATAGAAATCCCAGAGATAAACCCAGGCACATATGGTCACCTTATCTTTTTTTTTTTTTTAATATTTATTTATTTTTTGCTGCATTGGGTCTTCATTGCTGCGCACGGGCTTTCTCTAGTTGTGGTGAGCGGGGGCTACTCTTTGTTGCAGTGTGGGAGCTTCTCATTGCGGTGAATTCTCCTGTTGTGGAGCACGGGTTCTAGGCACGCAGGCTTCAGTAGTTGTGGCACGCAATCTCAGTAGTTGTGGCTCGCGAGCTTTACAGCGCAGGCTCATTAGTTGTGGCACATGGGCTTAGCTGCTCCGCAGCATGTGGGATCGTCCCAGACCAGGGCTCGAACCCCTGTCCCCTGCATTGGCAGGCGGATTCTTAACCACTGCACCACCAGGGAAGTCCCTATGGTCACCTTATCTTTGATAAAGGAGACAAGAATATACAATGGAGAAAAGACAGCCTCTTCAATAAGTGGTGCTAGGAAAACTGGACAGCTACATTTAAAAGAATGAAATTAGAACACTTCCTAACACCATACACAAAAATAAACTCAAAATGGATTAAAGACCTAAATGTAAGGCCAGACACTATCAAACTCTTAGAGGAAAACAGGCAGAACACTCTAGGACATAAATCACAGCAAGATGCTTTTTGACCCACCTCCTAGAGAAATGGAAATAAAAACAAAAATAAACAAATGGGGCCTAATGAAACTTAAAAGCTTTTGCACAGCAAAGGAAACCATAAACAAGACGAAAAGACAACCCTCAGAATGGGAGAAAATATTTGCACACGAAGTAACTGACAAAGGGTTAATCTCCAGAATATACACGCAGCTCATGCAGCTCAATATCAAAAAAACAACCCAATCCAAAAATGGGCAGAAGACCTAAATAGACATTTCTCCAAAGAAGATATATGGATTGCCAACAAACACATGAAAGGATGCTCAACATCACTAATCAATAGAGAAATGCAAATCAAAACCACAATGAGGTATCACCTCACACCAGTCAGAATGGCCATCATCAAAAAATCTACAAACAATAAATGCTGGAGAGGGTGTGGAGAAAAGGGAACCCTCTTGCACTGTTGGTGGGAATGTAAATTGATACAGCCACTATGGAGAACAGTATGGAGCTTCCTTAAAAAGCTAAAAATAGAACTACCATACGACCCAGCAATCCCACTACTGGGCATATACCCTGAGAAAACCATAATTCAAAAAGAGTCATGTACCACAACGTTCACTGCAGCTCTATTTACAATAGCCAGGACATGGAAGCAACCTAAGTGTCCATCGACAGATGAATGCATAAAGAAGATGTGGCACATATATACAATGGAATATTACTCATCCATAAAAAGAAACGAAATTGAGTTATTTGTAGTGAGGTGGATGGACCTAGAGTCTGTCATACAGAGTGAAGTAAGAAAGAGGGAAACAAATACAGTATGCTAACACATATATATGGAATCTAAAAAAAAAAAATGGTCCTGAAGAACCTAGGGGCAGGACAGGAATAAAGACGCAGATGTAGAGAATGGACTTGAGGACATGGGGAGGGGGAAGGGTAAGCTGGGACGAAGTGAGAGAGTGGCATGGACATATATACCCTACCAAATGTAAAATAGATAGCTAGTGGGAAGCAGCCGCATAGCACAGGGAGGTCAGCTCGGTACTTTGTGACCACCTAGAGGGGTGGGATAGGGAGGGATCTGCAAAAGGGAGGGCATATATGTATACGTATAGCTGATTCACTTTGTGATACAGCAGAAACTAACACACCATTGTAAAGCAATTATACTCCAATAAAGATGTTAAAAAAAAAAAAGTCTACTCTCAGCAACTTTCAAGTATATAATACAGTATTGTTAACTATAGTCACCATGCCGTACATTCATTATATGCCCAGAACTTATTCATCTTATAACTGCATTTGACCAACATCTCCCATTTTCCCTACTCCCCGGCCCCTGGCAACAGCAATCTATTCTCTGTTTTGACGAGTTTTGTTTTTGTTTTTTTTTTGGATTCCACATATAGGTAAGACCATACAGTATTTGTTGTTCTCTGTCTGTCTTATTTCATTTAGCATAATGCCCTCAAGTTTCATCCATATTGTCGCAAATGACAGGATTTCCTTCTTTTTAAGGCTGAATAATACTCTACTGCATTATTACAGTGTATTTATCAGATTTTCTTTATCCATAGGTACTTAGGTTGTTTCCATACTTTGACTATTTTGAATAATGCTGCAATGAACATGGGATTGCAAATACCTCTTCAAAACAGTGATTTCCTTTCCTTTGGATATATACCCAGAAGTGGGGTTGCTGGACAGCTCTATTTTAAGTTTTTTGACAAACCTCCACACTGTTTTCCATAGTAGCTGAACCAGTTTACATTCCCACCAACAGTGCACGTAGCTTCCCTTTTTTTCCACATCCTCACTCAGCTGTATTCTTGATAGCATGAGGATTCCTAACAGAACATATAAATTTTGTGCCTCTGTTAATAGTCTTTCAAAAAGTAATAGAAGCATATTTTCCACGATATGGATAACAACCTTATGACCTAATAGGAGCAAGAAACCCTGTTTTTCCTTTAAAAGGATCTGTCCATTACAAAAATTTGAGAACATTAGTAAAGTACCTACCTTAGCATTTGTTTTTATGAATGTGTCAGTACCAAGTTGCTTTGCATCAAAGCCTAATGTAAAATCAACAGAAGTGAACTTAATCTGGAAATCCTGCTTTTTTAGCCAAATGACATCAAGAGCTGCAAGACAAAAGGCTTTACAGCGATTCATAGGGAGAAAAGTGGCAGAATTCAACTATCACAGGGCTTGTGATAGGAGAGTTGTGCTGATCACAAAAGCTTTTACACCTTTAGCCATCAGCACCCTATTCACACGGGAAAGAGTAAAGCAACAATATGTCTCCTATACTATCAAACATATACTTAATCTTCAGCTTGTGGAAATTTACAACATTGAAGAAAAACAGTTCACATCCATAATAAGGATCCGAGAATCTTCTCCCCCAGCCTCCCACGCATTAAAAGGGTTACTGCTGTTCTCAAGCTTGAGAAAGACTTGTGTCAATATTAGGACCACACCTTTGGGACATACCGGCCTGGTTTCCCCCAGGCTCTGGCTCTCACTAGCTGTTTGATGTAACGGAAGTTCCTCAACCCCAGTAAACCTGCTCTCCACTTGTAAATGGGAATAACAAGAAACCACCTTATAGCTCATCAGAAGGATGAAATGCCATCATTTGTTTAAATCACATGTGTTTATAAAAGACACAGCATGGAGCTGTTTTAGAGCAAGATCTCAATATGTTTTCGTTAGTTATTTTTCTTATTATTGATTCCTCACAATAAGGTGTCAAGGTAGAAATTATGGAGCCTGTTTTACAAATGATGAAACTGAGACTTAGGAATTTCTAGTAACTGCTACACAGCCAGGAACTGGTCTGGGGGCTCTGGAGCCTGGAATCTGTCCGTTCTACCACGCTGCCCCTCAGGCAGTAGCCCAAGAATTCTCACGCTGTGGCTGAAGATACACGGGCCCAGCCCGTGGCCAGCACCACCAGCTAGAGCTTCCTGTCCTTTGTTACTAGAATCTGGGCCAACACTTCTGACTGTGGCGAGCAAAGTTTACCAGACACGCGATTACCAGTGATAATCTTAGCAAGCGCAGCTCCGTGAACAAGACAGAAGTGACTGTTTTCGTGAAAGATAAAAGCTCTTCCTCCACCTCCTCCTCAGCTTCCTAGGGCTACAGGAACCACGAGCAGAGTGGCAACGTCTCACCTCCCTTCAATCGGATGGCACTGAGATAAGGAAGCATGAACACCCAACATATGTTTCCTGTTCCTGCCAGAGAATTTTCCTTGTTATCTATTCCAATTAGAGGCTTTGTGGTTTCCCTTACCAGAGTAAAAGTAAATCAGTGTGGGGTTTTTCTGTTTCTTTTTTGGAGAGGGAGGGGGAAACCTTTTCTATACCTTGATGTGCCCTCAAAAATCAACTGGAGAAGCAAATGGATGGAAGAATTGGGCGTGTAATGAAGGCGGTGGCTCCCACGTCAGACATGACACAGTATTCTCTACACAACAGGGAAATAAAACTCTCTAGACTATCAAAGGTGACACGCCTGCAGTAACAGTCAATCCTTTTTATTTCCTGTCATTAAATGTGCTCTGCATCAGTATAATATGTAATCATTGTCCATGAAATGGATGCCTTTAGACTGACTTAGTTTCAGTGAAGGAGAAATAACACAGATTTGTGATGTGGAGTTATTAATGGGGATGAGGGGGAGGGGGGTGACGTGGTGTTTTTGAAGTGTCCTCCTTTGAAGAACGAAAGGCCGGCTGTAAAAAGGCCTTGACCACAATCAGCGAGCAAGGACTCCACAGCCATTTTTTAAAATAAACCCTTGCAACGTTATCTTTTATCTTCATCCAGTCTCTGAAGGGTTCCTGTTAGAGACCTGAGACACAATATGGACTGGGAGACCCACACCATAAACACTCGTCTTTGCTCCCATGGACACATGGAAGTTGGAGGCTCGCCAGGGTGATAAGGTCCATGCAACGATCCCTTCCTCCAATGGTACCCTGCTCCTACCCACGCTGTCAGGTCCAGCTTCCTAGAAGGTAAGTCACAGCTCTGTGACACATTCAGTCCCTATTTATGTGAGCCTGTGTCATGCCAGGCGCTGGGAAAGGCGTATGAAGGGTACAAGCCCCAAGGAGCTTGCCGTCAGTTGAACTGGGCTCTGCACTACCATGTGGTAGGTGTCGCAACAGGATTCAGTGTGAGGATGGACCAGCAGGGTCCTTCCCAGGTGCTGTTGAAACGGAGCTGAAGAAAAGAGCTTTTGTCCCCTCCTAATATGAGCTCTGAAATAGGAACCTAAGAGCTGCCAGCAGTCATACTGAAAAGGCCAGGAAACACTTGGCTGGAATAAAGCCAACACACCAAGAGAAATCAGGACAAGTGACTGAGGCAAAGTCCAATGCACTAGAGTCCCTGATTGCAGGTGTCCAGGACTTGGTCACCTAATCCTATGAATTCCCCATTTTGGCCTAAGCAAGTTCAAATGTGATTTCTGTTCAATATGAATTTGCAACCCAAGGGTGCTGGACAATGTAAGTGACAAGTGGGCCCAGCAGGGCAACCAAGTCGGTATATTCAGCAGGCAGCTGGCTGGGTGCAAGGTTCAAAGATAGAATCTAGGATAGAAAGATCGGTTCAGGAGTCATTAGCCTATAAAAGGTAACTACCTTCATGAGAGCAAACAAGATCTTCTGGAAAGAAGATATAGAGTGAAAAGATAAGAGGACATAAAACCAAACTTCAGGAAACAGACCTATTTAATGGACAAAGAAAGGTGAACTAGAAAGGAGATGAGAAAGTGAGCCAGACCCCAGGTGGCCTCTTGGAAATGACCGTTTCACTGAGGAGGACGGATGGGGCCACCAGCTCGAAGCATCCTGGCTTGGCCGGGAGGCAGATGCCACGGCAGATTTTCCACAATACTGTCAGGTGGCAGGGGTGCCCCGGGGTGGAGAGGTGACGCCTGCTGCCTAGCAAGCAGCGAGTTCTTGGGTCTTCTCTGCGGATGTAGTGAGCGGTCCAGGCCGGGGTGGAGAACACAAGGGTTTCTTGCTGCTTTGGGAGAGTCGGGGGGACATTTTTGTCTTGGTTTTCTGCAAGTTCCATGAAAATGGTTCTCTTCAAAGCCCATTGTATCTGTCATGGTTTCCGTCTGTCTTATAAGCAAGTCATTCCTTTATTTGGCATCTCGAACATCCCAGCCATTAAAAACCCCATGTTCTCTGCACTGTTTGGCCAGCATAATAGCTGGCAACGATTCAAAGCAAAGAGTTTTAACCTGACGGCGTGGAATGGATAAATGAGGGTAGGTCCTTTGGTATGTACTCTAATCGCTGTATTGCTTTTTTCTATAAAACAACCCATAAGCCTTTAACCTTTAGAGAAAATGAAAAAGGTTAGTGTTTGGGGAGAAACTGACCTCTTCATTAAGTCAATATGTCTGAGCTGAGTATGTTTTAATAAACCTTCTGATTTTTCTTGACAAAAAAGAAAAAAAGACTACCAAGCACTTGAGTAAAAGCCATTCCAGAGACATATAATCAATGTTCCCCTCACCAGGAGTGAAGTGATGGGGACAGATGGGGAAGAAACTGAGGAGGGGAACAGGAGCAAGATGGTTCTAGAGTTATTTTGATTCTACAACTAGTCATGCAGCTTTGGGCAGGTTGTTTAACTTTACTGAGCCTCGGCCTCCTTATCTATAAAAACACGAAAGATAGACTGTAATTGTGAGCTACAGGCACGCCACACCTTTTGCAGAGGTCTTGATAATTATTAAGATGGACTGACCAGGATAGTAAACCCACCCACTCAAGGACCCACTCAGGGACCTCTCAGAACTTCCACTGAGACTTCCTAAAATCCTTTTGCATAAGTCCAACTAGGCTTCCTTAAAAAAAAAAAAAAATGGTGGGACTTCCCTGGCGGTCCAGTGGTTAAGACTCCATGCGCGGGTTTCATCCCTGGTCGGGGAACTAAGATCCCGCATGCTGCATGGCACGGCCAAAACAAAAAAAAAAAAATGGTGACAAGGACTTTGGGATCTGTGGTCGGTTCTGGGAACTTCAGCGATCCTACATTGCAAACGCCCTCAACCCCTGAAGGGAAGGAGGGGTGAATTCCCCCTTAAGGGATACTGTGGTGTGTGCGCCCGGATACCCTCCTTAGGACTGAAGCACATCTCCGTGCTAAGAGCTTTGGTGGCAGGCAGCACTCAGCTCCATGCCCACCCAGGAATTGCCCCTAGTTAAGGAGAGCCGCATGGTCGAGGTCACACTTCCCCGCGCAGGCTGCATCCGATGACTGGCTGGTGGTTATAAAGGCCAGAAGGCCGTCCCTACCTCAGAGCTCGGCTCTGCTGCCTTTACCGACCTCCCCGCCTCCCGCCACACAGGGATTGATCCCGAGGGTCCACCCCGGAGAACCTCCTGCATCCAAATCTCCATCCAGAGCCTGTTTCCTAGGAAATCCCAGCTCAGTTACCAATATTTAGAAAGTATATTGCTGACGAGAAGGAAATGCAGACAGACAAGCGTTAGGAGTGAGTTATTGTCTAATGTGATCCGAGATATTTAGGGCACACAAGAAGAACTTCTGAGTGGTATTTTTCAAGTGCACCCTGGACCACTCTCAGGAGACTTAAAACCTGAAAAACCCAGCACCCCTTTGGAGGACCTAGTACCAAATTTGTGTGAGTGAAATGGGTCATAATGGACAAACTTCCAGTTATGAGTCCTGGGGATGTAATGCACAGCATGGTGACTATAGTTAATAATACTGTAATGTGTATTTGAAAGTTGCTAGAAGAGTGGATCTTAAAAGTTCTTATCACACACACCAAAAATATGTAACCATGTGTGGTGCTGGATGTTAAGTAGACTTGTGGTTCCTTCTGCAGTGTATACAGATATCGAATCATTATGTTGTACCTTTGAAACTGATACAATGTTATATGTCAATTATACCTCCGTTTTTAAAAACCTCTAAAGTGAAGCAGAGAGTCTGCTCCCAACTGGCCCTGGTTGGAGCCACAAGTCTCTCGAGTCGAGAGTGGCCCTGGAGGCAACAGTAGAGTCACTTAACTGTCACTGAGAACAAGAGTGCCACTCGGGGACCGGCCAGGGACACTGAGGAGAGCAGGTGAGGGCTGGGGCTTGAGGGAGTGCGGTAGACATTGGTGACATCAGCATTCACCCCTGGGCAGGAGGCCTAAGGTGACTTTCCTGCACACGGGGGCCCCATTCCACCTATGACCAATAAGGAGAAGCACAATATATATACTGATACTTCCTCAAAGTGAATGTGAATTGGGCAAAACTGAGGCAACTTGCTTCTACACAAAGATTCTTGGGAAGAAAAAAAAAAAAAAAACAATCAGTCCATTATCCTAAATAGCTGAAAAGTAATTTACTTTTTCTTCTTTTTTTAAAATTTAGTTGATTTACAACTATAGTTGATTTACAGTATTGTGCTAGCTTCAGGTGTACAGCTTCAGATTCTTTTCCATTATAGGTTATTACAAGATATTGAATATAGTTCCCTGTGCTATACAGTAAACCCTTATTGTTTATCTATTTTATACATAGTAGTGTGTATCTGTTAATCCCATACTCCTAATTTATCCCTCCCCCAATAATTTACTTTTTTACCTTAGTTTCTGGGGGAAAAATATCAAAACTTTTGAAAGTCCTCTTTGCCCATTTTCTCACCTTTCTACCCCCAGCCTCTCGCCTCTACTCAAGCTCCTGCGTCTTGAACTCAGGATGCTTCCTTCTCTCTCCTGCTCCTTCACCCTCTCTGTATCTTTCTTTTTCCTGCCAGTGGCTCCCTAACCTCTCAAATGTACCTCGCTGCACCCTCTCACGCTTCCCCAGTCTGTGGGCGTGTGTATGTGTTTGGCGGGGAGAGACGTCTTACCTGTCACCCCAAGGCATGGGACAGGAGGTCCTGGCCTTTTACTGCTTGTGACACAGGGTCCTTCCTTCCTCACAGAATCTCAGCAGCAGCTTTGCTTACATTCCTGTCATACTAGATGTACTACATTTAAAGCTGTCCTTTATTTCAAAATTATATCCTCTTTACCTGTCGGTTGTTAAAATATCATATCTTTTATTAAATGATGGTAACAGTAGATGGTAGTGTTTTTTTTTTTAAGTACTTGGCTAAATAAAATGTCTGCAACCTTATATCAGCCTTCAAAACTTTCTTTACATTTTACAAGTCCACTAAATCCAAAACTCTTGGAATCACTCTAGTAAAACAATATGCACACCTGAAACTAATAATTTTATGTCAGTTATACCTCATTAAAAGAAAAAGACAATATTCAGAGAAAGAACACAAAGCAGAAAGAAGGAAGCACTGGGGACTGTCAGTCTGCAAAACGTTGACTGCTGTCCCTCTTGGAAGAAGAATTTGAGGAAAGATTAAAAAGAACAGAAAGGAGCAAGGGGGATAGAAACATCCCAGGCAATATATGAGAGCTCTTTGCATACATTTGCATACATGATAACATGTAGGTGTTCACACCCCGACATTACTGATGATGAAACAGGTTCACAGAGCCTAAGGAAGGTGCTCGAGACAACCCAGCAGGGGGTGGCCCAGCGGTGTGGAGCTCCCCCAGTAGTGCGGACAAGAGCGACATCCCTGATGAGCAGCTCGGTTTTAGAGACAGTGGAACTGATGGCGGGGTCCTAGGACACAGTATATACGACCCCCAAACAAAGAGCGGGGAGCAGAAAGTCTGCCCTGTCTACCCTCTAAGGACAGACAGGGACATTCTTCTGAGATAGAAATCAGTTGAAGGGCCTTAGATATGGAGCCAAGCAAAAAAGGGATTATCATCCTTAACTGACTAAATCATCTACGCACATCCACATAGAGTCACACGGAAATTTAATTCCCTGCCCACCAAGTGTTTCTGCTGCGTTCTCACACTCAGACCTTTGCCTCAAGTTATCAATAGCTTTTCTTCCCTTTCTTTCTTTTTAACTGAGCTAACTCCAGCACTGCATCCTGACAGTATAATTAGCACTAGCCTTGGGAGAGGAATTGTTCTGCGTTAAAAAATAAGTATTGTAGACAGATACTTTTAGATCTTCTTGCATGGCTGAGGAAGAATCAGTACACTGAGCGTGAAGTCAAGACAAGTCAAAGAACAAAGGAAAAGGAACACTAATGAATTCTCAGATGTGTTGGAAACCTGTTCAGTCACAGGTTTGACAGTAGATGTGGAGTTAAGTGATTTTTAATTTTTTTAATTGTAATTTAAAATTGAATGTAATCCAAGAATGCTGTCTGTCATTTCACAAAACCTCACTAACGGTTACACAGGAGGGACACAGTAACTCCTACCAAAGGGATTCCCTTAGGAATCAGTCTTCTAAGAGTTTGAGACAGAGGTGATCCTCCAAAAAATTATGCATCTATTTTCCTGCATGTTTTTCAAACTGAGCTGTTTAAGTTGGTCAGGAGGGCCAAATCGTCATCTAGGAAAGTAAGAAACAGTTAGAGAAGTATTTCCTGAACAAATATTGTAATGTCTTTCTGTAAGATCTGAACTTATACATAAATCAGTCTAGCAGCTCTGTCAATCACAAAATGAGATAGGTTACAGGAAAATGCTTGGTCGATTATTCAGAACTCCTTTGATGTGATATATTATTATTATCATTATTATTGCTACTTCTACCATTACCATATTTGAATTTGGTATTGAAACGTATAATAAAATAAACACTAATTCAGACTAACTGGGAGAGAACAGCCTAAATCATACACTGTGTTATTAAAATGTAGTGTTATTATCGTAAAGTCCGCAGTCTAAATTAAAGCTCCTGCTAACAAGCGCAACCAAATACAGTTTTGTCTGTTCTACTTCAAGATAAGAACCATTTGTACTTGAAATTACACATTTATATGCTATAATGAATGTGATAGATTCTTTAAAAAAGAATCTATCCTGTTAATTATTGTAAACATGTCTATATATTAAAACCTCATTAATCCAGGCTTCCAGTAATTCAGAGTTTAATCTCATTTTCCCTATGCCAAAATGAAATATACCTTTCTCTCAAGATAATGTAAAGGTGTAGTTCAGTAGAGCACAAGCTGAATTAGTAAAATTTAAAAATATATTCTCTGAAAGATTTTATTTGAAAGGCTTTCAAAATCCTGCATTGCTGCCATCTGGTGGCCAAAGTGGTTCTCTACAATAATTTTAAAATTAAAACTACCTATAGAGAAACATAACAATTTGAACTCTACCAATATGGGTATGCTGTTGCAAATTTAAATATCTTGCCATAAAGTAAGTGCAAGTAGAGATTTAGATAATTCCCTGTAAAAATGCCCATTTATATTTGTGATATGCCCAAAGAAATTCTTCAAACATGTTCTGTAGTGGATTATTAATTACTGTACAGAGCAAGGTCCCTGCCTATGAATACAACCCCAAAACAATGAGGAATAGTCTCTGTAAAGGCTGCTTCATGTTCTTTTTTTAGCATAATATAGAGTTTTTAACAGTTCATGGGCTTTTGAGTTCTATTGCCATAGATTCAAGCTGTACCAGGTACTGCGACTTATTAGCTAAGTGACTCTTGGTAAATAACATAGTTGCTCTATATGCTCTATACCTCATTTTCTCATCTGCAAAATGGGGACAATTGCATTTATCTTTCAGTTTTGTTGTGCGGATTCACTATGGATATTATAAGCGTATAATTAATGGTAGCAATTACTAGCATTTCTGTCCTAAATGGCAACACAGACGAGACTCAAGGAGAAAGCAGACTTCTTGTTTGGACTCTAACCCTAAATTTTCAGTCAGTTTCTACCTAAAGTGCAAACCAGTCGCCAACTTTCTACCCTTCCCGTGTAAACACTTAGGAGGAGTTTCTTCGTAACTGCTCCTCGTACTGTGACTTTGGCCTCTTGAAAAGCAAATATTTCTTGGTATTCTCACATAGCCAAGACTGTAAGGAATCCACACTCAAACATGGGGAAAATGGGAAACAGCCACTGAATTCAACCTACACTTTTAAACTACTTCCTTAAAGGGCAGAGTTCTCAGCCGAAGGCACTGCTCCCAGTGACCAGTGTAGAGGGGCGTTCTGATTCTGATAATTCGCCACCTGTCTGAGCATTCTGAAGCAGAAGAGGGCACGGTCTGGACATCCAGCTGTTACCCCCCTGCTATGCCCTCAAAGAGGTAATTTGCTGCCCCCTTCCCCCCGACCCCAGGCCTCCCTGTTCTCCCAGAGCGAACATTGACTCATCAGATCTGGTTTCCAAAAGGACTTGACTCAGATGTTTAGCCTTAGGTTGTTATCTCTGTGTTAAGATGCTTTGGTAGCAGGAAAACAGCATGAGAGGTTTAATCATATTGATGTAGCACAGCCAGCAACTGCATAACCCCACCCAGGACCACCTGGCCAGGCTCAACCCTCCAAGCCCACACATGAACTTTCATTAAGTGTCATATGTATGCTTGTGTGGCTCATGGGCTGGGTGATAAAGATTGGTCAGGAATGAATAAGTAAAGACATAATTTTTATTTTCAAGAAACATCATGTCCACCTTGGAGAACCCAATAGTAATAAGGGAAATACTAAAACCTTGCCTTAATATAATGCAGAGAGTGCATGGTTCTTTGCAACAAGGAGAAGGAAGAGATCAGAGCACACCGACATGATTCTAATCTTTGAGTGTCTCACTCACAGTAAGCGTGATTATCAGGCCTCGGCACCCTTTCGTCCGCCATGTAGTTCATCCCGTAGTTCATCCCCTACTTGGCCCCCCAAAAAGTTAAGTAGCTAAATCATTTAAAGAATCTTTTCTTGGGCTTCCCTGGTGTTGCAGTGGTTAAGAATCCACCTGCCAATGCAAGGGACACGGCTTCAATCCCTGGTCCGGGAAGATCCCACATGCCACAGAGCAACTAAGCCTGTGCGCCACAACTACTGAGCCTGCACTCTAGAGCCCACGAGCCACAACTACTGAACCCGCGTGCCACAACTACTGAAGCCCATGCGCCTAGAGCCCGTGCTCCGCAACAAGGGAAGCCACCGCAATGAGAAGCCTGCACACCACAGCGAAGAGTAGCCCTTGCTCGCTGCAACTAGAGAAAGCCTGCGTGCAGCAACGAAGACCCAACACAGCCAAAAATAAATTAATTAAATAAGTAGGAAAAAAAATTTTTTAAAGAATCTTTTCTTGATCAACAGTTACTATGTACATGGAGCCTCTGAAACAATCCAGCATCATATTCTTGTTCCAGGGCGTGTAAACAGAAATTGGTTTATAAATTTCAGTTAATAAGCTTGAAAACAAACTAGAGAGGGATTAATGCACAATTCAGATTTGTCATAATCAACCCCTAGATGTGAGAGTCTAGACAGGCAATAATAAAGATTAACAATCTTATCAGGATTATGAGGCAGCAAATTATTGGAAAAGATATCTTTGATTTATTATAGTCATCAAAGGAATTATTTCAGAGCTGTAGAAAATGATGTAAGTCAAACTCCAGAAGAGACAAGAGTCAATTGTTAACCACTAAAATGACTTGTTTCTTGGTATCTCAAAAATTATTTGAAAACACAACAAGGAAATTAATTTGTCTATCTTGGAAAGAAGGATATGTAGCCAAGTTATCAGCACATATTTATAAGAGCCTGAGCTACATCAGACCACATCATGTCTTTTGACATAATTGAATGAGTACATAGGAGTACCAGAGTAATAATAATCTATTTACACCTTAACAAAGCACTCATGATGAAAATCCGTGAAAGGTCTACAAATATATGGATAAAGGAACTAAAGATGAAAATCCATAAAAGGTCTACAAATATATGGATAAAGGAACTAAAGATGACATAGTAATTAACAAATTGGTTTCTAGAAAAGCTTAGATAAATAACAGTACTGTTTCTTATTACCTTTCTTCTTGAGTTCCAAATGGCCACACAAGGATTTTTGGCGCATCCCAACTTCATAAGCTAAAAGATTTGTCTCAGAGCACCTACACTCTGAAAGCATGTGATACAGAAAAGAAAAGATGTCGTGGGGAAAGAGAGGTGCACTGAAGGGAAAGATTGTGGAATGCTCTGAACACGGCACAGAGAATTTAGAAAAGTCAGATTGTGAGGGAGGCTCACTATCCTAGTTGACTGTCACTTTGCCATATCCAGCAGGACACCACTAAGTCATATAAATACTCTGAGTTTGTTCCTTCAGCCTATCATGCCACTCACTCTCAATGGTTGAGACCATATGCCCCACTTTGGTTACTATAAGCATTAGAATGTGAGTTCCATTAGGGCAGAGGTCTTGTATGTTTTATCAACTGCTCTATCCCTAGTGCTTAGAAAAGTGCTCAATACATAGCTGTTGAATGAATGGTAAATATGATCAATAAACTCATTGAAATAATCTGTCTGATGGGTTCAAGATGAATACTAACTCAGTAGCTTTTCTCTGCAGAAATAATAGCACTTACAAATACAAATTGAAAAAATATTCCATTCACAGAAGTGACAAAAACGACAAAGCAGTAACAATACAAGAACAGCAGAGATATGAAGAACAGTACAAATATGACTAAAAGACATAAAACAAAATTGGAACAAATGCAAAGATATAACATAGTTGCATAGGAAGACAATAATAAAAATGTCAATTCTCCCAAAAGTAATAATGTAAATCAATGTAATTCTAAGTATCCCAAAAGAATCTTTTATTTCATTAGGATCATCTTGAATTTCATATGAAAGAATAAATATCTGCAATAGCCAAGAAAACTATTTAAAAATCTAATGACAATGGGAGATGTACTGTAAAGCCACTGTAATAAAATCATTATGGTATTGACATGACAATGTAATAAAAATAATAAATCAATGGAATAAAATAGACAATCCAGAAATAGATCCCAGTGTATATGTCACAAAGGGATACATTAATTTCACGAGTAGTGAACTGATTCATTTCAAAAGCATAATGGCATAGCCAGTGCTCCATAAGGAGAATGTAAAAGTGGGTGGGCCTTTATTTACACTACATACAAAGTCATCTCCAGGTGTATACAAGAGTTATCTGTATAAATAAATAAGATAAATGAAAATGTTTGCAGAAAATGTAAGAGACTGCATGTATAATCTAGGTATGGAGAACATTTATTAACCAAGTGAGAAAAACTGAAAGCTGAAAGAAAGAAACAAAAAAACTAGACAGAGAATGAAGAAGGGAGGAAAAAAAGATTTGACAATACAATTTTTTTCATTAGGGTGAAAGTGTCGTAAACAAAATCAATAGATAACACAGGTAAGCTGTGCTTTGGTGGGGGAGGAGTCACAACTTTGAAGATTGACAAAGTGTTATCATCTGTAATGTGTGAAAAGTTCCTCCAAAACAATGTGCAATAACATGGGAAAAGATATAAAAATAGGCAGTTCACAGAAAAGCAAATCTGAGTGACCAGCACACACATGAAAAGATTTCAGATTCACTAGTAGTCAAGTAAATGCAAAAAAAAAACCCCCAAAAACTAAAATGTAACAATGAGATATCACATCCAGCAAAAATTAAAGTGCAATAAATGCCTACTACTGACAAAAATGTAGGGGGAAAGGAGACTCATACTACTAGGTGAAATGTCAATTTTACTGTCTTTCTGGAAAACAATCTAGCAACACCTAATAAAATTTAATAGACTTACCCCCTTTGATGGAGCAGTTCTACTGGTAATCTATCACATAAAAATAAAGGCACCTAAAAATATCTACAACTATGTTTTTTGCAGTACTGTCGATATGGTCACAAACTACAAGCAAAGTGGCTGTCTATCAATCTGGGGGATGCTTGAATATATTAAGATAAAATTACATCATGAAATAATTTGCATCACTTAAAACAATGGTTAGAATGATACTACATACTTGAAGAGAGTTCCTTGAAGTTTTCTTGAGTGAGAAAAAGAAAATGCATAGAAGTAGGAATAATATAGTGCCATTTTTAAAAAGAACTGAAAAATGGCCTTCTGTGTGTATACATGTGCGTACAGAAGTGTATCTATATGTAGCTTGTTTATAATTATAGAGCATGGAGTAAAACACATTCATAAGGGGTAAGGTCTGCCTGATTTAGGGAGGAGCAAAGGAGAGAAGCAAGAGGAGGCAAACAAAGGAGAAAAACATACTACAGCCTCCCCAGATTATGATGTGATTCCATTTAAGCCGTTACATTAAATTATATATATACGTATATATATATGTGTGCATACATATAAAGAAATATATTACAGCCTCCCCAGATTATGATGTGATTCCATTTAAGCAGTTACATTAAATTATATATATACGTATATATATGTGTGCATACATATAAAGAAACATATTACAGCCTCCCCAGATTATGATGTGATTCCATTTATAAAGAAAAACATTTAATTAAAAAAATTAAAAAGTGAGAAAGGGAAGGAGGAAGAGAGGAGAAGATGGGAGGGGTGGAGGAGGGGAGAAGGAGAGGGAGAGACAGGGAGATAGAAGAAATTGGCTTCAGTGATCAGCATTTTCAGACTTACATCACATCAACTACTTCACTTACTAGTGACTTAAGACAACCTTGACAGCCTTCAACAATATCAGATATTTAAACCACTTAGTCCAAAATGGGAGTGCATTTTTAGTTTTTGTAATTTTTCTTTTCTTTATCCTTCCCTCCTCCACTTCTTCCTTTTTTTTTTTTTTTAGAAATTCACGTTCTTTTATTTATTTATTTATTTATTTATGACTGTGTTGAGTCTTCGTTTCTGTGCGAGGGCTTTCTCTAGTTGCGGCAAGTGGGGACCACTCTTCATCGCGGTGCGCGGGCCTCTCACCATCGCGGCCTCTCTTGTTGCGGAGCACAGGCTCCAGACGCGCAGGCTCAGTAATTGTGGCTCACGGGCCCAGTTGCTCCGTGGCATGTGGGATCTTCCCAGACCAGGGCTCGAACCCGTGTCCCCTGCATTGGCAGGCAGATTCTCAACCACTGCGCCACCAGGGAAGCCCTCTTCCTTTTTTAAAAACAAGAACAACCCATTGGCAATGTTGAACATCGCCTACATGGCTCAGAATCTTACCTGACTACATTGAAATCTTTTAAGCTGATGTGCCTACAGACTGATTTTCTAAGCTTTTTGTAGTATGTATGAAATCTCAGATAATCTATTGATGAGAGGCTTCTCCTAAAAGCAAAACTACCCAGCTCCAAGAAAAGCTTGCTTCTGCAAAACAACAACAAAAGCTTCCATGTCTTCTGAGTTATAAAAGACAAGAGGCTATGTTTCCAACACAGAAGAAACAGTTTCTGAAACACCTTAATAAATCTCAGTAATTGTTAGCACACCATCAAGTCAAGCAGAAAACAAAGAAGGATATCAGTTTCTCAAAAGATCAAGGTCAATAAAATTGGTTCCAGCAACCATTCAACAATTTATAATGAGATCAAGCTTGTCACCAAATATCTTGGGAAAGTAATTACAGTGGATGTACTTTGAGGCTATGGGTTAGCATAAGGCGTCACCAAGGAATTAAGAATGATGACAGTATTAAAGGTTTAGAGAACAATGGATGAGGAACACGGATACCAGGGAAGGAGGTTTTAACACAGACATCGAGTCTGCAGACTAAAATTAACTTGAATTCAGGTTAGTATCATTCAAATAATCTATGTCCATTAAAATTTTATATTCAGCCCTCATCTCCTCATTCATTCAAGCTGCCTCCCTCATCTTTTCTCTGCTTTAGCAAGAGTAGAGGACTTGACTAATACTAACCCCAGCTTCTTGAAATGCCCTTCCCCAGCTTATTCATTCTTCAGGCCTCAAAATATCACCTCCTCTGTAAAGCCTTTCTTTTTTACCAGAATAGTAACTGGTTTCCTTCTCCTCCTCTGGGCTCTCTTTGTGCATACATCAATTATAGAAATATTATATAATACTTTGTCCCATATCTGTCTTCCCCCATCTCCACTAGACACTGAGTTCCTTGAAGGCAAATGGGGATGATGTCTTATTCATAGCAGAAGCACCAACATTTAGTGCAATGGCAAGGACAAAATCGATTCTCCATACATGGATGCTGAAGAAGTGAATGGCCTGCCTGAACTCTTAGAGTCAGTCGGTCATAGAACCAGAGATCCCTGGTCCCCTGATCCTGCCCCTTGTGCTTATCTTTCTACCATGCTGCTTCTCTGCATCACTGGGGAAAGGGGCCACAATATGCTGGTGTCAAGATACTACAGAGCAGCCAGTGCTTCTCAACAGGCCTACGTCGGTCTGGGTCCAATCAGGAGACAGAATCTACACAGCAATTTAAGCAGGGGAAGTTTAACATGAAGTTTAACATAACTACACTATGACTTAAGGGTAATTATAATATGTAAGAAAACTATGTAAGAGAGAGTACCCAAGGGAAGACAAACATAGGAGGTGGTCCCCTCCCCAAGGCTGGGGTCCAGATCTCAATGGAGAAGGAAGAGTTTCAGGCCACTAGTTGGCAGACAGATTTGTGGGCCCACAATCACAGGGCAAACAGGAAGCAGCCTCTGTGACACAAGCAAGCTGTGGCTGGTGGGCATGCCCATGGGTGTGCAAGGGGGGAGGGGCGCCAGTGCAGGTAAGAGGTCTGGAGTGCCTAACGTTTACATCAGGAGAGCTGCAGGAGACAAACCGGTGACAGAGGGAGCAGGCACGCAGAGGGAGGTGGGGTGCCAGTGTGGGCAGAGGGCCTAGGGTGCAGTGTCTGTGATCATCAGCCCAGGCCAGGGACGCAGGATCGTCAGAGAACCATGCGTCTGGACTCATGGCTGGGGCAGAGCACCAGTGAAGTTCTCACACCCACACTGCTGACAGACAGGGTAGGCACCAGAACCAACACAAAAGCCCATTCCTTCTGCAAACTCCTTCCGGTGCCCTCTATGAGAAAGCTTAATATGCTCACTATAAAGGAAAAATGTTTAAAGTTGGCCTGTCCATTATGACAGAGTAGATATTGAAAGATGAATTTGGAGCTGACGGGCATTAAATTGATAACTGGCACAAAGCCTAAATGGAAATTTCAGAGTGCGATAACTGCTTATGCTAATTTTTTAAAGTCCATGAAATTGCCAGTCAAAAGTGAACAACAGGTTGGAGCTGAGGAATAATGAGATAATACAGATAAAGGTGTAGCACAAAATATACTTTCAACTAATATTTTTACCTAATTCCCTTAATATTATTATAAAAGTTTGCTATATGAGTTACCTATTGCTGTGTATCAAATTATGCCAAAAATTAGCAGCTTAAAACAACATGTACTTATTTGCTCATAGTTTCTGTGCACCAGGAATCTGGGCCCAGCCTGATATGGTCCTCTGTGTCAGAGTCTCTCACAAGGCTTCAATCAAGGTGTCATCTTGGCTGCGGTCTCATCTGAAGGCTCAACTGGGGAAGGTTTGTTTCCAAGCTCACTGCGATGGTTGTTGGCAGGACTTGTTCCTCAACAACTGTTGGACTGAGGGCCTCATCTTTTTAAAGGTGATGGGCTTGAGGCTACCTTCAGTAGCTCCCCACATGGGTCTCTCCAGCTTGTTTCATCAGAGCAAGCCCATGAGAGGAGCCAAAGAGAGTGCAAGCAAGACAGAAGTCACAGTCTATTATAACCTCATTTTGGAAGTGATGTTCCTCACCTTTGCCATTTTCTGCTCATTAGGAGCAAGTATCAAGTCCAGCTCACACCTAAAGGGAGGAGCTCTCACAAGGACAGGAATACCAGGAGGTGGGGTAATTGCAAGCTCTGTCAGAAGTTGTCTGCCACATTGCCTTTTGCTTTTCCTCTCTCACTGTTTTCCCTTAAGGATGTAAAATTAATGCATGAAATTATATTGCTTGAAATCCCTATTAGAAGTCTAAATATGTTACTCTGGTGGGATAACATTTAAAAGATCTTTGGTCATGCAGGAAATGAACACAAAATTAAAAAAAAAAAAATGCTTTACGATGCGCTGGCTACCAATCACAAAATCTTCCTCAATTTAGACAAGTTCAGCCATTTGAAACCAATTCTGAAATGTTTCAAGATTAATCCCTAAATTAATACATTGTGCAGTCATACACACTTGTAAATTCTTTCTCAAAAGTTTAATTAGCCATTCTAATTTTATATTTATATTTATTGTATTCATAGCTACCCCAAATAATTGACTACAAAGCACAATTATCATAGTGAAAGAGTATTTGTTAAGCATTCAGTTTTGCCCACCAGTGTCCATATACACATGTAAGGGTCTTACATTCTAACAGTTTACATTCTAGAAGATTTGACCCTGATGTGACTAAACATAGCTATGGCAGCAGTAACAGAATCTTATATTGCACTTTCTTCGATATTCACAGCACCCTTGCAGGACCAAGACATCCTGCACTGATAGGACTTGCTGTGAAATGGGAAAGTTAAATGATAAATATATAAACAAGTAAGTGCTAAAAAGGAAACCAACATGGTTATGTAATAACTGACAGAGGTTAGCTTATATAGAGTGGTCAAGAAAGGCCTTTTTGAGAAGGTGATCTTTAACCAAAGATGTAAAGAATGAGAATGAATTAGACTTCCAAAGAGCTGGAGAAAAGTGTTCCTGGCAGAAAAAAGTGTAAGTACAAAGACCCTCTGTGGCAAAGGGTATCTGCTTGGAAGCAGATTCTTTCCTAGCTGACCCTCCAGATGAGAGCCCAGCCCTGACCCACACCTTGATTGCTGTTTCATGAGAGACCCTGAAGCAGAAGACCCAGCTAAGCCATGCCAGATTGCTGATACAAAGAAACTATGAATAATAAATATGTATTATTTTAAGCTACCAAGTTTGTAGTAATTTGTTACCCAGAAATAGATAACTAATGTAGGGCCTGTCTGCATAATGTCATCATTGCAGTGACACTCAGTCCCCTGAAGGGAGAGAGATTTACTTCATGTCTCAGGTCACCTACTGGTGGAAAATAACTTGAGAATTCACATAGGCCTCTTGTGGTACCATAAATGTCTACTGAAGCCCCAGCCAGGTAAAGGCAATTGATCTTGATCTCCTTAGGCCAAAGGCATTTTAAAAAAGGAATCAGCAATATCCTAGATGACATTTCAGGTGCCACCAGTTTTGATCCACAACATCTGGGATAGCCAGGGCTATAACAACTGAATTCAGTGGCAGTAAGCCACCTGAAGTGTCCAGCCCCCATTAGCCTTTTCAATGGCCACACTGAACTGCTACAAAGAACTACATCTCTCAATACCTCTGTTGTCTTAAAGTCCTTAATCATGGCTTTGAATATGTGTATTTCTAGATAGTACTTCTATATCGCTTTTGTTGCATAACATGGATGAAACTGGAAGCCTAGTTAGTGCCTTCATCCCACCATCATCCTTCTACAAGCAGTTCCTCTCCATTGGGAAAACCCTCTTATGCTTTATAAGCATTATCAGCAATGAGAGCAACAATGGTGCCTCACAGGGGTGAGACAGCCCCATCCAGTTAATGACAGTGTTATTAAATGTCAGTCACTTCCCTTCCACATTTCACTCCTATTGTCAAATCCAGCCAATTGAATGAGTGGCACTCACCCCACAAAAGAACCTGAGAAGATAGACAAAAGAGACATCAAAGTTTGTACCCCCAGCCCTTCCATTCTATCCCATTGTACCCTCAATGGAGTATAAGGTCTTCAGTTCCTTCTAGGGTCAGTTCCTTCTTGGTCTCACCCTTAGCCTACCTTTTCCTTATAGGTTGTTAAAGCAGGACACAGGAATGCAAGGTCAGGCAGCTCCCTGATCAGTTCTCTCCAGTAGCTGGAGGTCGATTACCATGGAGGAATCTGGTTCTAAAGAGGCACTTTCTGTTTCAGTTAGGTGGACAGCTGCCTCCTGGAACCCACTTCCCCCAGTTGCTATATGGGCCAAATTTCTCCAAAGCTCACCCCATCCATCTCTCCTTGGGAAGCTCCTGTTAATCCATCACCATATTGCCTCATTGCTGGGCTCCTTTGAAGGGGGGCTGGTTTTCGTCCCATTCTTGGGTTTTGATTCAGATTGCAGAGCCAGTGCTTCGTCTGGAGGGTGGGAAGGTCAGTGGGTGTCCTGGGCAGAGATCACAGCCTCCAGCATGGGGACTCCAGTACCAGCAGCAAAACCAGTGGAGTTCTCCACACCGAGGGGCAGAGTTTGAGAACTCATCAACTATTCTGTAGGAACGGGGCTCGTTATTCAAGGTGCCTTTTTGGTCCATTGTGCAGCTAGTCTGGAAAACCTGTAGGTCTCGTGCTTTGAAGAGCTTACTCCATGGCATTTCCAGGGATTTATCAGCCTGGAGGAGGTCTCCCTGTGTTGGCCATGATGTAGTCACTGAAACAGAAATCCAAAGCCTTTCTGTGGAGCATGATTCTGGTCCAACTAAATCATTTGCATAATGGCTCAAGGCACTGGCCACGTGTGAGACAGCCTAGCTACTGCCAGTCACCCTCTTACAAGAGAACCTTTCCTTTTATCTTGTGCGACACACCGGCTGAGTTTCTAAGAGCTTCCTGCTAAGAAATATCTCCTTTAACTTCTCTCAAAAACTCAATAATTTCTTTCTTAGTTCCTCTTTCACCACTGATATCTTTTCATTTACAGCTAAAAGAAACCCACTGGAACTTTTTATTCCACCTGGCAATCCCCTTACCCCAAACGCGTTGTAAGTATGACTCTGCCGCTTACCAGCTGTGTGATATGGGGCAAAGATATTTCATCTCTTGTAGTTTGAATTTCCTCACCTCGGTAATAAGGATATTGATGCCATCCTTGCAAGGATGTTGAGAGAGGTATAGTGAATGTATGCATTAAGCTCTAACCACAAGTTCATTAGGTGTATTTTCTATTTTCCATATTTTTTTTTTGGTCGCACGGCTTGTGGGATCTTAGTCCCCCAACCAGGGATCAAACCTGGGCCCCCCTGCAGTGGAAGTGCAGAGTCCTAACCACTGGACTGCCAGGGAAGTCCCCTATTTTCCATACTTTTGCAGATGAAGAATGTGGCCTGCTAGATCAGTAAACAAAGGATGTTGCAGCCATCAAGCCACCAGCCATTGTAGCTCCCCTGACTGTGCACCCTGAAGGGATTCAGGATGGGTAGAAAGAGGATATTGGCCCTAGATGGTTAAGGTGCATATCAAAGAAATGATTTCAGTGAGCCCAGACTCTTGCATCTTCCCATACAGAGAAAAGCGCTAACTCATTAACTTGAGATGCCTGGGTTTCTTTAATAAACAGTCATCTTTGATGTTCCAATTGCCTGGTTTTTTCTGCCAAAACTCCTGCATGTCCTGGCTCCTCCCTGACCTCTTTGGAGGAGTCCCTCAGAGCCATCTGAGAGGATGTCTTCCAGAAAGTCTGCTGAATAAAACATAATTTTCAACTTTCAGGTCGTACATTTTTTTTCAGTCGACACTATCAACTTTCTGCCAAGTTTTCAGCCACAGGTAACTTGGGTCACCTCTTCTCCAACCTCCAATGACGATTTTCTCTCTGTCCTTCCAGGTCTCACTAACAATCCCCTTGAGTCCCTTCCAGATTCTACCCATCCCAAAGCCAAACCCATAGGTCGTAAGTTTTTGTGATAGACTGTAATCAGGAGGGGAATGAGACTGAAATTATTTAGAGGTTTCCCTTGGACATTGGGATGGATTGGACTTTCTTTCCATGTAGTGTCATGTGGTCTCTCCAGGGTGGCCAGATTTTTTATATGGCAACTTAGGGCTCCCCAAAATGAAGCTTCCAGACCTTAATGCTTACATCCACATAGGCAAGTGTCACTTGAGCTGCCTTCTGTTGGTGAAGCAGTCACAGGACAGGACAGATTCCAGGGGAAGATAAACTCTAACTCCCAATCAGGGGCACGACAAAGGAACTGTGGCCATTTTTTTTTCATCCCAAATAGGCTTATTGAAGAGGTACTTTCGGAAGTATCTCCTCCCAGGTATATAACTTGGCATCTTGACTTGATTGGCAAAAGTTTTGGCCGTAGTGATCTGGGAGAATCATCTGACCTCTTTGCTGAGCTCCGGGCTCTTGCTAGAACAATGCATTTCATTAAGAACAGATTTTGCTACTGTTATTTTATGCAGACACATTTTCACTGACTCATTTCCTGGGATAACAATCTTAGCTATCAAGAAAAGGAGACCTTTAATTTGTTCTTGGCATCGGGGGTGGGGAGGTAGGTTTAAAACAGATTAAAAACAGAAGATAAAACAACACATCTCTTGTTGCTGATAAAAAGCAAAGCGTCAAAAGAAACAAAGCTGAAACCAAGCACACTTCCAGCTTGTTGCTGAAAGGAACTAAAGGAGACGGGCAGCACTGAATTTTTATAGGAGATATTTCTGACATGTATTTCACTCACCTGGATACATCAGCTTATCACATTCATGCAGTACCATGTTCCAGAAACATCTTCTAAATAAGTGATCTCTGCCAGTAGCATTTATATCTTTATGGAACAATCAAGTTGATCTGTGGTTCTTGCCATCTAAATGTTTCCCAAGAAGCAAAAGAAAATGTTTGATTATACCTCATTAAACAAAATGACATAAAATTAGATGCTTGGGAAGATTATCAGACTTGGGCAAAAATCATGGATTCATTCGTTCATTCAAAAATTTGCATTGACAAGACGCTGCCATAGGACAAATGCTACTTACAATTTCAAAAGAAGGCATCATAAAAAGCAGTATGGGCGAAGTGCCTTTAAAGAGAGGTCACTCATAAGAGGGGGTGACACTGTTAAAATTGTGAAACCACCCACTGTCTCTGATGCAGGCTGGTGCTGCCCTCAGGAGCAACGTCCGCTTAACTGCTCTTCTCCGCTCCGTGCTGGCCAGACACAACTCACACCAGTGGTAGTAGAAACTACCTATATAGTTGATTTGAGAATGCCAAGTTTTCAGGCTGAGTTTCCTATAACTGTGCTCTTCCTAATATAGTGCCTGGATGTCACCATTGGATTCACCTTGGAGGCAAGCCGCTAAAGGACCACTGGACACATGGCAGCAAGCTTTGGTATTAAGCCACAATCAAGATTGTCCATCCAAATAGCTAGCTGAGAGAGAGCACAGCGTGAAGTGAATGAGACACAGAACAGGTAAAATTCGATACAGAAGTCTAGAGAATGATGTCATGCCACAGAAGAAAAACCTGTGTAAAAAGCATTACTACTTTTATTTGACTAAGTAGCAAGGCTATGAGAATGGAGAAAACAATCTCCATTCTCTAAAAATTCCGTTACCTCTTATTGAACACCTATATCTTCCTGTCATCAGATGAGCCTTTGCATAAATTCACTCTGCCCCTCACAACAATCTTGCAAAATGGCATCAATATTCCCACATTTATGTGAAGGAGCTCAGGCTAAAGGAGGTTAAATATGTTGTCCAATATCACATGGCAGGTAAAGGCTGAGTCATGATTTTACCCAGTTCTGCCTGACATCAGAACCCCTTCTGGTTCAACTATACAATCTACCCCAAGCAGAGAGGAGGATTCCAATTGGGTGACCACAGAGGAACACCATCTAAAGCAGACCCAGGGGTACATGAAAGGCTTCAGGGAGACACTGATGCTGTGATTCAATCTGGGAAGGTCAGTAGATTTATTCATTTGTTTGTTTTTTAATTTTTATTTTATATTGGAGTAGAGTTGATTAACAATGTTGTGTTAGTTTCAGGTGTACAGCAAAGTGATTCAGTTATACATATACATGTATCTATTCTTTTTCAAATTCTTTTCCCATTTAGGTTGTTACAGAATATTGAGTATAGTGCCCTGTGCTATACAGTAGGTCCTCGTTGGTTATCTATTTTAATGCTCTTTTTTTTTTTTTTTACTAAATTTATTTATTTATTTTGGCTGCGTTAGGTCTTCGTTGGTGCGTGCGGGCTTTCTCTAGTTGCAGCGAGCAGGGGCCACTCTTCATTGCGCTGTGCCAGCTTCTCATTGTGGTGGCTTCTCTTGTTGCAGAGCACAGGCTCTAGAGTGCACGGGCTTCAGTAGTTGTGGCACGCGGGCTCAGTAGTTGTGGCGCACGGGCTTAGTTGCTCTGTGGCATGTGGGAGCTTCCGGACCAGGGCTCGAACCCGTGTCCCCTGCATTGGCAGGTGGATTCTTAACCACTGTGCCACCAGGGAAGCATGTTTTAAATATAGCGGTGTGTACACGTCAATCCCAAACTCCCAATCTATCCCTCACCCCACCCTTCCCCTTTCATCTGCATTTAAATTATGTTCTTAATTACAAGTATAAGCTCTCGGTAGATAGTTCAAACCAAAGAAAGTTATAAGACAAAAAGCAAAGCCTCTCCTCTTTCCGCCTCCACACCCAGAAAGGCTAGCACCATACTTCAGAAGTAGCCATTGTTATGAATATCCTATGTATATTTCAAAAAACTTCAGCTATAAAATCCTTTTAAAATTGCTTAAATTATGTATTAAAATTATATGTGAATCTTTTATTTCAATTAAAACTCATGGTACAAATCATATGTGCCGTGAGTTTTTTTAATTTAAGAAAATTCATCACCATCTTCTCACGTCAGCATTAACGGCTACCTAGTGTTTCATTGTTAGGAATTCCACCATTTACTTTTTAGACCAACAGACTTGTTTCCATTGTTTAATTTGCTATTACAAACAATACTGCAAGGACTATCCCCACCTCCCCACACCTTTTTTGGGGGCACTTATGCACAAAAGGAGAAATTCCTAGAGGAGGAATTCCAAGTTGTGTTGAAAAAATGAAGACGATGGCTGAAGTGGGGAGGGTGGGCTAGGAGTGGGGAGAGCTCCGAAGCCGAGGGTCCAGCTAGGGGGCACAGGGCCAGCAGGGACCAGGGCCATCGAGAGCAGGAGTAAATCATACACATGGGCATGACCTAAAGAAGGTTGTGGAGAAAGGCCCGAAACAAACTTTTCCCACCTCCCTCCCCGTCACCCATCCACACGCTGCACAGGCCACCCGCGCATGCACACGGCGTGTCTCGTCTAGGTCAACCGTGCCTCCTCATAATGAGGGTGTTTCACAAATGCTGTGAATTTCAAGCCTTTCAGGTCTCATATCATACAAGCAATCCCTGTAAGACTTTGAGGCCCAATAGAAGTCTCCGGGAAGCCAGACAAAAGCACAAGTTAGGACGGTGGCTTGTAGAACAGCTGATCCTGATGACCCACATTTACACTAATGGAGTAGATTCATTTCTAAAATTACCACTGTAAAATTACCATGACTTTTCTTATACCAACTACCTTTACAGGAGTTTGGGGAATGATAAAGAATGGAAGGGGGCCAGATGATAGAAAAAAATAAACTCATTTTTTGCAATCCTCCAAAGTGCATATGTATCCTCCAATATAATCAAACTTTTCCTGTCTGTTGACAATTGAGAAAATCTAAGTCAAAATATTATAGTTTAAAGAAAAACCTCAACCAGGGCAATGGAAAATGTAATCAAACCTCAATAGCTCCCTCTGCTGTCATTTTATGTAATTAAAAATAGTTTTTGTTTTCTTTTGTAATTGCTCAATTATGAACCACATTAAGCTGGGCAGTACAGAAGTTAGTTGATAAAATCCTTACTACTTTGTCTGAAATTGGAAGCATCACCCCTGTATCATGAATACAGATTCTCTTATGGTGGAACATTTTTCTATATGGTAGCGGTATTAGGGTAACTTAAAGACGTAGCCACATTTCTGAAGTGAAAAGTGATATATATGCTTCAATAACAAGGAAACATCAATCTCTAAAAATTAGACTCATTTTTTAAAACAAAACTTTTAACAATTCACTTGTCTAGACAGCGTTGGTCCTGTGAAAGCTGAAAAGCCCACCCATGGCTTTGAAAAGGATGTGGAAGATCTACAGTTTGAATGCAGAGAAGGAGACAAACACCAGGCCAATTAGGGAAAAAACAGGCTCTTCTACTTGAGGAGCCAGCACTGCAGGAGAGAGGAGAGCGGGAGCCAGTGCTGACACACGCTGGAGGCTTCAAGACGCCCCGCAGCGCGCACTCTCGCTGGAGGCTCCGAACAAGCCTGAGCGAGGACTGTTCTCACTTTACAAACAAGAAAGCAGAGGCGTTTGATTGTTTGGTTGGTCAACAGCTATGGAGAAGGTTTGGGCACGGATTTAGAAGCATTTGGCTTTGAAGTGGGAGCTAGAAAATCTGGGCTTGGAAGTCCTCGTTCTGTCATTAACTGGGACCCTGGGAACGTCATAGCATCCCAGCCTGTTTCTTCCTCTATAAACTGAAAGATGTGAGTCAATGGCCTCCCAGGTCCTTCCCAGCACTCTTGACCATCGCAGGGCCAGTCACACTCTGTTCCTCCACTTTATCTGACCCAGACAAAATCCAGTGTAAATGACAATCAAAGGCAATTTTGGAAAAAAAGAAGGAAAGGAGGGAGGGAGGGAGGGAGGGAGGGAAGCTGGCGGATTTCAAAAGAGCAGCCAAATAGAATACTTGAGATGGAATGGAGATATGGTCAGGCAGTCAACATGCCCCTTGGTAAGGAAAATGAAAGTCACATGGCTTTTTTTCAAATAATAATTAGCAGCAGCAACTTTTTCCTACTCTTTGCATCACCAGTTCATAGACTGACTTCTGGATCTCAAGCAACAAAGGCCACCATCGCAGCATCGAGAGCAAAGGCTCCATCCATCCCAACCCAGGAGCAGATGGGAGGCGTCAATGACTCACTCAACCGGTAGCTATGGTGCAGCTTACGTGCCAGACAAAGTCTCTTCCCTCCGAATCTCACAGTTTACAAAGACAAAGCCATACATAAGGGGCTTCCCTGGTGGCGCAGTGGTTAAGAATCCGCCTGCCAATGTAGGGCACACGGGTTCAAGCCCTGGTCCAGGAAGATCCCACATGCCGCGGAGCAACTAAGCCCGTGTGCCACAACTACTGAGCCTGCGAGCCACCACTACTGAGCCCGCGAGCCACAACTACTGAAGCCCGTGCACCTAGAACCCGTGCTCCGCTACAAGAAAAGCCACTGCAATGAGAAGCCCGCGCACCAAAACGAAGAGTAGCCCCCGCTCGCCGCAACTAGAGAAAGCTCGTGTGCAGCAACGAAGACCCAAAGCAGCCAAAAATAAATAAATAAACTATTGCCTTTAAAAAAAATTTTAAAAAGAAAAAAGCGATACACGAACACTTCTGGATGAGTGCGAGGTAGAGGGTAAGAGAATGGAGTGGCAGAGTAACTGATTCAGCTGTGGTGACCAGGGACGTCCTCTCTGAGGAAGTAAACCTAGCGGAGCCCCAGAGAAGAGAGCAAATATCTGATGCGGGCAGAGGACGGAAGAACTCGGAAGTGGGAATGAAACTGAAGTTTGTGGGAAGAAAGCAAGCCAGTGTGGCTGGAGCACGGGGCCAGGGCAGAAAGAAGGTGCTGGGAGCTGAGGCCAGAGGGGAGTCCGGGCTGGTTAAGGACACGAGCAGGACGGCCGACCTGGACAGGAGAGAAACACGGCTGAGCAAAGTGGAGAAGGGGAACCCCTGCTCGCTTGCCGTTGTCCCTGCATTTGTTACCACCGCCTCTGCTTGCAGCTTGGTGAGTTAAAGCGGTGGTGCGGAAAGAAGAGCAGGGGAAAAAGGAAGTGAGAGGATGCTGAGCCGGGTCAGGACAGGCAAGCAGGACCAAGGATAAAAGCAAACATTCCCCTGCAGATATCCCCACACTAACCCCTTACAAATACAAATCAAAACTAACGTAAGCGTTAAACCACTCATGTTCTTATTTCTGTAGGCAATAAAGCAGCGGATAAGGTAAGGAAATGATATGAAGTTACAGGACAAAAGTTCAGTGTTAACTAAAAGCTGTGCATCAATAGATCCCTTGTAATGAAGATGTTAGCCGAGATGCGTGTTGGACTTTCTGTTAGTAGATCATGAAGGAAAAGATTGGTGTGTGTCTGTAGGAAGGTGGGGGGCTGTGTACCCGTGAATGGTGGAGAGTTTCCCAACGGGACCCAGAAGATCTTAGGACAGCCATTCACACAGGGACCAGGAACACACGCAGTCCACCAGCAGTGTCCCCAGAGCCGTGGTTCCCAGGGGGGTCTGCAGTGACAAGGTTATACTCAGAATCATACCAGGACTTTTCACTCTCATTCCCTCCTGAGTGTACAGTCCAGTTCTCCAGAGGATTACATACACAAGAAAGATGAAACTCCAGCTGCTATTAAATAAAACAATAAGAGCTTCAAAATTTTTCAGTGTTAGTTTCCAGTATGGTAAATATCGATAAAACCCACATGAACAAAAGCTCTTTGGGTTACTCAATCATTTCAGGGTAACAGGGTCCTGAGACTAAAACGTTTGGGAACTGCTGCCCAATCTGTTAATAAATTTGAGATTATTAATATTATATATTATTGTATTATAAATATGATGGAAATGTCACAAGTATGATATTGATTGGTGATAATTTTATTATTAATAAATTAGGGGAGTTCCATTAAGACTAGATACCAGGACAATAGATCCAAGCATCAAAACCATCCAAGAACCACTCTGAGGAAGTAATCTGTCTAGCATTGGGCCTGTGCAACACTCCTGAATGATGTAAAAATAGATCTACATGATGAAACATTGGAGGCTTTCCTTTAAAACAGTGAAAGTTGCGCTTGCATCATGAATGGATGTTTCCTCACCAAACTAAACACAGGAACTGAAGAGGAAGAAGAGGCTGTGTCTATATGTGAAAGAAACTCAGCATTAATGTCTTTTTTTATATCTGAACCTTTGTCAGAAAGCTGTTTAAAATGTCTTCTGTGAAATCTTTTTAATCTGGTTGAAAATAAATACAGATGCAAATAAGTAGTTTATTTCTACACACACACACACACACACTCACATACACACATATGCTACTGATATTCATTCCTTTGGTTTTTCATTTGGTTTTAACACATGACCTTTCAACTATTGCCTGGAAAGCTGAAGAATTTGAAAAAAAATTAAAAAAAAAAAAAAAAAGGAAGAACAAAAACAAAGAAACAAGCCAAGGCTACATAACTCTAAGACAGGTACTGAATATCTTAACTTCCTCTTTCTCAGGCCCTTTTTTCCCCTTATTAACGGAGTAATGGCAGGGGTGGGAGGGGGAGGACCATCAATTTACATAAGCTCTGTGCCTTTCCAAAAGAGGAATGGTTTGACTCAAGACTTGACATGGTTTCAGTTGGCTTTAAATTTAGATACAAGAAATTATTAGTGGGTACATTTCTTCTCTCCAACATTTCATACAGAAAACGTTGCTCATAGTTTAGATATTTGAAATAAATATGTAAGTGCTGGCACATTATATTTTCCAAGTGGTATGAATACTTCTTTCTCTTTATTACATTTATTTGCAAAGATAGCCTAGCAGCTTATTGTTACACATGGACGCATGCAGTCATGTTAAGCTGTTTAATGCAGAAGGAAAAAAGTTTTGGGACTTTAAAAAGAATAATTTAGGTTAAAACCTTTAAAATAAAGTGTTAAATAATGAAAGAGATGTCAGTTAACAAGTGGATTCATAAGTGATACAAACAAACTTTGCACATTTTAATTTAAAACACAAATACTTCAGGAATTCCCTGGAGGTCCAGTGGTCAGGACCCTGCGCTTTCACTGCCGACGGCCCAGGGTTCGATCCCTGGTTGGGGAACTAGTATCCCACAAGGATTTGATTTAGGTCCAAGACTTCTCTGAATAAGAATCATGTCTTTCTTCTCTGAACCATACCTCACCTCTAAGGCACCATCTAACATTTCCCACTGGAGTGAGAACTGAAAATACACTTGCAAACTACATGCAAACTTCGACATTTTAATGATTTTCCTGCCAAGTTTTTACTGTTTTCTGATCTATACGTAATTAGACAACTCACTTTTATCAGGTATTTCCAAAGAAGTCAATTTCGTTTTCATAGCAACAACTATCAATCACATTTTATCAGTTTATGTATTTAAATCTCATAATAAAAGAAATAAGCACAACTGGAATAAACAAGCTTAGAAAGAACCACAGACGACCCTGGTAAGCATACATACATGGGCAAACTAGAAAACAGCTCTGAGATGCAAAAACTAACTGTGCTGTAAGCACTGGGTTCTTTACAGAGGGAAAAAAGTCAGTGACTGCAGCGAGCCCAAGCGGAACAAGCTTAATATACTGGAGCTTTAATATTAGCATGCAACCATATTATGTTGAAGCTTAATTTGTAAACTTTTTACCTCGAAATACAGTCTTGAATATATACTAGAATAGTTGGAACTACTATCTGTCAAATACCTTTTCCTTCTAAAGTTGTACGATATCACGAATAGTTGGAACTACTATCTGTCAAATACCTCTTCCTTGTAAAGTTGAAATATGGAGGTAACACATCCACATAGTGTCTCCATTTTGAATTGTTACTAAATATTCATAGTGAGCTCTTATAATTTACTAATACACTTAAGTGGCATTAATATCAAGGGGCATTTGTAACAAGCAAAGCAAAAAATTTCTTGATCTAATTTTCATCTTTGGCTTAATTTTCTTCTATTTTTCATAGATTTTCTTGTTATTCCTCCTATTTGCTTTCCTTTTGGTCTAATTTGCCTTTGGTTTTGCCATCTGCTCAGCTCTAGCAGGATAAACTATGTCATTTGATTTTTTTTTTTTTATAAATTTGTTTATTTTATTTTTGGCTGCGTTGGGTGTTCGTTGCTGTGAGCAGGCTTCCTCTAGTTGCGGCGAGCGGGGGCTACTCTTGGTTGCGGTGTCCAGGCTTCTCACTGCGGTGGCTTCTCTTGTTGCAGAGCACAGGCTCTAGGCACCCAGGCTTCAGTAGTTGTGGCTCGCGGGCTCTAGAGCGCAGGCTCAGTAGTTGTGGCACACGGGCTTAGTTGCTCCATGGCACGTGGGATCCTCCCAGACCAGGGCTCAAACCTGTGTCCCCTGCATTGGCAGGCGGATTCTTAATCACTGCGCCACCAGGGAAGCCCCTCATTTGATTTTACTTACTTTGAAAAAGCATGGCTGACAGTCACTGGAAACCCCGGAAATCAAAAGTTGCAAAAAACGAAGATAAATGATAATTTAACAAAGCTTTATTCAGGTAGTGCCTTTTCTCAGGATCTCAATCATACAACAATATGAACTGAAAGTAATCAACTTTCTACAACCTCTAAACTGCATCTAAGCAGTAAAGATTACTGTAAGAAATATTCAATGGTAATCAATAAATTCTAAATTTTCCATAAGAAACAAAAAGAGAGCAACAGTTAACAATCGGAAGGCTTGCCGTAGGCTCAGGGATTGTGCTCACCACTTCATATTACTTCATTTAATCCTTGTAGGCTCCATTCTCATTCCTTTATTTTTTTAACTGATGAAGAAATCTAGGCTTGGAGCCTAGTGGGCCCAGATTCCATTACAGGTTTATTAGCCTCCAAAGTCCATGCTCCCGGCCAGAATATTATGCAGCAGCCTCAGAAGTATTTCAAAAGCATTCCATAAAAAAACAGAGGCAGAGCTATTTAAATCACCTTTTAAAGGAATGCATCATTCTAACCATAATATACTGTTTAACTACTACCTTTGGTTTTTCAATCCAGTCAAATTTGAATGACTATCTGTTCTTACCTATACTCATAAGATCAGGATATTTGGCCATCATCTAAATTTTCTCTACTGGTAAACCTTCAATCCCTTTACTAAAATCTCCACAATTAGAATCCATTCAGGGAGAGGGTATGAGTCTCTATTAGAATTCCTCCAAAATCCAACTATTCCGTTGAGAAATGAGGAAAGAGAGTGGGAGGGGAGGGAAGTTCTAAAGAGATAAAGCAAAAAGGACACACAAGCCTGCCAGGATGAGACTGTGTTCTAGTAAAGCAGATTCCTGTACTCCTCTTTACAAATACAAGGATAAGGGAGAGCAAAATTGCCTACTCAAGTGTGTACTGTGACTTCCTTCCAAAGTACAGCGTGGAAAGGAGGGAAAAAGGGTAACTTCATAATGGAGAAACGTGACACTACCAGAGCCAAGTGGTCAGTCAACATCAACAGGCATATGTTGGTGGTATGCATCCTTGACATGATGTGATGGAAATGGCAACTTTACCTATGTGGTCTTCCTCCCAAAAACTCATAACCCCATCTAATCATAAGAAAGATATAAGATAAATTCCAAAGGAAGAGTACTCTACAAAATATCTGACCACTACTCCTCAATACTGTCAAGGTCATCAAAACCAAGTCTGAGAAACCATCGCAGCCAAGAGGAACCTCAGGAGACATGACAACTAAAAGTAACGTGGATCTATCCTTGATGCCGTCCTGAACCAGAATAAGGACAATTTGGTTTAAAAAAAAAAAAAAAATCTGAAAAGAAAATAAGCGATCAATATTGGTCCATTAATTACAACATATGTACCAGACTAATGTGAGATGTTAAGAAGAGAGGAAGCTGGGTGCGAGGTATATGGGGACTCTCTGTACTGTCTTCCTGACTTTTCTCTACAACTGTTCTAAAAAATAGTCTCTTTGGAAAAAAAAAAAAAAAAGGATAATGTAAAACGGCAGTAGAATTAAAAAAAAAAACAAACTTGGACTGGATTTCTTTGGGACACACCTTCTCTTGATTCTTTTTACCAACACTGTGGAAAAGATGAAGATTTTGAACCACTAGACTTCAAAACTCACTAAAGGGAAGTAAGTAATGGTTATATTTTATCAGAGTCAATGAATAAAATACAATTGGAGGTATTCAGTACTTATATTCTGAAATAAACAAAGAATGACTATCACAAATTTCACTGGTTTCCAAACTTATTTTTAAAAGAACATTCATTATTGCTAGAATAAGCCTACAAAGCTATATAAATCATAAAATTACAAAAATTCAGAACTGCAGAGAACCTAAGATGCATTCTATGCCAATCTCCTGAATTTACCAAGTGCGCTAACAACAAAGGAAGTGATTTGTTCAGTGTCAATCTACCAGTTAGAAGTAACTATGTAAGTCTGGTCTTTCCAACTCCCAATTCTAAGATCTTCCCCTATACAATAATTCCATTCTGGTTACAGATGTGTCAGAAATAGCCAATGATGTTTTAAAATGACATTCAGATATTTAAACCTCTAAGTGTGTTCTATGTAAGGGGTATTCTTTGAAGCGGCCCAGGGTGGCAGGAAGGGATGCGGAACTCCCCCAGTGTTACGAACTCTGCACTCACATCTGCCTTGTACACTGACTTTTATAAAGACAATTTTCATTTACATTTAGTTGCAATGTTATACAAGTAACTCAAAATACGGAGTAGAAAAATTCTGAATTTAGTGCACAATTTAGAAACAAACTGTATTTAAACTGCCACTACTACCTCTGGGTGATCTACAGGGGAGTTCTGCCCCTATCATTGCACCAAGAGAAATGAGGGACGAATACACATCAAGATTACACAATGACAAGTACAACTGACCCTTGAAAAACACAGGGGTTTAGGGGTGCTGACCCTCCACTACATACAACTTAAAAGTCGGCCCTACTCGCGCACGGTCCCTCCACATCCGAGGTCCCTCTGCATCCACGGATTCAGTCAACCTCAGATGGTGCAGTACTGTGGTATTTACTACTGGAAAAAGTCTGTGTACAAGTGGACCCATGTAGTTCAAA
Organism: Balaenoptera ricei; assembly: GCF_028023285.1. NCBI lineage: Eukaryota > Metazoa > Chordata > Mammalia > Artiodactyla > Balaenopteridae > Balaenoptera > Balaenoptera ricei. The sequence continues at coordinate 73,212,151 of NC_082655.1, forward strand.
CCTGTGTTGTTCACAGATCAACTGTCCTGTGATTGGAAAGCAAATGACCTTGAATTGCTCAGTTAACTTCTAACTGCAAGAATATTTTAGTTCCTAGACTACAATTACTAAATCTAATGTCACTAAGCAAGATAAAGCCAAGCCAGTAAGAATTAGGGTCCCAACTAAAAATGAGTAGCCTCAAATAGAAGTATGCTGAAGAGATGCAAACCCTCTTTAGATGCTGCTGCAATGTGGGACACTGGGGTGCCTGTAAAACTGTGCCCTGTTCGCAGGCTAACAGTGTTGTATGCAGCACAAAACCAGAACTCTTTGGTTTCCCCCATCTGAACGAGTGCCTTAGAGAGCCCGGCAATGATTATCAACGCACCATTCAGAGTCACCACGATCCCACCTCCACAAGCTCTATCCAGCCCAAAGGGTAACGTACACACTATTAAAAAGCATTCCTTGGTACCAAGAATGGGGGATTAGGGTTATGAGACAGCTGGTGCCAAGACTTCCTATTAAGTAAGCCTCTTTCTCTTTTGCTCTAAGTTTAGCGTTAAGAACATGTAATTCAATAAGCTCACTGGAGTGGATAAAGATTAGGATAAACTGTGATCCTTCCTCTCTTTAATTTCCCCACTTAATTTCAAATGGCCAACTAAATCGAATGACATAATCTATTTGTACTTGAAAGGTATGTCAATCAGGAAATTCATAACAGAGTTGACAAGAATGTTATGTTTTCTGGAAGGCAATCTGTATTTATAAAGATAAAATGGAAAGAACACAGATATGAGTGAACAATTTTTATTGAAACCCTCAAAGATTAAAGAGGACCAAATGGTGAGTTTGGGTACCATAACAGAAAATCTCACCTAACTGTACCATCATTCACAGGAATGAACAAACCCAAACACGACAAAATTTAAATTCTCATGTAATTGCTACAAGTGAATGTAAATGAACTAATCATTTTATCATAACCTTTCTTTAATCATATGAAAAAGAAGGGAATTTACATGGCATAACAAAAGATATGCAAAACTTAATGAAACACAATTCTCTTAAAGTTCTCAAACTTATTTTTATAGGATGCAGAATGCACTTGAAATGATTAAATGACTTAAGCTGATTCTTTTTTTATTGCAAACTGTTTTAACATCAGCTTAACCCCCATGCATGGTATTCAAAAAGAACACAGCTTTTGAATTAGAAAGATCACTTAAGTTAAAACGAGGACTGAACTTAGGAAAAGGCTGGGGTTTCTTCTGAAAGGAATCTTCAAGTACCAATATGTATAGAGAAAGAATACTAATTTTGGTTACATTTTCCCCCTTACTGTTAAATATACAAACTATATAATACCTTTCAAAATAAAACACCCACATAAGATAACTTTAATTAAGAAACATTCAAACCAGATTTTGGAAAAACATTAAGCAAGAAATTTACTGGGCCAATAATGTCTTAATTCGTGATTACTCAAAACACTGGATCAGTCTCCTGCTCTAGAGCCCAGTTTCCCTCCCTCTTGGTCCCTACAGTTAAGAAACCTTCCATTAGCTGTGCTACTGAGACAACCTCTGATCATCTCACTTACAGGAAAAACATTTTGCTGTACACTGACAGACCAAGGAGGGAGAGAGAGTAGGCACTCTGAAGAAAATTTAAATGAGGGAAAAAAAGAAATTTACCAATTGAAAAGTTTTGTTTTTGTCTAGTTTTTTCCCCCAAAGGAATGCTGCACCCATTTCACTTAATATTAGAAATCCAGGTTAAAGGCACTGGGATGTACTCCTCACCATGAGTAGACTGCTGAGTTACATTTGACATTTCTGAGTCTGCTATTGCAATTAGCCTGCTTGCTGAGTGTTTTCCGTGACATCTCTTACACAGAAACCTAATGTAAATTAAACAAGTTTCAATCTGTGTATAATGTAACTAGTTTTATAAAAATATTCAGAGTTGCTAATAAAGCACCAAGAAGAAGAGAACCTCAGAGAGAAGACTCAGATCCTTTCCACAAGGTCACCCCTGTACAGTTTTCTCTAACAGGACCTCCAGAGTGACACTGGTCCTCTCTGACATGTCCTACCTATATAATTCTAGGGATGTAGAACGCTGCTGTGGTGACTATACCCATATGCCAATTTTCATTACAAATAGTTACGAGACATGTTACAAGATTTCATGGCTTACTCTTAAAAAAAGGTAAAATAGGTGCAATTTTCCTTTAAGAAAGTCTTTATTTTGTAATATACTATTAACATTTTGATGTTCCCTTCAGTAAACACTGATAACTATCCTGGGACTACCAAAGCACTGTGAAGTAGCTACAATTTAGCTACAAATACTGTATTGGTTTTCACTTGAATACAGTATTTGTACATTTTAAGAAAACATTGTACAAAAAAAAATCATATAAATGAAAGCCTCAAAGAAATATGTCACTAAATTTTTGAATCGAAGTGACCAAAGACCATAGTAAATGAAAACATTTCTAAACATGATGTAAACATAAGTGGAGTAATGCAAAACATCAAGGTACTCAAATCTACTGTATTGCTATTTTCATCCTTAACATATCTTTCTACATAGCTTTCTCCTTTTGGAACAGTAATATAAGGGGCAGCACATTATTTCATAACCATGTGCCATCAAATCAGTTAATACAGATGCTTGACACATAATTATACAAAATCAATTTGTTTCAAGATACAAAATTAATGTTGATATGTAATTAATGAAAAAAATAAGATGTTAAAAAGATAACTATAAGAATACCCAGATATATGCTGTATTCCCATTTATATAGATCTGATCAATAAAACATCAACACATTCACTTAGATACTGATTTAATCCATGGATCAAGGCCATATTTTCAAATATTTTAAGGATGCGAGGACACTGCAAAAGCTGGAGAAAGGAGCTGAGGAACAATATATGCTTGCTAAACAAGAACTATGTTTATTTAGCTAGTGAATACCTAGAGTAATAAATTTTTTACTTCATGATAGCAATCAGGCTCGCAAACACCCAGAAATAGGAAGTAAGGGTTTTAAATGTAGTTATAAAGGTCATAAAAAGTCTGATTAGACTGAGGTACATTACTCAAAATTTTGAGATTCATTAAGTGGTAGCAAACAAAATAATTCCTCAGACAAATGCACATTTTTCAGTATACATATTATTGGGGGAAGGAGGGGAGAAGAATGTGCATTAACTGGTGAAATCCACCAAGCTGCATATCAATATTCTGTTACACCAAACAGTTTGAAGACAAGGGAAATGTTCTAATATAATCTCAGATTATGTTTCATTTGGCTAAAATAGAGCATAAGGTTGCTTTGCCATATTAAAAGTTTACTACAATAATTTTCACATAAACATTTAGACTTGAACTCCAGGACTAAATATGGCATGATTATTTTGCTTTTAATCTGTCAAAGAGCTAAAAATTGACAATTTAAAAACTACAACAAAGAAAAAGTTGAAGCAGTGTGACTCTTACATCATTGAACCACTTCTAATGGTTAACTGTTAGTATTTAACAAATTCAAAGAGTTAATGAATCCTTGCATTCATTCAGTCTTCTGTGCCTTAGCTAGGATGCATAATTACAAAAGACAGCAGATACTGGTAAAAGCTTCAGGACAGAAAGTGCTTGACGAAGTTACAGTTCTCAAGTGTGTTTGGTGAGAGTATAAGGGCAGATGCGCTGATGAAAACCATTACAAGAAGAGTCAGTTCTGTGTTAGAGTTCAAAGATGTCACCTTAAGCAGAAAAAAGCTTTAATAACGTCTTCTTTGACTTATTAGGCATTTCCAGAGTCTACATCATTAGTGTTGTAATTCTAACAGGACATCTTCATATGGTTATTGTTTGTTTCTATTTCTCTCCTGAAAGAAAAGCACAAAGACCTTTAACAAAACACCATCATTATTTAATGATTTAAACTATATGCATTTATAATGTAAACCATCTCCATAAGAAGTTCTTGACAAATACTAATTTTCAAGTAATTAGCTAAAAACGATTTACTATTACCTATACACACCTTAGAGGGATTACCACAAACCATTTTAAAATAAAGAAGTCCAAACACAAAGACGTAGTTCAGGAGATTATAGGTCCTCTCCACAGCTCTGTTTTCCCACAGAATTTTGTTTAGGTGAGACTATTACAATAATGTCTTTCTAGCCCTTTCACTGAGTTTTTGATCGTGAGGTATCAAATAGACCAGAAGTCCTCTGAAGCAACTTGAAAACTACTGGCCGAGGTAGGGTTAGAAGGAAAAGAAAAGAGTTGCATTAAACTGCATTAAATTAAGCTTTCAGTATTAACTTAAAAAAAAAAACAAAAAAAACTTTGAATCACAAGCTTCCTCCATATCCTACTCTCAGATTCAGCATAATTTTTCACATGAAGAAATATTAATAATACTTATTATTATAGTTTCTTTTAAGAAAGCAGAAACCCCTTGAACATAAGTTAAGCTGAGTGTTTTCATGATGTTTATTAACCAAATTATCCACATGTAATGCGTATCCTTGACAAAAAGGATGACTGCACTCTGCCTGCCTATCAAGTGAATGCACCGCGTAGTTCGTTTGTGCCATCTGTTTCAATGTGTCAGTCACTGGTTCTCATACTTCAGCAAGCATCAGAATCACCTGGATGGCTGTGGAAACGCTCACTATTGGGCCCCAAAGGTCTGAAGCTGAACTTGTGAGTCTGCAGTTCTAACAAGTTCAAGGTGATCCTAACACTGCTGGTCCAAGGACCACACTGAAAGCCACTTGTGTCTAACACATTATAAGACTCTCCATTTGTGGTTTCACTACTCCCACTTTTCCATAAGTGGGAGTTTATTTATTATGCTCCATAATAAATATGTATATACTTTGCCAATGGTCAAATTAATGTCCCATCCCCTGTGACACCATCAGAAAACTGTATTTTAAATTCCAAAGAAGGGACTTCCGTGGTGGCGCAGTGGTTAAGAACCCGCCTGCTAATGCAGGGGACATGGGTTCAAGCCCTGGTCCAGGAAGATCCCACATGCCGCGGAGCAACTTAGCCCGTGCCTGACAACTACTGAGCCTGCGCTCTAGAGCCCTCGAGCCACAACTACTGAAGCCTGTGCGCCTACAGCCCGTGCTCCGTAACAAGAGAAGCCACCGCAATGAGAAGCCTGCGCACCACAACTAAGAGTATCCCCCGCTCGCTGCAACTAGAGAAAGCCTGCGCGCAGCAACGAAGACCCAACGCAGCAATCAATCAATCAATCAATTTATAAAAATAAATTCCAAAGAGAACTTTAAGTTCTTTGTTACTAAAGTCCTTTCTTTTTCATCTTTATATATTCCTAGAACTAGAATAACAGTATTTAATACAGAAAGCTAACAAATAAATGCCCTACTATACGATAACTACAAATGAATTATTTCATACACCCATAAGCATCAGTGAGAATTCCTAAAGAAAAAAACAAAAATGAAAACAGACAGACAGCTAATTAATCATGTTTCAAAAGGATAAACAAAAACAAAAATCCAACAACATAAACAAAGGAAAAAAAAGACAAAAAAAGAATTTGGAACCAGGAAGCTGTAGTCTAATTTTACAAAGGCCCTAAAGCTTTTAAAAAACCAGCCTAAACATAAAGGAAATTTATTTCTCAGCTGAAGGAAACAGATTTGTATGAGAAATGTTGAAGCCTGCTTTAATTAGCTGGATATAAAACACGGTATTACAAATGAAGCAAAAAGTGGTAACAGCTCCCTGCTTATTCCTCCCCATGAAATGACTGATCAAAACTAGAGAAATTCATCAACTCTATGAAAAGCCCCAAAACTACAGAAAAAAAGGGCAATACTACTTAAGGATAAGCTAGACAAAGAGAGGTTTAACCTGAGGGAGATGATCAGGTACATGAATGAGGACCATGTTTTATTTAAATAGAAGTTAGAGATGCTGTTTCAGTTTGAACTGTAATCAACTATGGCACCTTTAACTGAGTCAATAAAATATATAGTTTAAATCTGTGTACATACATAATGCATAACTTCTAACTCAGTGGACAGGAAAAGGAAAATTTTGAAAACTCCTTTCCTGTGGTAGGACAGGAAAGGAGGGAGAGGGGAGCTTGAAAGATCTAGGTGAATTAGAAAGCACAAAATATAAAATGGCAGAAATACACATTTATATCATTTATACATTTTTATCAAGCAATCAAAAAATGGAGGTTCATTAACAAAAACACAAAAGAGCTCAAAATTAAAAAAAGAAATCTAGTTACACATGATTTCCAAGAAATTAACCCTAAACATAAGGACACAGAAAGCTTAAAAACAAGCCAAATGAAGACTTAGTCAACTTATATTAATATCAGATAAAGTGGATTCTAAGGCAAAAACCACTAAGGCAAAAACCACTACATACTGAGTAAGAAACATTTTTTATAAAAAGCTATAACAGTATTAAACTAAAAATACAACTTTACATATATTAAAATTTTCATAATTACAAAGAAAACCTGACAGGTTCCTAATTATAGCAGGAGAATTTAACACATTTCTCTTAGTAATTGATAAAGCAGACAAGTTAGTGAAAATAAAGATTGAATATACAGAATACAGAAAACTGAGCCAAATAATTACAGGGTACACAATGAACAACCACAGAAAGGAACTATATGCCAGACCAGAAAACCAATCTAAATACCAAAGAGTCAGTATCATACATATCACATTTTCTGACATCAATTTTAACAGCAAAACAGGTAACAACAAACAAAATCTTACCACATTTGGAAAATCTAAAACACATTTCTAAAAAGTCTCCCAAAAAATCATAACAAAAATTCAAAAGTTTTTACACCAGTACAATATAAATATACTAAATCTAATAAGCCCTGAAAAATAAAATTAGAAATTTACATGTATAGAATTTAAAAAAACATTTTTTTAAAGCTGAAAAATAATGAGCTCATCATCCAACTCAACATGTTAGGAAATAAGTAGCATTGAGTCCCCCAAAGTAAAATGAATGAAATAAGACAGCAGGAGAAAATAACAAAACAGAAAACAAAGAGAGCCTAAGAGACCAAAAATAAAAACTGGTGTTTGGGGGGTAAAAGAAGCTGACAATAGAAAAATCTCTGGAAAGACTGATGTAAAAAAAAGAAGCATAAATAATATCGTGAAGACTCACACAGCTAAAAAAAATTAAAATACTATTAATGCCAATATGAAAAAAAAGCTTAAAACAGCTTCCTAAAAATAAAATTTACCAAAACAAATTCAAGAATAAAAAGAAAACTTGAAGACTTATAATAACTAAAGAACTTTAACCAACAATTAAAAATCTACCCCAAAGAAAAACTCCCAGGCTCATGTGGTTTCACAAGAATTCTATACTTATACCAACTGTTCCAGAGACTAGAAAAAGGAGTATTTCCTGATGTATCTTGAGGTTGGCAACACTTTGACACTACCTTCAAAAAAGCAGGAGAAAACTGAGTCCAGTCTCACTTGTCACAGAAGGACCTCTTAAGGGCTGTTCTGATGGTAATGGAGTGTATAGAGGAGCAAAAGTAGAAGCAGGAAGGCCAGTAAGGAGGCTAGCACAATCATCATCCAGTACAATAATAATAATAATGGAGGATGGAGAGCTAGTGGAAAGTGTTTAGATTCTGGATCTATTCTGAAAGCAGAGCCAACAAGACTTACTGATAGATTGGTTAGATATGGAGTGTGAAAGAGAAATATTGCGAATTAGTCCAGTATTATTGGCCTCAACTGGAAGGGCGGAGGCGGACAGTGGTGCCCTCTACAAAGAGGGAGAAGGAAGACTCTAACATTCTTGATCTTTCTGCATGACCACACTATAATAAAGAACTACTTTATAAAGATTCCAGTGCCCACATTTGCATTTGATACTTTATTGTGTGTCAAGTTTAAGAAAAGAATAGATGCAGTCTAATAATATAAAAGCTATTCATCTGTACCAAAGATCAAATAACCTCAAAGTGTACTATAAAATGGAGGAGTTAGGAAGAAGGTCAAATAGTGAAAATGGTGGAGGACAGTCATAACATGTGTTAGTTTAGGTGGTCCAAATGAGAGTAAAAACAGGGTTCTAAGACTTAAGACTAATTCATGCTTTGAGCTGTGATTTAGTTTCAGCAAAATAACATCACTCATCACACTAAATTTTTTGTTTATGTGCAGTTTTATTTTGGTTTTAGAGTTTTCACTTAATTTTATGTTTAAGTAATACAAGTAATAAAATTACAAGAAAAAAAGCATAAAGATCAAAAAGAAATAAAACGGTCTCTATTTGCAGATGATATGATCTGTTAGGCAGAAAATCCTAAGGATGTTCTATTAAAACTACTAGAACTAATAAGTGAATTTAGCAAGGTCACACAATATAGGACATTTCTAGTGATATAAAATTGTAGCAAACAACTGGGAAGACTGAAAATACAAATTACATTTACAATAGCAGTAAAAATTATATAAAATACTTAGAAAAAAATTCAGTAAGAGCCATGTGGTTTTCAACAGTGAAAACTACAAAATTTTACTGAGAGAAATTATGTCTGTCTCTCCAAGATCTCTGAGTTCTACAAAGAAAGGGTTATTGGGGCTTCCCTGGTGGTGCAGCGGTTAAGAATCCGCCTGCCAATGCAGGGGACATGGGTTCGAGCCCTGGTCCGGGAAGATCCCACATGCCGCAGAGCAACTAAGCCCGTGCGCCACAACTACTGAACCTGAGCTCTAGAGCCGCGAAACACAACTACTGAGGCCTTGCGCCACAATTACTGAAGCCCGCACGCCTAGAGCCCGTGCTCCACAACAAGAGAAACCCACACACTGCAACGAAGAGTAGCCCCCGCTCGCCGCAACTAGAGAAAGCCCGTACGCAGCAACGAAGACCCAACACAGCCAAAAATAAATAAATTTTAAAAAGAAGAAGAGCTATTTATCTTAAGTGGCTTACTGGTAACCTTTAATATTTATCTGTTGAATGAATAAGGGAACAGTTAAGAAAAGAACACGCAGGCTCTAAATATATGGTGATAAAGGTTGACTAGAACACAAGATATATGCTACAATTCTCAGTGGGGGCTGGGAGGAGCAGGATGTCACGACTTCTCTGGAACCTAGTAACAAGTTCTTAAAGCCAAGCGAAGGAATCAATATGCAGCCGTATTTTGGAGTGAGATTTTGGACTCTACGATAAAATGAAAGTAATAAAATTATTATACTCCAGATTGTTGTTCAAAAGTGGAACTGTCCACTTGTAGCTTTTTTACATCCTAGGTATATATATATACACTCATATATATATATACTACATATATATACACACACATATATATACATAGTATATATCCTGCAGGGAATTGGTTCCAGGACCCCCGTGGATATCAAAATCCGAGGATGCTCAAGGCCCTTACAGCTGGCCCTCTGTAACCATGGGTTCCGTATCTGCAGGTTCATATCTATGGATATGCAGGGCTGACTGTAATCATGCATTTGTTGCTAAAGAAAAATAAATAACTGAAATACCATTCAATTTAAGGATGACTGTTCACACCATAATCGATGTGAAACAAATCTCTCCCAAAGATCTATGATTAACCCAATAATCCATCTCCTAAAAACTCATAAATTTCTTTATCAGCATTGGAACTTAACATAGCCACTATTAACTCTCCTATGGGGTGCCAAGATAAATCTGAGGGGGAAAAAAAATCAATGTTATAAAATGCTAATTAAAGTACCTCTTTTCCCAATTCTGGCTTATAAAGAATTATTTACTAAACTCAGAACAGAGTATTACTATAATAGAAACAGAATCATCTTGATTATTCAAATATCACTCAATGTCTTATCATAGAATTACTCACTTGAATACGTAATATAAACTTATTCTGTCAAGTGTGATACATCCTGGGCTACAAACTGTTTTCCAGAGATATACTCTTTAAATTTTACAGTGAAGATGAAAGGAAAAGATTTTATACACTGAATTTGCTTCTGTTCATCATAATCAACTCACAAACAGACAACTACAATCGTAGAAGAGTTTACCGAAGGGTCAGCAGATAGAGACTTCAACCATTCTTGATCCTAAGAACTGCAATCTGATTAATGGGAAAGCATTCAACTAAATGTTCCACTTGAGAAAAAAGAAGTATAGAACTGTCAGGAAAATGCTTACTGCTAACTACAGTAACTACTACTAAAATAACTACAACTGAAGTAATTTCTTGTTTATTAGCACAAACTTGATTACTTTGAGACAGACCTAAACATCATCTCATCTCAGAATCAAAATAATTCCAATTGTGAAAAAAATTCTATCAGGGACTAAACTTTACTCTTTGGAAACGCTCAACGACACAAAATAGCATAAATGACTAAAATACACAGACGGTTCTGGAAATTAAAACTATTTAATACGGATTTTATTACAATTATGCCTTGCTTGTTTCTGCATAAGCCGTAGGGCTTCATCTCTTTCTAAGGGACTTAGGTGAATGCCATATTTTAGAAGTTCATCTCAAAGTTGCAGGTACCTGAAAACACTAATTGTTCCTATATGGAATTTAAAAAGCTATCAAACTAAAAATCTCACCTCAGACTGTTTACTGATCAATAAGGATTTTTAAGAATGAAAGAATACAGTAGAAGCTAAATGACGCACATTCAGTACAACAAAGGTAAAATTTCAGTAAAAGGTTATCTAAATAGTCAAAAGTAGACTCTATGGCTATGCAGACTACTCGAATTTATACTGGACATAATATACTCAAGACATTAGCAGTTTTTTGTTTTATTTTCCAATCAAACTAGCTTTATCGTTAGAAGTAATACATACAATTGCAAGTTAAAGTAAAAAAGTAAAGCTCCCCTATCCTCCTCTAGTCTTTTCTATTTCAACTTCCTCTGATAGGTTACCACTGTAAACTTTAAGCGGCATACTAATATATACATTTCTTGACTTGTCAATTCAGACACTATCAATTGCCATTATATATGATGAGCAATTTATCACAGTGAACGTTATATTCTCCTCTTCCCCCTCCCTACAACAGAACTCACTCTATCTTTAGTTCTGGTGACTGTCCTTATGACTTTGCCCACTCTGCGCCAAGCATTAAGGTGCTAAGGATTCAGCAAAGAACAAAGCAAGTCCTGCTCTCATAGAGCATCTCCAAGGTCAGTGCTTCCCAACCGAGGGCTCCCGTCGTTTGTCTAAGACCACAATGCCATTTAACAGACGGAGGCTTACAGCCTGAGGTCCACTGTATACAATGAGAACCTTCTGACTCAAAATGCATACAGAGTCCCTACTGATTGTTCTAGTATAACCAGCTACCACGTGTTATCCTTCTTGAATTCCTTTTTTATTCTGCTGAAATACCTCTTCAAGTTTCTCATGAAGGATATGTAGCTAAGCTCTTGTACACCTGAAATCTTTATTTTGCACTCCTCCCTCACAGATATAATTCGACACTCATCTTTAAGAACATAATTCTATGCCCATTCCCCTATACTACAAAATATGATTTTATATATGTGTCCAGAGTTGTAGATGACAGACTCTCCTTCCTTTGTAGCTTACTTACAGGTGTTTTGCTTGGAAAGCTTGTCTCTTTATCTTATCTTTTTTATCTTTTACAATTTTAAATAATCCTGCTGGTTACTCAGTGAGCCCATCATTCTGAAAACATGTATCTTTTGGCTCTGGAAATTTTTCTTTAGTCGTTCTTCCAGTTAGTCCAACTGTTTCTACCTGTCCTCTTTTTAAAGACTCCTTTAGATATAGTGGACCTCCTTTCCACCACATCTTTCACGCCTTATGTTTTTCATCTCTATTATTCCACATTTGGAAATTTCTGATTTGAAATTCCAGATGATTAACTGGATCTAAAACATTAACATTTTATTAATCCACTTGCTTAAAAAGAAACATTTAAAAAAACTGTTGACAATCCTGTTTCTCATTTCCAAGAACATTTTCTGGTTTTCTTTTCTTTTTACATGTGAATCCTAACAAATCAAATTTTGTTGTATAAATTATCTTCTGCTCTCTGAAATACCTATTTCTTTTAGAGGATTTGTCTCGGTTTTTTCATCAAGCTTGATTTTAATCAAATATATCAAAATTATGTGTTCAAATCTAAGAATGAAGAACTATACAAACACTGCAATAACTGGCATGGATTTTTCCTGCAGTTTTAAGTTTCACGACTACCCCTCACTCTAAGATAGAGAGCCTGACTTTCCATGTTTTATATGACCAGACAGGATATGTCTGGTCAGCTCCTCCATAGGCTGCTGTACTGGCAAAGCAAGCTGGGGAATTCCTCTCTGCTAAAATAACCAGAAAAGGGGCAAGAAGACAGTCAATAAAAAAGACCCAGCAGTGACAAGATGGAATTCATTTTTTTTAAACTTCTTTTCTGCTATCACAAATAGGCTGAAGAACTTAAAGAAAAAAATGAATACAGTAAGAAGGGAAATGAAAGAAAGCTACAGTAACCACAAAACTAAATGTAAAATTTTAAACTATAAAACTTCTATTAAAAAGTACACGAAAAAATTTTTCCACACTTGGGGAAGGCAAAGATTTGAAGTCAGGTTAGTATAAGCCTTCTAAAATAGTTCTTATTCAAAACTGTTTTGGTTATTCTAACCTTAGCCTGGATCTTATACTACAAAAAAAGATTAAAAAAAAAAAAAAAAAAGGCTTAAAGGACACTCTGGACCAACTGACAGAATATCACGGTTACATGAGAGAATATCCTTATTCTTAGGAAATATATACGATACTTTTTTGGGATAAAAAGAGCCATGGACGTATGAAACGTACTCTTGAATTGCTCAAAAAAACCATAAAGCAAGCATTTTTCCTGCTGATTGCATTTGAGTTGTTCCCTGTTATTTAGTAGTATCAACTGTGCTCCTAAGAACATTCTTATATGTATTCTGGGGTATGCGCGAAGTTTCTCTTCGGTATAGATATATATCCTGGAGGACAACTGCTGAATTACAAGGTACTGAAACGTTCAGCTTTGTAAGAAAATGCAGAACTACCCACCCACATGGCTATATCAATTCAATGCTCCCACCTGCAACTGTATAAGACGTTTTGTTGTTATACAGTCTCTCCAATACTTGCTATTATCAAATTTCTTAATTTTGCCAAATGAGTGGATATAAAATATTTTCTCATTATAGTCTTGATCTGCATTTCCTGAATTATTATTAAGACTGAATATCTTTTTACACTTATTACCCATATTTATTTCCTCTCTCATGAAAGGATTATCCATATCTTTTGCCCGTTTTTGTAGTGGATTATTTTTTTCTTAAACTGATTCATAGGAGTTCTTTAAATATTCTTGACAACTGTCTTCGGTCAGTTATGTTCAAATTCCTCCCAGTTCCTAACATGTCTTTTTACTTTCTTTAAAGCATCTTTTGATGAACAGATTTTAATCCAGGCAAATTTTTATCAATCTTTTCTTTTATAAGTAGTGCCATTTTTTGTCTTGCTTAAGAACCCCTACTTTACCCAAGGTCTCTGAAGGATGTGCACCTGGGAAAATGTGACCTCGACATATCAGAAGCTTTGAGGAGTTTCAGCTGAATACAAGACAGATGGGGTCACATTAAAAGAGAACATAAATAATGACTTGCAACTCCTTTTACTTAAAAAAGAAAAAAGGCATAACCAGTGAAGGAAATCCTAGCAAAAACACCACTTATTTATCCTTTTTGATGGAGCCAAGGAGGGCCTAGAATAGACAGGGGGCACATCCTTCATCACTGGGATGCCAAGAGTATTTGAAAGTAGTTTTGCTGGAAAGCCAAAGTGCAAACACAAGCGTACCTAACAGGAAATCTACAAATGAATATCTACAATTTCTGCCTGGACAAGGAGTTAACAGCTCCAGAAAGAAAACAGCAAGAACACATGATATCCCAAATACCAAACAGTTAATAAGCAGGGGAAAAGGTTTCCTGACATGATGGTTTCAAACTCAAAGGAAAGTCAAATTTCACCTACTAGCATGTCCATTGCACTGGCTCTCCCTTCTTACTCTTCACAAGTTGATGAATCACTTAACTGGTAAAGTCAACGTACATCATGGCTCTCCCTTCACATTTGCCATGGAAAGAGAATATGCAACTAACACCAAGCATTAAAGCACACACACAAAAACAAACCTATCTGGGGGCAAATACCTGATCCGGATGATTCTCTGCCTGGTTTAATGATGACAGAAAAAAAAAAAAAAAAAAAAGCAAAGAGTCTTAAAATATTTGTTCACAAAAAAAGGATACTAACAAAACTATAATGAGTTCAGATAGACACCGGGGAAAGATAAAATACAAAGGGGAAAGAAAAGACAGTTTGGGGGGAATACTGTACCTTGATAGTGGTGGTTACACAAATCTACAAATGTGTTACAATTCATAGAACTGTACAGCCCAAAAAAGTAACTTTCACTGTATGATTTAAAAAAAAATTTTTTTTAAGGATATATACACAAATATTTATAGGAGCTTTATTTACATTCTTCAAATCTGAAAGCAACCAGATGTCCTTCAAAGAATGAATGGTTAACAAACTGGTAAATCCATACAATGGAAAGACAGACTTAAAAGGAACAAAGAACTGATACGCAAAGCAACATAAACTGCAAAGACATTGTGCTGAGTACAAGATGCCAGTGTTAAAAGATTACACACTGTAATTTCATTCATGTGAAATTATGGAAAATGCCTTATAGAGAGAGAGAACAGATCAGTGAATTACTTACTAGTGGAGGGGAGCACTTGACTAGAAAAGAGGCAGCAAAAGGTAATTTACAATTTTACTGTATGTTAATTTAAAAAAAAAAGAAATTAAAGAAGATATGTAAGAGGAAGGAATTTAAAAATGATAATTACAGGAAGCAGAAATAAGCTTTCAACACTCATCTTTGTGCTCAATAAAATCAAGATGAGAATGGCCAAGAGGGGGAAAAAAAAAATCAAAGTGGACTCTGGAACAAGGGATTCAGGTAAGAAAACAACAGTTGTGAAGGGAGAACTAGATGTGGTAATGTAAGTAAACTAACGCTGTCATTGAAAAATACAAAACCTCACAAATCACTGAACCAACACAAAGTAAATCAAATCAATGACATGAAAATTCAATTTTGAGAAACTCTCAAAACGCAAAGAAAAATAATGAAGATAAGAACCAATGGCATTCAAGGACAAAGATTCAATATATATTTTGACATTACTAGGAAAAAGAAAAAAAAACAAACTTGGCCTACAGATGAAAGAATAAGGAAAATTATAAGAGACCCATACTGTGCACATTCCATATACATGTTCACATAGCAAGAATAAATTTTGTGCACACAGACAGAAATAGTTATTTCCAAAGAAAGAAAATTTAGGCTGGTCCCAGACTTCTCCATAATATAAAACTATAAATAATAGACTATAAATAGAAAACTATAAAACAAAGCCTGAATGAAAAGACTGTGACCCAAGATTTCTATATCCAATAAAACTGTTGTTCACATATCATGGCCAAAGAAAGGCATTTTCGGGATTTAGAAGCGCTTAATATATTACGCCAAATTACTCTTCCTAAAAAAAAAAAAAAAGATGGTAATAAAACAAGCTAGGCTCCAAATTAAAATGTCAAAGGTGGGTTCAGACACATTATAAAAACACTGGCAGTAAGCCATGAAACAATTTAAATGTAAAATTTTTAAGTTTAAAAATATAAAGTTTAAATCGTTGTATATATGATTACAAAACATAAATAATTCCTGAGACAATTATATAATAAAAAAAAATAAAACTAAGATAAATTTTCAGACTGGGTAGAGGAGAAGTGTGGAAAGATGTACAAGGTGACCTGTCCTGGGTGATGGGAGAAAAGAAAAGTTGAATCATTTCTCCTGATTCACTATTTGTAAAGGCTCTTACAGTGGGACAATCTACTCAACTGCTGAGCTTCAAAAACTCAGAAGCTACTCTTGATCCTCCTTTTCCCCTCACTTCCCACATTTAACCTGGAGAAAACTCAATTATATTCAGCAATTCACTGGAAAGGTTGAGCAGGGCCTTTAAGAGTCATACGTATTATTCCAAAGCAAAGTTTCTAACAACTCAGTGCAGCAATCACTAGCACCAGAATCACCTGAGGTGCCTGTAACACTACCAGGTCCCTTATCAAATATATCAGATTTTCCCTGAGTGGGTCTCAAGAAGCTGCATTTTCAGGGAGAGCACCCTAATTGATATTTATATGCCATAAGGTTTGGTAGGATCATTATTCAGCGGTGAGGATTGTTATTTGAAACAGTTCCCTCTTCTGTACAGACTAAAAAGCCACAGGATACTCAGGCTCACACACACAGAAACCAATCACTGATGTTGTACATACAGATAAAGTTGAAGTTCGTGCTTTATCTTAATTTCTACATAGAAGCTTTCCATAGTAACCAACATAATTTACTGGAGAAGATTCTAACTTAAGCCCTGCTTCATTTGAAATTTAAATGTATTGTCTATGGAAAAATCTGCTAGTTGCCTATTCCATCCATTCTCTTTCCCTCCTAAAAATAGGACTCTGCAATTTACTTTTGTAGCTTGGAACAGAAAATATTCCTCAGCCTGTCCTGCTCTATGGGCTCTGTGATCAAATCCCGGCCAACCTGACGCAAGTATAAACAGTGTGTAACTTCAGGATACATCTCCCTTAGAGTCTCACAGTGGGCAAATAACAGAATTGGAAATCAAATTCTGCCGAGCTTAAGTCCACTTCTCAATTCTAAGCTGCCTTCCTATAAAGTCAAATCCTTACTATATTTTGTACAAGTGCTTTAAGTGTACAAGTTATGAACAGGCCTCAGGAATCTTGGGGGAAAATATCTATTTATCATAAATACAAAATGTGTAGTACTCATTTATTTAAAAGCTGTTTGTCTCAAACTCCAAATACATTTTCCCGTAAAATTAAAGTTTAAGATTAGCGACTAGAATCCCTAGCCAGTTCTTAAGTCTGCTTAATTACAAATGCAGAACTCAGGGCTCTGATAAAGCATAAAGACCCTTATCACCTGAGGAGTATGAATAGGTAGGAAGCAAATTCAGAGTAAGGGTTACCTTTGGAAAGGCATCCAAGGCCTTCACGGGGGGTCTGCAGAGTTCTGTTTCTTAAGCTAAGTGGCTGGTTGCCTTCAGAGTAAAGTTCTTAAACTCAGAATGTAATATTAAAAGGCATTAAAGATGTCCATCCATACACACCACCCCAATAAAAAGACCCTACACACAAAACTCAGTGTACTCTTACCCTACGCATGGCTTCCTCCTCTTCTTGACGCTTTTCATAATGTGCAAAGTCATCAAAGATTGAGGTGGTGTGCTTGAAAGTAGCAATTATTTTGAGCACTTGCTTAGCTTTTTCTAGGGGTACCTCTTGGGTGTCCCTTGAATTGGTAACTGGCTTGTTGTCATTATTTTCTAAGCGAATGTGCCGTAACTGGTTATTGGGAACATCTTTGACAAAGATCCACTTAACTTCAAATTTGCCCTTCCACTTGTCCTGAGACCAGACACCGGCATACGCGTTGTAGTCCACAACAGACTTCATCTCGGCCACGCCGCAAAAATGTCCACTGCCATTCACGCTGAAGAGCAAATAGAGCGGGCCCTTCCCATTCAGGGAACGGTACGCGGCATCCAAACGCTTGTTACCGTGCTCAGTACTACACCAGATAGAGTACTTAATGGAACGGTGTATGTCATCCTCAGAGTAGCTTTTAATTATAAACACCCGTCCGTTCTTCAGGTTCCAGTCAAAGTCTTTGGGATTGTAGTTGTTTATGGCCTTTAGCTTTTCCAGCACTGGGTGCACTTCTACGCTGGCGGGCGAAGCACTGGCAGCAACAACACCTAAACCAAAGTTCTCACCTCCCCCGCCACTGTTCTGGTGGAAGCCCGCCCCCCTGTTCCGAGGAGCCAGCCAGCGGTTCTGCAGCGGCTGCGGCTGCGGCTGCGGCTGGTGAGGCTGGGCCTGCGGCTGCGCTCCCGGCTGCGGCTGCGGCGGCGGCGGGGGCAGCTGGCCTTGCACCAACGGTGGCGGCTGAATTAACGGCTGAGGCTGCTGCACTAGAGTCTGAGGAGGCAGAACTGGCTGGGCTGCTGGAGCCTTTACCACTGACCCCTTCTCATCCCAAGTTCCAATGTTCATGTTGTGTTTTATAGGAGGTGGTGGCACGGCAGAGCCCCCAATCCCCACGCTGCCCTTGGGTTTGAGTTTCGGTTGAGGTTTGGCAGGCTTTCTGGCAATGGCAGCCCAGGAGGTTGGCTTAGGCGCCGCGCTGCTAACGGGGGGCACACTATTGGCGGCAATGCTAGTCATACCACTGCTGCTCAAAGCTGTTCCTACAGTTTTTGTCACTGCGGCTGTCAGGTCACCACCAATTTTCAGTCCGGTCATGCCTTGCTCAATACTGCTAATGCCAGGCACCTTACTTAAGGTATCACTGCCAAACCCAGCCGGTCCATCAGTAATAGCTCTCCCAAGAGAACTCGGTGGATAGCCGTAACTGCTACTGTAAGCAGAGCTTTGTGTGGATTGTCCCTGAGATCCACTTGTCCCCCATGTAGAGAAATCAGCATTACCAGGAAAAAAGTTAAATCCATGTTGACCAAGAAATGGAGGGGTATTTCCTAATGCCCCAGGTTGACTAAACACACCATCTGGTATATAATGATGTTCTCCATTACTCATTTGTCCATAGGTTGTCAGATATGGCATAGGTTGGTCTCCAGCTGTGGACCATGCTGCTTCCCCAAGAGAGTACGGAAATCCAATGGACGGAGCATAGTAACTAGGCATGTATGGATCTGACATTGGTGGATAGCTGTTATTCTGGAAAACAAAAGATCACAGTCAGGAGCGAAATAAGATTAGCGGGGAGAGAGACATCTGAAAGATTAAGATCAGATAGTTTTAAATAAATGGAAAACAGATGCACCTGTTCCAGATAAACAAAGTTAAAATTTCAAATCCAGTTTTGTCAAGGAAAAACTTTACTGATGACTCTTTTTATTTTATCTGTAATGAAATTACGGGGTATTTTTTTGCGGGGAAGGTGGGTGGGGGGATAGGGTGGGGATTATTTTTGTTTAAGAGCCAGATCCTCTGCGCACGATTTAAAAATACTCTAATTTCTACAAAAAGCTGATATATAAAGTTTGCAGAAACACTGATTGTTAGCTTTATTTTTAGCAACTGATGAACAAAAAATTTATGTGCAAGGATTAAACAAACATGGAAACTATGCCAAATAATAGAGGAATTACAGTATATCTCTATGATGGAATCCAGTTCAGCAATTACATTTTGTACTTTCATAAAGAAAAACTAGAATAGAGAAATGTTCACACTCTGAGAGGAAAAACAAAAAAAGATTCAAGATTATAGTTAGAGCATGATCCATATTTGTTTGTTCTGTTTTGCCTTGCTTGCTTTGAAAAAGAAAACAAAATCCTAATGGTTTCTTAATGGTTGGTTACAGGTGCCTATTTTCTAAATTTTACATAACAAATTTATCACCTTCCTGATCAGAATTTTAATTTAGAAATAGTAAGTTCCTATCATTTTTTCCAGAATTACTATAATTAAATTGGCCTTTATTTTGAATAAAATTAATCATCCATTTAGTGATTTGCCAAAAATCAAAGCTTATTAAAGAAAAAAACTCAGTCAAATCTGTTACTAGCCAATGTAAAAAAATAAAATATTCTACGGATTTCTTTTGAAAGTAGGTTTCTTATGCCAAAAATATGTCTGATACAGCCGGCCCTCCAATCCACAGGTTCTGCATCCATGGATTCAACCAACCATGGAGCGAAAATATTCAGGAAGAAAAAATTTTCCATAAAGTTCCAAAAAGCAAAACTTGAATATGCCACACGGGCAACTACTTACATAGCACTTACATTGTATTTGGTATTATAAGTAATCTAGAGGTGATCTGAAGTATACAGGTGGATGTGCATATGTTATATGCAAATACTACGCCGTTTTACATACAGGACTTGAGCATCTGTGGATTTTGGTATCAGCGGGGGTCCTGAAACCAATCCCCTAGGGACACCAAAGGACAATTGTAATAGATTTTCACTCTATGATTTAGGTGTGATTTTTAAAGCCTTGGACAGAGCTTCAGAATTTGTAAAATTAAGCAAGATGAAAAAACTAAGCTGATATCTAGTCAAGACAATTTGTATTCCCCTCCCAAGGGTCAATACCATTTTGAAGGCTGATTATTCACTTTATTTACATAGACATTCTAAGTTCCCTGGAGCAAAGTGGAGAATGCAATGGAGCAAAGTGCAAAATGGAGCAAACCCATTCTGGTTTTTTTGGCTGTCACTCTCTTGGGGTTATTCTGCCACTGCTTTCCCACTCAAGAAAGTGTATCAATATAAATATGTGACAATTACATCACAGATACTACCTGGAATTCATTTTATTTTTTAAAGGCCTATTATTGAAAACTAAAATGCTTTACTATTACTATTAAGTTACATGTGACATACCTTACAACTATTAAAACTGTCCACTGTACATAAGAAAGCTAGTTTCATATTTTGCCTTTTGAAATGACTGATATAATTAAATGAAAATGACAAGAGAATCAAATAAAGGCTGCATTTAAGTTAATAATTAGACATAGATTTACTGAGTGCTTTCAGTAAAACTTGAACTTAAAAACAAAAAACTGTGTCAGCATTAGTTAAAAGAAAAAAAATGACTTTAAACACATTTGATATTAAGTATATTCCACTGTATCCAAAACTGGAAATATATGTGTCAACCATTTACTAATTTAGTTGAACATATTCTTTAACTATATTGGATAATTATTAACCATATTTGAAAATACATTCAAAGAATGCTCACAATATTAGTATGAAGGAAATGAAGCCTGAGGGAAGCTCAAAGTCACCAACAGTGGTTTTCAAAGAAAAAAAAAAAAAATCTTGAAGAAATGAATAATGAGTAAGCTTCAGTAGCCATGGATATATATACACACACCTGTGTTTATAATTCAATCACCAAATTATTTATTGAAAGTAAAAGTATTCATAGTACTTCATACTGAAGTCACTGTGAGAAAGCCCATTTAGCCAATATTAATGAACATACATAATCAAGATTTCTTTAATTTTTAAATTTTTTTGAAGTTATTAAGGTTTCCCTTTATTACTTTAACCAAACACTTACTGAATGCGTACATTGTGAAAAATACTGATATAAAATATTCATTCTAAAAGAAAACCTACAGTTAAAGACATTGCACAGGGAAGTGAATATATTCCACATGAGGGAAGAATAAGGAAGCTGAGTTGAATATGGAGGTAATCAGTTTCAGTTTCAAAGTTTTAATTTAGAATGTTGGCGTTGAAATCTGGACTTAGTAAGTCTTTACCTGGATGTGGGAGTGGAAAAACAGACAAGGCGGAAAATTTTTAAGTTCATTCGTCATGATAAAGTGTTTGCAAAATCACACTCGTAACTTATGTTGAATATTCTTACTTCACCCTCACAAATGCTGAATTTTGCACAACAGTTACACATCAGGTTCCTAATTTGTCTATATCCATCACATGATTCAGGGATCAGCAAACTAAAGAGCCAAAGAGCAAATATTTTAAGCTCTGCAAGCCAAATACGGTATCCAGTTGCAGTCACATATTCATCTTCTTTTAACAACCCTTTAAAAAGCTGCTAGCTCAAGGGTTTCCTCAAAGAAAACAGGTTTTGGTCCCTGGGTCACAGTCTGTCAACCCGTTTTAATAGATTATCTAATATATACTGATTCCTATTAAAAAAAAAAAGCCCCCCCCCAAGCTATATTATTAAATGGGTAACAAATTTTCACCAATTCTGCCACTTCTGGGGCTGGACCAGGTCCACACCCTTTTGCTGTGGGGCCTTTTATTAAATATCTTTTCAATTATTTTTAAATCATGGGTTTTACTACTTCACCCCTAAACTACTGATTCTGTCAAAACGGTAAGTTTAAATTACTTTAAAATGTGCTCCATCAATCACAAGGGCCTTGTCAAACAGTCAGCTCAAGCTAATGAGCAGAGATGCGCTGCTGTCCCCGCCTGACTACAGAGCTGTCCACAGAGCTTCCATGCTACCAGCCTGGAATCCTTGAGCACACTGGATAAATGGCCTGCTTTCTCCAGTTTATCAAACAATGCTATTTATTTCCTAATTCTTTCAGTAGTTTTAGCTGAATGAGATGTTTTTTCCTCAGCTTTACGAAAGTAACTTAAGCAGTCTCCTTCCAAAAGGCAAGGGTTTTGGTTTGGGTTCTAGTAAGAACAAAGTTGTAGGAAACTACTAAAGTTTAAAAGTAAGATATGGTCAACACATTTTGTATTAGCAGAGCTTCGATTATAATTGGAAATATTTTTAAATGTTTTGCTAAATGTCAGATAAATTTTTAATTGCTAGCTAAGTGGAATGAAGGGGAACAAAATTTCCACCTACTGATGATGGAAAACAGAAACTCAAAACTTTCTTTCACCTTTTACTTCAAACCTGGTACAACGAGGTACAATCAATTTAACAGTTTATGTCCAAATAATCACTTTAAAATAGTTTATTCATAATTCTGAAATTGGTCAGTAATAGTGAAATTTTACTTTGTTGTTTAAAGATATATAACCTTTAACAAAGTGATATGAAATGCTTGGCATATCCTTCTTACTCAAAAAACTAATTGAAAAGGGGAAAATAACAATATGTACACATAAAAAATGATATAATAATCAATGGATATAATTAAACATACTTGTAAAGTAACAGATCCACAAACCCTTTACCTAGAGCATAAACTTAGAAACGCAACCTGAAGGTGGATGTGAAGCCACGAGGTAACTAAATTCTAATCCCAACCCAGTACTTATCAGCTGTGTGAAGCCAATATCAAGTTACTTAAAACTGAGTTTTCTCAAATATTAAAAAGAAATAAAGATAATGTACCTAGGACACAATAAATATTCAATAAACAGTAGTTATTCCCTACTTTTGCAGTTTCTATGTCAGTGATCATCAGATCATTTAATTTCTCTAACCCTGTTTCTTCGTCGGTAAAATGGGAAAATACCTGCTGCTCTAATCAATTACATATCTTTAAAAATCTAGTTAACTGCAAAGTGCTATACTGAAGTATAGGAGTTAATCTTGTTTTAATTTGAAAACTAAAATACAGAAAAGATGAAAACTTCTTCCTTCGAATTTCAAAATCATTTGTAATTATCATTTCTTAGCCTTGTGAGTCAGGTCAATTGTTTTTCTATTATCTCAAAGAAAACTTGAACAACACTAAGAAAAAATTCATGATTACTGTTCTGACCTGAGGACACTTTAATACAACTCAATTATAACTGAGTCTTTCAGTTATGGTAACTTAATACCTATTTTTACTTCATAAATATCCAAACTTCCAAGATAGAACATTGTACAATGTCGTAGGAGTACAATAATAAATGGTTGAGGTATTATTCACCAAAAACAGCACGTCTGCATAGAAAAACAGAAACTGTTTTTCCATTAAGAACCTGAGGTACTTCAAACCCCAGAACTAACTACTAGATTAACAAAAAGTTAAGTGAAGTTTAGTATACTTTTAATGTTTATGTACATTTTCTTCTATTATTTTAAAAATATTATTGTACTTCTCAAAAAGTAAAATACATGCATATTTAATCACATAGATGTCATAAGAAAAAATGTATCATACATTATACTCAATTAATCTGAATATTTCATCAACCATACTTCTTCATTCCCTAATTCTAGCAGTTAACCTAATCTACTTATTCAATGAATACTTAATGAATGCCTACTACATGCCAGATACAGTGCCAGTCAACCTAGAATCAACCTAGAATCCTTGAGTACATTGGATAACCTAGAAAATTAGATAAAGAACATGGAGAAAATAAGATAAAGAACATGCTCTCTGACCTGGAGCACTTCACAGGTCTAGTAGGGAAGACATATTTACCCTGCAATTTGATAGGTATTGTTACAGAAATAAGAACAAAGCAAAACAAAAGCTCTAGTACAAAGAGGAGGGGGCAAGTAACTGGAAAATCAGAAGACTTCATGAAGTGACAGACATGAGAGTCTGTGTGTGGTACATCATACATATAAATGGAAAGCTTGAGATCATGAAAGAAAATATTCAGAAAATACTTATATTTTCAGAAAATAAGTCCTATTCCCTAAATAAGTTACATGGATAAAGTTGACCAAAGATGAGGCAGGGGGGGAAGTGGAGCCATTTTTATAATGAATATATCCACTGTGGTGAAGCTTTGATAAGTCTTTAACATGACGACGGCAACAGACTTGGACTTTAAGAGGACTGCTGAGTGGCAACATGGAATTACCAGTTAGGAAATCATTCCAACAGCAGAGATAATGAAAACCTTACCTAAGGGCAGTAATAACAAGGAGAGAAAAAATCTGTTACTGTCTTAGTTCTCTATACCTCTTCTCTGATAAGCATGGCTAGGAATTTATTTCCCCATATACACAAGCAGACCAATTCAAACTTCATTTTTTCAATTTATTCTTCAAATTTATATGCACAAATTACACAGCATCTTTAACAGTACCAATTAAACCTGAATTTTTAATCAACTTAATCATCAGATTATTCCGAGGAACTACAGAGAATTTTAAGTCCTGAAGGACATACATTTACTTTTAAAATTACTATGAAAATTATTCCCTGAGAAATTGAGCATGAGAAAATAGAATATGCTGCCACAGAAGTAAAAGGCCAACAACCTGTTTTTAAAGCATCCCTGGGTTTGATTTGATTTAGATCTAAGCATATAAAACAAACATTAAAAACTTTTCTAGACTAAAGAATATCATTTTTATTATTTATAATATTAAAATCAGATGAAGGGATTTAATTTTAAAAACACACTGTATATTCAGTTGAAAAAATTTTTAATTAACCAATTATTTCAGCTAGGTCAGTACAAGAAACAATAAATACTTGCATAACTTTACATCTGAAAATAATCACATTAGATATTTCATCAATAAATCCACTTTTCACTAATCGACTTTAAAAGGTCAATTTGTAAAAACTTTTCTATTTTAGCTAAGTAACTATGATAAATTTAAATTCTGTACAGCTTACCTTTAAGATTTCAGATAATTTTCAATTCTGCTCTCCAATAAACCCAGTTTTCAATATTCTATAGTGTTACTATTCTTTAAAAGGTAAATATGTATCCTGGTTAGACAATTATTTTTAGTTATTACAGAAAGATAATTGCTGAAATCCTATTCATCAGCACTGGCAAGGAGAGGGAGGTAAAATATACCCGTACTGGTATTAAACTTTAAGACTTCTCTTTAAAGAGCACATTACATTGATTCTAACATCAGTAAGTGATTTAATTAATACAAAGTATAAGACCTTCCATTTAAACATCACATTAAAACAAACCTTTTATAGATGTTTTTGCCCCAACATAAAGAAATTTCTATGATTCAATTTAAAAACTGGGTTCACTACGGTAAATGCCCTTATAGTCTTAAAAAATAATGACTTTCCAACACTTTATGTGAAATCTTATGCAGAATTCCAACATATAAAACACATGAAAAGCAAAGCACAGCTCTGGCTGCTGCACGGGTAGGATCCAGGTTACCCTCCCCCGGTCTCCCCTAGGCAGACCTGAAGCATCTCTGTGGAATGCCAAAAAACCAATCTTCTAAGCCCCTGTGACAAATAAATTATGAAACATCTGTTACCAAATAAAACGAGAAGATTCTTACAGGTAGCAATTCTCAAACATTTATAATCCATTAAAATTTCTTGAAAATAGAGTTTGAACAAGTCAGTCAGAGAATATTCATACCATACCCTTGTCTTAGAAATTCATTTTACATTAAAATACAAAAAGTATAAAATCAAGTAGCAAAAAAACAATTATGTAAACCAAATAAATTTCCCAAACTTATCTGATCATGGAGATCTTTTTAGGAGAATATCTACTATACCTCATTATATCAGAATTTCTCAAAAAAGTTGGAAACACTGCCATAGGGATGTTAACTGAGATTACTGTATGGGACCAAATAGAACAGAATATATTCTTTCAAAACTTGCACTACACTTCACAACAAATGATCTTGCCCTATTTTCCAGTGATACATTCTTTCACAACCTTTAGGTGGAAAGTAAATTTGTTATTGAGATCATAAAGGTAGATTACATAAGAATGAAATGAACTTTTTCATTTTTTTTAAAGTAGCCAAACTTTCATGGACTTTTATCACCCATTTTTATTCTTTCTTATTTATTTATTCCCTCCCAACATACGCTAGGGATGTACATCAACAGATAGAAGGGGGTGGTTAAAGAGAAATAAATGTAGATCAGGTTGAACATAACCATGGCTCTCCAAAGTCCTAAAAATAACTGTACATTCCACAAATTGGAAGCTACTTTTTTTTCACATTTTCTCTGCAACTGCAAAGTTCTGTAACAATATTTGGTTCCTTATTCTTTTATAAGTTAAAAAAAACTAGGTTAAGATTTCAAGGTACATTTTTCATGTCTTTTTATAAGCAAAACAACAAAGCAGTTTCATTCCAGAATGTTCTCTCTAAAGAAATTGGTTAATAATGAAAGGTTTTTTTTTAAATTTACTTCTAGTAGTGACATTTTTATTAACAATCAGAAAGAGATGCAGAATTGGTATAGAGACTAAGAAATACCATTCTTTTTTGTCAATGTTTAATCTAAATTATTCCTATATACAAAATCACAAGATTATCTGTGAAAAATTCAAACACAGAAGAACCTCAAAAGCGACTAGTTATTTGATTTGATGAAATTCTCCATGCCTACAATACATAAGCAAGTGTGTTTATAATATCTTTAATTCTATTTCTTATGCTACCAGGTTACATACCAGGTTATAGTATAACTTTAATTATACTAACCAAAAATTTCAGGCACAAACTAGTCCTCTCCCACAAACTTCTAGCTAATTAAACCTTATAATCTGCTTTAGCTATGAAGATATGGCAGCAGCATTAAAAGATTAAATTCAACAGTCAAAAAAAAAAATCTAACCACAATATATACAAACGTTCATCTTCCTATCTCTGTATTTCATAATCTAGTTCCAGCCATCTCCAATTTCCAAAGAACTCTCTTGTGCCAAAAGCCTGCAGCTGCTATTCACTATTATGTAGGCACGCTGGGTTAATTCATGTTAGGGTTCGCCTCATTCAACTAAAATACCTACTTTAAAAAATCAATTAATACTAATGTAAGTTTAATTTCCTAAATATGTGACTGTCACACTTACCTGATTTGTCTGGCTACTCAAGTATGGCTCAAAATCATCATCATTTACAGCATCTTTTTGATGAATCGAACCGTTTTGTACTGAAACTAAAAAATATGTTTGTATTAGATGTATTGTAATTATCTTTATGAAACTCACAAAATAACCTAATATTTTCAATATTTTCCAAATCAAATCGGAAACTTATCCTGGGTTCTTTGTTCTTTTCATTTAAAACCCCCCTTTAGGATTAACTTAATTTTGGATACAAATATTTATGTGCCACCAAAAACTTACAAATCTTGTATATATAAGCCCAAGATTACATAAATACAAAGTATATATACACTTCTCATTACTAAAAACATAACGTAAATATCCCAATTTCAACACTGTGGTAAGCAGTTAAATTAAAATGTTGGAAGGGTTTGCTAATGCTGTATTTGAATCTAAAATAACCACTTTAAGCAGTGTTGTTGACAAGATAGATTTCTGAATGTTCTCTACCTTTGTTAAATCACTTTACTACTCAGTCCAATAAAGGTAAATAAATAACCTTGTTTGGTAACCGACGTTAAAATAAATATCTTAAATGTCTCCAGTTAAAGAAAGTGGCTAAAATTCACTTGAAGCAATATCACAATAAATAAATATTATCATAAAAAAATCTAAATAAAAAGGGCCTTTACTCTAAACAAAAAACAATGAAGACTTTCACAAGAAAGTATAAATAAAACTAAGACACTAAAGATAACCATGATTACTCTTGCAACATACGAGAAAACCAGTCAGAGTGATTTATAATGCCATATTTGTTCAGAGATCACTTCCATAAATGCTCTATATAAAGCTGTTGTTCTGGACACTGTCTCAGTGCTTTTGAGCACAGACTCAAGGTAAAAAGATCCTGGGTTTGAATCCCAAGTCCAACACGGAGAAGCTGGGTGATCTCTAGTTAGTAACTTAGCCTGTCTAACTCTGACTACTTCTCTATTCAAGGAGGTTATTAATAGTACCTACCTCATCTCATCTGAGTATTCAATGACAGTATTTAATAATCTTGGATATTATTATCACATAAAATATTACAAGATCCAAACAGGACTAAAAATTACTTTAGGACCACATAAACAAGCTTATGACTAATCAACTAATCTCTTGGAAACAAAATAAAGCCCCTCAATACCTGAAGATTTATTGCTTAAAAATAAAGCATTTTTAAATACAATACTTAAATATAAAATATTATAAATTAAGGTTAGGAGCAATGGATTTACGTTGTGTGTTCTTCTATAATATCATAACATCTTTATTTTCCCTAATTATTCCAATGAGTTCAGAGACCTAAATGAAATATACAAGTTGACAGAGTCATGGGAGCAAAGACAGGTAAAACCCCTTAGTTCTTTGCCACCCCCTGAGTAGCAATGATCGCTCAAAAAAATACTACTCTGTGAAGCCTTCAAAGTACACCTCTCATGATTCTACACTGCCCCTCAGAGACTACAAGAGAAACCTCAAGGTCACCGTGATCCTGGCTCCACTGAGGTGGCTTAACTGCATTTGATAAGGAATGCATCAATGCCAGAGTTGAGCTAAATGCGCTCCCCAGAATTTAAATATGCAACAGCCACTAGAAACAAAATTAAAGCGGAGGGTACCTTAGGTTATATCAGGTGGGCTAATCATTTCAGCCCAAGAGATTCTAACATATCTGTTCTCCTTTACCACTCCTCTATTCAAAAATAGTTATGCCTGGTCTATTACCTCCTGAAAAAGAATTCTTCACTACGCGCCTGGACTGGTACATATTTGTCACTGTTACATACGTATTTGACAGTATCTGAAACAGCTACCCATTTCAAAATTACAACTATTATCTCTTGTATTCATTAGATTACCAGAAATTTAGTCCACACTGCTAAAACAGTAAAAAAGTACCTCCTTAAAATTTATCCAAATATATATTATACTGCTCTTCTTACTCATCTTCTCTGTTCTATCTTTTCTTCTAATTCTAAGAGGCTGAGACTAAGAAAATATTCTCATACACTAAGTAAATACAGTCTATAGTCATTTATAATGATGCATTAAAATGTCTAAGTCCTAAAAGATTATTCAAGGACTATGTCAATCTAAGGAAAAAATGTTTTATTTTGTTTTAAGTATTTCACGCATACTGATAAGCAATCTGCATCAAATTAGAATCTGAATAAGAAGCTAGCCCTAGAGTTTCAGAAGCATACCTTTCTTAAAGAAATTCAATTGTCTTAAAGACTTCAGGTTTTGAACATTACTTAATGACAATCTAATGTCTTGGAGACTGAAAGCCATTAAATAGTAATGAAATCCAAGCTAGTCCCATAGTCTGTACAAGTTCTTCAGGGAAAAAAGAACAGATGACTTACATGATTCTTCGCCTGTTTCCTCTGCTCTATGAAGCAGAGTCAAATCAAGATAGAACATGGGCCTTAGGAGCCAGGTGATTCTTTGCTCTGGTCCTGACTACATCAAGTTAGGAAAGTCAACAGATCTGTGCATCATGTTTTCCCACCTACAAAAACAGCGACAATACCATATACCCTCTATCTCCTTATAGGAATGTTTTGAGGATTAATAAAATGAGGCCTAAAATAACAGTAAAGTGCTTTGCAGTCATTTCCCGAGGGGTTAGGGGTAGGGTGGGGAGAGGATACAAAAGATATTGCCAAAATACAAGGCATTTTCCACGACTTTTCTGAAACACTAAAAGATAGCCAAATTCAGCCTAATTCTTTTAAATTGCAGTACCAAACAATGACTATGTCCCTCTGTTGGGAGGGGCAGGTGAGGAGAGGAGGGAAAAGATAAATTCCTTTCCATATATTTGCCTATTTATAAACTTAAGGAATAGGAGGAAGCAGGCAGCAAGGCCTGAGGCTACTAGAAGCAGGGGATCTGACACTTTTATCTGTGGTGCCTGCAGGGGAAGGAATGGTACACTTTTATTCCAGCAAGCAAAAATTCCACTTGTTAAATAAATAAAAGTGATATGAAGTCAGTTTTAAATTATGGGCCAACAGGTACATAACTATCCTTAAATTTCTACTGTCCTTCAGTACTACCCTGGCCAAGGATAAAAGAGTTCTAATATTTAACATAGGGACAATCTATTAAAAAGAATTCAAACTTATAAACAAGTAAACCTAGAAGTATTACTTATACTACAAAAGCATTTTTGCCTTACAAAGAGATTGATATAGAAATCCTTTTAAATTTTTGCTCCTTTAGTGCATTTAAGGACATACAGAAAAATACTTAGTAGAAAATCAAAGACACTGAAGCCAGGTGTTGGGCTAATGCTGTCAACTGAAGACTATTAAGAAAGGAAATACACAGTCCCTGAAATCATATTAAGTCAACTAAAAAGGATTATGCTTTCAGAATTCTGATAATTCCTCAGGGACATGCATTTTTCATAAGGTTGATAAGTTCTGAATTCAAGTTTAATACTCATATTCTTAGAACACTGGGACTGTAGTTCAAGAAAAATAACTTTGCTTTCTGCTTCATAAAAGTAAACAGAAAAATTATAAAACAATTTTACTAGCTTGAAAACCAAGTCAACTAAGGCAGAGTAGTTTTTCTTAAACACACATATAGCTACCTGTATCAGTTCACTGGAGCTGCTGCCTTTTCCTTGTAATTCTCAGAGGCATAAAAATACAAGTAATGTGTATGTGTATTAGTACACTTGTAGTATCTACCAATTTAAAGCAGCTTAAATGATTACCAATACTTTTAGGCCAACAGAATTTCTCCCTCCTGTCAGGTCTTAGGCAATAGTCTTCCTG
Organism: Balaenoptera ricei; assembly: GCF_028023285.1. Classification (NCBI taxonomy): domain Eukaryota; kingdom Metazoa; phylum Chordata; class Mammalia; order Artiodactyla; family Balaenopteridae; genus Balaenoptera; species Balaenoptera ricei. The sequence goes on from NC_082655.1 coordinate 73,243,439, forward strand.
CACCTTAACAATAAATACATGAGGTGAGGCAGCAATTATCATGGCTACTAGAGCAATGGACTATTTTAACTACAACAACCCTGGTAGCATACAATAGGATTTATGGCTAGAATTGTTACTTATATTTTACAGAGAGAGGGAAATTCTGACCAAAGGTGCAATGTGTTCAAGCTCACTTGGCAAGTCAGCAGTATGAGAACACAGGTCTCCTAGGAATCCTAGTCCATTGTTCTATCCATGGATGAAATTATGAACTGAAGAGTAAGGGGGAAAGTAAGAAAAATTTCTTGGAATAAACAACTATCCAAATAAATACCTTGTATGTGTGTCTAAATACATCTAACAGAGGTGATACAAATGGGATTAAAAAAATTTTACTAACCAATAAATATTTATTTGTAGTTGATACACGATTTTGTTTATAGAAAATTTATCTCTCTGATATCAAAGCTGTGATGAGGATATACCTAAGTGAAATAACTGTCATAAATCAAACTTACAGTAATACAGTAATGGCTTACAATGCTGTAGATGCTATTTTGTTTTGTCAAACAAGTACTTCATAGAACTTGCACTTACCTTAAAGCAGGTAACACAAAACACTTAGCATTTCAAATAGCCTTGCAAAGTGCCACCTCCCCACAGATCTAGGATAAAATAATTTATGCTAGGCAATAATGACCAGATTGCACATATATATACTTCCTAATGGGCAGACTAACAAAAAAAGAAATTAATGGATCATTCTTTTTAGATTTACAAATAAATTGTTTGAAACTCACTTAAAATAAATCAACAATATCAAATTCTGAGCTTTGTGCTTACACCACAGAAGATAATTCTAATATTAAAATTAAATTCTAAAATTTAAAATTGTTGTTTATATACATCTTTAATCAAAATAAAGCAATGAATTTGTTACCTAATACAGTGCCATATAACTAGTATGTAAAAATTCTCAAAAAAATTGTACTACAACTCAAAAGAAAATTAAGCTGTGCATACAGAACCCATTCCTTTCAAATGTGCAATAGCTAATAAAAACCCTAAAAACATAAGGAGCACCAATAAAAGACATTAAACTTCACATCTAAAAGGCTACTGTAGCTCTTGTTTTGTAGGTAATACTTCACTACAGAAATAAGAAACAGGAAGCATAATTCTATTTAGTCTAATTTCAAGCCCCATTACAAAATGTAATAAATACATAGTTCACTGTAATGTTATTTAATTGGCACCGTCCCAAGAAAGCAGTTATTGTTCTGCCCTTACTAATGTCACATGATTCATGTCATGTTTCAGTCAGCTGACTGTATGGTTCCATATTAATAAACACAAACCACACTAATTTTTTTAAAATGCTTGACTTTCAGCAGTACTTTTTTTTTTCTTTTAGCTAAAGAGTAAATCATAGAATCCTGGCAGGAACCTCACAAATTATTTCCTTCCCAGTCCTTTCTAAAGTACCATATTGAGTCAAACCTTGCAAGACTACAGAGCAAGATGACATGCTCTGTTCCGTTTTCATCTCTAACTGGCTACTGCCTCAATGTGACCGACTTCAACAGAACCAGTGACTAACGGTACACTTTCCACTACTGGGACACACAATTCTATGTGGGCTGCGCGTTCCCACGTAAACCAGACAGGAAGAAAATGTCCACTTATCTACACACATTGGGAGAATCTGTGGCAGAAGTCACATAATACAGGCTGTAAAATTAAAGAAATGTCACTACATTCATAACAATACCTCCTTAAGTGAAATACAAGCTAATAAAAACTGTTTCTCGCATCACTTTGGTTTCTGTAAAAGTGGCTTCTAAGCAAGGACCTACCAAACTTTCGGACAGCATTTGGCTGCCTTAGCCGAGACGAACTGTTTCTCTAATCCTACATTTCAAAAAAACAAAAACAAAACAAAACAAAAACAAAATATCAAAACCAAAAAGGCCTCCACATAGTTTAAAAGTAACATCAAACCAACAATGAGAAATAAAGGTAAAAAATATCCGAACTCACCTTTATTTCCTTGCCCTTTAGGTCTCTGTGTAGCAAGATGAAAGATGTGGTAATAAGGAAAAATTCAAAAAAAAAAAAAAGAAAGAAAAAAAAAAAAGGAAGAGAAGAAAAGCGTGTTAATCAGAGACGTTATCCGAGACAAGTTATTTTAAACAATCCGCGTAGGAGTGAAACCCACCACATCCTCCATCGCCACCGACCGCCCACCCGTGCCGGGGCTTCGCCCTCCGACCCGCCACTCGGAAGCCGTCTCCCAGCGCTCGCCCGGGGTCAGCCCCACTTCTGCCGCCCTCAGGACGCGTCCGAAGGCCCCGGAGCGCAGTCCTGCCTCCACCCTCCGCGGCCCCCGCGGCCGCCCGCCTGGACCGCAGGCTCCGCGGCCCGGGCGCACGCCCCGGCTCGGGCGGCGGGACCGCAGCCAGTTGTGCCCGGGGCACCGTTACGGGCCCGGCGGCGGCGGCGACGGGGAGGAGCCGGAGCCCCACGCGAGGGTGGAGCTCCGGGGCTCGGGCCTTCGCCGAGCCTGCGGCCTCTGCTCCCTCACCTGATCCACGCTAGTGGCTGACATTCTTCACCGCAACCCGAGAGCTGCTGCTGCTACCGCCGCCGCCGCCGCCGCCGCCTGGGCCTCTCCCCGTGCACTCACAGCAGTTGGCTGCCGCCCTCGGCCGAGAGACTCTTCCAGCCGCCGCCGCCGCTCGCTAAGAAGCCAGAAAGAGGGCCTCGCGCTCGGGAGTCGGTGGAAGGGGCCCGTCTCTTTCGCTTGCACGCTCTCCTCCCCTCTCGCTCTCCGCTTCTCGGGTCCACAATGGCGGACAGGCTCCCTAGTCTCACTTCCGCTCTGAGCCTCCCTGACCTTCCGCTCTCCACTCTGACGTCCGCGCTCACCTCGCTCTTCCTCCCCCACCCTCCCGCCACAGGCCTTAGCTCCGCCTCCGCGCCCTCACGTGATCTGAGACGGGCCTGAGCGGCTGACCCCTCGGCGCATGCGCCGCGTACGGAGCGCGCCTGTGCGGCTGCAAGCGCCAGCTTTCCGGGGCGATTCGGTGCCTGCCTTCTGTGCCGCTCGGAGGCCGCCGGGCGTGCGTCGGGCGGCAGCGGCGGCGGCGGCGACGGCGGCGGCGGGGAACCGGGCCGGAGCCGGAGTCCGTTTCATTCTGGGCGGGAAGTGGGCGTGGGCGGCAGGCGGGGGCTGCCCGGACTTGTAGAGCCCAGCCGGCGGCGCCCTCCCGGCGGCGGAGTGAACGTTGGTGGGTAGGAACGCCGCGGCGGCAGCCGCGCCCGCCCTTAGGTGATCGAGCCGCGGCGGCCAGGCCTCCACCGCGGCCGCCCGAGGCCGTCCAAGGCCACGTGGGCGGCGGGATGAGTCGGCGGCCCTCGGGACGGAGTTGCTGGGCGAACCGCGAGCCAGCACGTGCAGCGAAAGTGGCTGGGTTGCGGCTCTGGGCGCCGACACTTAAAAGCACATAGGAGGTGCCCCGGCAAGTGTTCGTTCTCTCCAAACCTCAGGAGCATGGTAGGAATAACTCACGTTAACCGTCACCTCTGAAGTCAGACTTTACCCTCCCCTGACGTTGATTTTGATGAATGAATAAAGTTACTTTGGGAAAGGTAAGCACAGTTGCAGGATGTTTTTTCAGTCCTGAAAGGACAGACGTTTAAAGGTTCAAGAGAAACTGGTAAAGTTACTTTTCTGCAAATTGGCAAAACCAAAGGAGCTGATTTGCAACATTTTGAATGGTTGGTTGAAACAACGTCTTTGCAATAAAGGCAAAGGTTTCTTAGACTCTATGTAAAGAAATAACTTAAATGGCCAAATCCTTACTTTACTTAAAAGCCATCGGATAAGTGATAGTTTATAAAATATAAAATTGCTAAGTTATAGGATTGACTTTGTGTTTAACAATGCAACAATATTTTAGAAGCAATGAATAGTAGAAGTGAATCTTATCTCGAGAGTCCAGTGTTTCATATACATCACCAAGAGGCATTTTGCAGGTCTGCTTAGCTCCCCAGGCGCTCCCGTTTTGCAAGTCCCAAGTGGGACTCTGCCTGATTCTCAGCTCAGGCTGAATGCTTTTGCAATTCCCCAGGACCCCCCTGCTCCACCCTACCCCACCCTTCCAGTTGCTGCTCTTAATCTCTCCAGTCTGTCCATCCTCACTCCTTACAGACCTTAGCCTGAAAGAGTTTGCTACTACAGTACCTGTTATGAGTGGGGAAACAAACGGAGGGTATACAAGAGGAAGCATGTGAAATCTCACAGGCTTTGTCTTCCAATCTTAATTATCTTAGTTTAAAAGCATGGCTTTGGGATCCAAACCAATCTGAGTTTGAATTACAGCTGGGCTAGATACATTAGTTGTATAACCTTGGGAAAGTCACTGAACCTTTCTAAGCCTTAGTTTCCCCATGAGTAAAATAAGGTCAGATATGGATAATTCCTGGCAGAGCTTAAGCCCTCAAGAAGCAGTGGCTATACAGGGCTAGTTTCTGGTTCCTTTGCTAAAGAATTCCCAGAATGGTGGTAATAGCTTACATTTATTCATCACTACATGTCAGGCACTGTAATAATCATTAAAATCCTCAGTGCATCGTTGGGCATTAAGTGCTGTTAACAAAAACTGACACACAATGAGGTTAAGAAAAGTGCCTGAAATAACACAGCTGATCACTGTGAGAGCCAGGATTTGAACACAGGCAGTTTGGCTCCAGAGCTTGTACTGTAGCCACCATATAATGCTGCCTAATGACATGTTCTGGTGAGTTTCTGTTCTCTTTCTGTCACGCAACAAACTCCTTCCTTCCATATTATCCTAACTAGCCTGGAGGTCTGAAGTTGCAGAATGCAGCACTACCTACCATGAGATGTGGCCCAGTTAATATTAAATATGTTTTAAGTACCTGTGGGAACTACCTCAGATCCTCCGCACTGCCTCCAGAAGTGTGCAAACTCTAGCTGTAGAGTCTAGATTCTAGACAGTGCTTCACTCTTCCGCAGGGCCGCAGGCATCTCAGCCTCCTAGTGAACACCGCTCTGATCACAGCTTGGAAAGGAGAGGGCAGGCTGGATTTCAGCCCCCTTTCACCCCTCAGCCACCTTGCTGCCATTATCCAGTGAGCTTCCACTCTGCACAGCGGTAATAGTGGGCCCTGCACTTCTGCATGACACTTTGTATCCGTTCCAGTTAGGTTCAGCTGCAGGTGATAGCAAGTCCAAGACAACGGGAACTTAAGACAGGTCAGTTTTTCTTTCATACAGAAGAGGTTTGGAGGGGCTTCTCTGGTGGCGCAGTGATTGAGAATCCACCTGCCAATGCAGGGGACATGGGTTCGATCCCTGGTCCGGGAAGATCCCACATGCCACGGAGCAACTAAGCTCGTGTGCCACAACTACTGAGCCTGTGCTCTAGAGCCCACGAGCCACAACTACTGAGCCCGCGTGCCGCAACTACCGAAGCCCGCACGCCTATAGCCTGTGCTCCACAACAAGAGAAGCCACTGCAACGAGAAGCCCGCACACCGCAACGAAGAGTAGCCCCCTCTCGCCACAACTAGAGAAAGCCTGTGTGCAGCAACGAAGACCCAACGCAGCCAAAAATAAATAAATTGAATAAATAAATTAAAAAAAAAAAAGCGGTCTGGAGGTAGTCAGTCCAGGGCTTGGGCTGCTGTCACAGAGTCAGGTATTGGGCTCCTTATAGCCTGTTTTGCCACCATCCTCATGATAACACTTCCACCTGGGGTCCAAGATGACTGTTCAACTTCCAGCCATCATAGTCATTCCTACCAGCAGAAAGCAAGGTGAAGAAAGGCCCCTTTCTCCCCTTTAAGGACATTTTGTAGCAATTGCATTTCCCACTTCTGCCTGTCTCCTAACTAGGACACAGTCTTATGAAAATACCTACTTAAGGAAACTTGGAGGATATATGGTGATGTATTCTGGTTGGCCGTGTGCTCAGTTAAAAATGAGAAAGTTTACTACTAGGGAAGAAGGTGACGGTGGATAGTGAGAGACAAATTATAATAAACTGTGTGTGCATAGTAATTACCCAGATTCACTTCCTTACCTAGTAGCATTTTAACTTCTCTTTGAATTTTTGCCAATATTTAAGACAAAATTACTAAGGCTTTTTGTTATCACTAAGTAACATAGTATAAGTGAACCAAGCATGGAAAATTCAATGTGAGGGTTGATTGATGCATTTTTAGAAGGAAGGAATCCTTAAATATCATGCTTAAGGTAAGACTAATAGCTGAGCAGAGCAGTGAATAAACCCCGCCTCCCACCAAAAAGAAAAGTAAACCTGCTTTGAAAGAGAAAGGTCAACAACTGTTTTCATTCTTGTGTATGCTACAAAGAAATTTACAATGACAGGAAGAAACAGAAAACATCAAGTAGCCCTAAGGTTTCTGTAAACCGGTGTTTTGCAGAGCGTTTCCCTAGTAACAGCATCTCCGGGGAACTTAATACAAATGCAAATTCTGGGGACCCACTGTATTTACCAAATCAGAAACTGGGTGGGGAACTTCTTTATTTTGAAATAATTGTAGATTAACAGAAATGTTGCAAAGATAGTACAGGGAATTCCTTTGTATCCTTCACCCAGCTTTCCCTAATGTTCACATATTACTTAACCAGGTGTATTTATCAAAACTAGGAAATTGACATTGTTACAGTACTGTTACCTACAGACTGTCCGAATTTCCAGTTTTTTCACTAACGTTCTTTTTCTTTGTCTCCCCCAGTTTTTGAGTTTCTTCGTCTTGTCTCGTGGTCTTGACACTTTTGAAGAGCACTGGGCAGATATGTTTAGAACGAACCTCAAATTGAGTCTGATGTTTCCTTCCTCACAAGTAGGTGGGGCTCGTGGATTTAGGGGAACAATACCAAAGGTGAGATGCCTTTCTTATCACATCATAACAGGGGGCATGTGACATCAATATGACTTACCACCGATCATGTTAATCTTGGTCATTTGGTTAAAGTGATGTCTGCCAGGTTTTCCATGGCAAAATTCCTATTTTCCACTTTCCATACTAAAGTCTTGGGAGGTGAGTCGGGAAATCCAGCCCACACGCAAGGAGAAGGGAATTAAAGCTCCACCTCCTGGAGTATTTAGAATTCTTGTGCAGAGAAAGTTTGTCCTTTCTTCCATATTTATTTATATCACTATGGACTCATGGATATTTGTTCTTTGGGTTATAATCCAGTACTGTCATAATTTATTTAGTTGCTCAGATTGTTCCAAGCTTTGGCCACTGGGAGATCAGATTGATTTTTGCCATACCCCTGTTCTTTTTTTTTTTTTTTTCCCCAAGCACTTCACTTTGGAGCACAACAGCTATTTGATTCATTCTAATATTTACTACAGGGAAATTTACAATGACAAGGAAAAGGCAACAGAAAACATCAAGTAGCCGTAAGGTCTCCCTAAAGCATCTCAAAGTATGGTCCTGGGATAACAGCATCATTGCTACCCGGGAATTTGTTAGAAATGCAAATTCTCCAGGGCTCCACCCCATAGTTACAAAATCAGAAACTCTGGGCTTGGGTCCCAACAAGCTATATTTTATCAAGCTCAACAGGTGATTCTGAGGCACACTAAAGTTTTAGAACCACTGCACCTAAGCTTCCCCAAAGATCCAGGTCAAAAACCTACCCAGAGAACCCATAAATTCTGTTACTAGCCTTGGTGAAAGAGTTTCTGAAAAACTTCTGGGTATTTGCATTAAAAATAAAGCAGACAAGGCATAGACAGATATTTCACCAAAGAGGATATACAGATGGCAAATGAGCATGTGAAAAGATGTTCAATGTCTTTTGCCGTTAGAGATATGCAAATTAAAATCACAGTGACGTATCACTACACACCTATCAGAATGACTAAAACGAAGTGACCGAATGCTTGCAAGGTTGTAGAGAAACTGCATCGCCCTTACACCGCTGGTGGGACTTATGGAAAACAGTTTGCTTCCTATAAAAGTAAGCATGCAACCACCAATGATAGTTGGATTCTTGAGCACTTACCCCAAAGAAACGCAAACTTGTCATTGGCTACATAACGGCTTTGCCGTGAGGCCCACATTCTAGTCCGTAGAACTTGTGAGTATGGTACCTTATATGGCAAAAGGGTCTTTGCAGTTGTGATTAAGTTAACGATCTTGACATGGAGAGATTATTTTGGATGGTTCAAGTGGGCCCAACATAATCAGAAGGGCCTTTATAAGAGGGAGGCAGAAGGGCCAGAGTCAGAAGATCTTGTGATGTTGGACGCAACACTTGGAATGCCGCCATGAGCCCAGGAACGCCAGCCAACTCTGGAAAGAAAAGGCAGGGATCAGATTCGCCCCTAGAATTTCCAGAAGGAACTCAAACTTTTTTTTTTTTTTTGGCCATGCCCCATGGCATGAGGAACTTCCCTGACCAGGGATCAAACCCTTGCCTCCTGCATTGGAAGCTCCGAGAGTCTTAACCACTAGACCACCAGGGAAGCCTGGAACTCAGGCTTCTGATCTCCACAACTGCAAGATAGCAAATTTGAGGTTTTTAAATTAAGTGTGTGGTAATTTATTACAGCCACAATAGGAAACTAATGCACTTTTGTGTTCGCACAAAAACCTGTATGCATATTTTTATAGCAGCTTTATTCATAATAGCCCAAAACTAGGTGTCCTTCAGTGGGTGAATGTTTAAACATTCTGTGCTATGTCCACACCTGGAATACTAGTCAGTAATAAAAGGGAAGGAACTGCTAACGGACGAAACAACTTGAGTCTTACGCTGAGTGAAAAAAGCCAGTCCTAAAAGTTTACATGCTATGTGATTCCATTTATATAACATTCTTGAAATGACAAAATTATAGAAGAAGGACAGATTAGTGGTTCCCAGGGGGTTAGGAAGATTTGGGGGCAAAAGGGAAGTGGGTATGGTTGTAAAAAGGCAACGGGAGGGATCCTCCTGGTGATGGAAAGTTCTGTCCTGACTGTATGGACATCATTCTCCTGGTTGTGACATTGCTCTGTGGTTGTGCAACATGTTCCCATTGGGGGGAACTGGGTAGAGAGAATACTGTGTCTTCTGGATGATTTCTTACAGCGTATGTGAGTATATAATTATCTCAAGATAAAAAGCGTAATTTTAAATTAGCAGTCACACCTCTCAAAAAAATGAAGCAGACAGGAAAAAATGACATGCCTCTTATTAAATGAGATGATGTACAAAGGAGTATTACAATTTATTTTATTTTTGAAGACTAAAGATATGGAAAACCGGCTTAATGTTAAATGAAAAGGGAGGAGCTAATCAATATGGTTCCAATCTTTCTGTTCATGTGTAAAAAGACTGAGGAGAAATCAATCAAAATGTTAACTCTATCAATTTATGTGGTTAGTTCCTTCTTTGTAACTTTGTTTTCCAGATTTTTCACTCTTACAGTTTTAAAGAGTTAACAAGAATTTACCTGTAAGATAGTCATGGATGAAATGGTATATGTCTGGGATTTGTGTCCAGATAATCCAGCTAGAGAGAGAAGAGGAGGAAACGAGGCTGGCTGGTGTTGAGTCTGGGTCCTAGGTACCTGGGGGTCCATTTACTATTCTCCCTTTTTTAGTTTTCCGTAATAAAATTTTAAAAGAAGAATTATCTTATTTTTGTTGTTGTTGTTCATTAAAAACAAGCAAATGTACAGTCGATTCTCATTATTCTTGGTAGTTAGGTTCTATAAAGTCTCGGGGAAACTGAATTAGCAAACAATGAGCCGTTGCTCCCAGGGAATCACAGGGTTAGGTTCCTGCAAGCCTCTAATCATGACATTTTTGTCAGCCAATCAGAACATAACCTTGTTGGGTTTTTTTTGTTTGTTTTTTTGTTTTTTTTAATATATTTATTTATTTTTGGCTGCGTTGGGTCTTTGTTGCTGTGTGTGGGCTTTCTCTGGTTGCGGCGAGCGGGCGCTACTCTTCATTGCGGTGCGCAGACTTCTCATTGCGGTGGCTTCTCGTTGCAGAGCATGGGCTCTAGGCATGTGGGCTCAGTAGTTGTGGCACGTGGGCTCAGTAGTTGTGGCTCGCGGGCTCTAGAGCACAGGGTCAGTAGTTGTGGCACACGGGCTTAGTTGCTCCGCGGCATGTGGGATCTTCCTGGGCCAGGGCTCAAACCCATGTCCCCTGCATTGGCAGGTGGATTCTTAACCACTGCGCCACCAGGGAAGTCCCTAACCTTGTTTTATTTATGTTTCATATATACTGTTGATTCACTAACATTGAACTCAGGGCCAACAGCACTGAACTCATGCCTGAACAGAGTTATCTAATGCGCGTATTTTCTCCTTAGGGCACATCACAGCCTTCTTGCTCTTAGGGACACTAGATAGCATTCAGCGCTACAGGTGGGGGCCATTTTAAACAGCAAGATCAGCAACAAAAAGCACAGAAATGTGATAATCAGCACTTAATAGACTACAAAAATGATGTATGTATACAGTATGCTAGCTGAAACAAGAAGAGAGTGTGTAGCCGTGTCAGACCTCAGCAGGGAGCGTGTGCCTCCTTTAGCAAATCAGATTCCCCCAATCTGCCCACATGTACGTCCACCATCTCAAAAGTGCTGGAATATTGATCTGAGGGTTACAAATACATTTTTTTTTAATTTAATTTTATTTATTTATTTATACAGCAGGTTCTTATTAGTCATCCATTTTATACACATCAGTGTATACATGTCAATCCCAATCTCCCAGTTCATTCCACCACCTCCACCCGCCGCTTTCCCCCCAAAAATACATTTTAAGTAGGCATATCTGCAAATACAGAATTCAGGAATAATAAGCATCAACAAGTTAAAGTGACAAGTATAATGATTGGCACAATATAAGTGATAATTAAGTGTTCCTTTCTCTTTTTGTAAGTACAGACGAAGATGCTAAATTATTCAATAAAATTTGATATGTGTACTGTGGTTCTCATGTTAGTGAGTTAAATATATTAGAAAGCAATGTGCAGATGAACAAATGTCATCTGTAGTTGGGTATAAGTGGTGGTGGGGTTATAGAAAGTTGGACATAACCTCCCTGCCGGTGAGAAAATTAGATTTAACTTAAACGTTTGAAAATTACAACATTTGGGGGAGTTCCCTGGTGGTCTAGTGGTGAGGATTCAGCCCTTTCACTGCCGTGGCCTGGGTTCAATCCCTTGTCAGGGAACTGAGATCCCGCAAGGCGTGAAATGCGGCCAAAATAAATAAAGTTAAAACATTTTTGTCAATACTAAATCCACCATAAGCTGGAAGACTCATTACATGCTATTAAATGAGATTTGTGCTTCCCTAAATTTCACAAATGCATCAAGTAAAATACTTTAAAAAGAAGACTATTCACTTTAAGGTGAAAATGTTGAAGAATTCCAGTTTTATTCTGGTTTTTCCAAAGTGATTTTTTTTTTATTTATTTATTTATTTATTTTTGGCTGCGTTGGGTCTTTGTTGCTGCGCACGGGCTTTCTCTAGTTGCGGTGAGCGGGGGCTACTCTTCGTTGTGGTGCGCGGGCTTCTCATTGTCGTGGCTTCTCGTTGCGGAGCATGGGCTCTAGGCGCGCAGGCTTCAGTAGTTGTGGCATGTGAGCTCAGTAGTTGTGGCTCGCGGGCTCTAGAGCTCAGGCTCAGTAGTTGTGGCGCCCGGGCTTAGTCGCTCTGTGGCATGTGGGATCTTCCCAGGCCAGGGCTCGAACCTGTGTCCCTTGCATTGGCAGGCAGATTCTTAACCACTGCGCCACCAGGGAAGCCCCAAAGTGATTTTTTTTAATCAGGAACTTCAAATGGAAAATATTGATGTTTCTGATAAATCTAGCATAATGAAATTAGATTTAGGTTGTAAAAGAGTACAAAAAGACGATGCTTGTAAATGTCATTCAGAAGTCAGAAAAATCACTGGATCTTTAAAATGCTGAATATGTTCATTAAATCTTGTTTGCTAAAACTAAGTGTATAAAGCTGAAACTTTACACTAAAAGACCTCTTTTTTGGTAAAAATATTGTTTCCCATTAATCAACAAATACTGAATGCCTTCTGTAATTGATGCACTTTCTGAGGCATTTTGGGGGGATGCAAATCAGACATTGCCCTTATCCTCTAAAGAACTTTACTAGTTATGAAGATAAAACCTGCCCTTATCACCTCAGTTGGATAGTGGTTTACCATTTTCAGGAATGTTTTTGCATCTGTTCTTAAATGAGCACATCTCAATTCTCTGAGGCAGGACAGTTAGGATGTAATCCATTCATAAGAGAAGAAAATTACACTTAGGTTGTAACAGTACGTGAAAATGATAGAACTGGAATTAGAACATAGACCTTTCAGATGGTTAGGCCAGTCTTCTAATCAAGTTTTAGGCAATTTTTTTAGGAAGGTCTCTGCTTTTTCCAAAAGAGTAAAATTCCTGTGCCAAGTGCCATAGGAGTTTTGCGAGATCAACAGAGGTTGCAGAGTGGATGGCGTTTACATGGGCAGTGAAGAAAAGTCTAGGTAGCGGGAAAGCCGTGAGCAGAGCGTGGAAGCAGGAGCTCGGCGGTGGCATTAGGAGGTGACGGGGGAGTAGGAGCGAGAATCCTGGGTGTGCTGACTTGTGCAGAAGGGCTGATTCCCCAGGCCACCTTAGGACTCTGATGGAAAACTCCACTTACTCTCACCCTCTCCCTTCCCCACTCCCAGTAGTGCAACGGGACTAGACCAGAGAGTGCTGTCCCGGGGTCCCTGGATCGTGGCTGGTGAGAGATGAGTTACCACGGGCTTCAGCCCAGGGTGGATGTGGAAATAAGTAACTGCCCTCCCCGCCAACTCTAAACCCGAGGGAGTGCCCTTCTCTATCGTAGATGTGGTGGCCACTGTCTCAGGCGGCAGGCAGGACAGTCCTTAGGGAAGAAAAGGATCAGGTACCTCAGGCGCAGGATGCAGAGGCCAGAGGGCCAGTGCAGAAACGAGCTCTTGCTGCCACTGCAAGAGTGGCCCTACGTCGGTAAAGGGAGAGGTGATACGTGGGTGATGGCAGCGGTCCACACGTGTGAATAGAGAATTACAGACTCGATGGCTGCAGATGGTTTCCTTAAGTACCCACAGCACAGGCAGTTGGGGGTCACAGTTCCTAATTCGGTCGGGGGTGCTCAGTATTGTGGTCCCCACTGTTCTTACAGGCGGGGCCCACTTGTTGGAACCGTCATTTCATTTGTGCGGGATTCTCTGCGTACAGTGCCCTATTTGTTTGGGCTGCTGTAACAAAGTACCACAGACTGGTAGCCTATACGTGTGTACAGGGGCGAAATGTATTTCTCACGGTTCTGGAGGCTGGAAGTCCAAGATCAAAGTGCTGGCACAGTTGCATTCCAGCCAGGGCCCTCTTTCTGGTGCATGGCCTGCAGCTTCGCCGTGTCTCCACATGGCAATAGGGGCAGGGGTCTATGTGGGGTCTCTTTTATCAGAACCCTAGTCTCCTCTCAAAGGCCCACACTTCCTAATACCATCACATCAGGCATTAGGATTTCAACATACGAGCTTTGGGAGGGCACAAACATTCAGACCACAGCGTGCCCTTCACCTGTTAACAGTTTCCTATTCTTCAAGGCCCTACCGTTACTTTTCCCCATAACATCTGGAGTCCCACCCGTCAAGATTAATTGTCCCCTCCTCCAACCCCCAGAGTACTTTTTAAACAATAAATGATCATTATCAGCCTGACTCATAAGTACAATTAATTGAGTGCCCATTACCTGGCTGATGTGTGCTGGGTCATTTACATGTGTTATATAACTTAGCCCTCACTGCAGTATATCTCCATGTGGCACATGAGACAGCTGGCAATGGAAATTTTAAGTCACTTGCTTAAAGTAATTGGGCTAATCATATATTGGTTTGTAATGTGCCAAGAAACACCGTCACGCTGGTTAGTAATGGTGCAACAAGAACTCGGGTGACGAGGACTCTGGAATAGAGACTGCCAAGGAAGGCTTCCTAAGGTCAGCTAGGCATATACAAGTAGTTAAGAGGGCAGGCTCTGGAGAAGGCCCACCTGAGTGTGCATCTCGGCTTTTGCATTTACTAGCTCTGTGACCTGTGGCTAATTCCTCACCGGCTCTGTGCTTTGGTGTTGTGCTTGCCTCTTAGGGTTCTTCGAAAAATTAAATGAGAGAGAATTCTGTGGAGTGCTTGGCACTGTCCTTGGCAGATAGTAAACCTTCAATAAACATCAGCAGTTATCATTATCATCATCATAATTATTATTAAATATTAAAAGGTACCAAGATGTGTGGCAAGAGCTCCAGAATTTTACTAAGAACATCTGGATTCATGTCCCAAGTCTGCCTCTTTAGAAAGCCTGTCTTAAACAAGTATTTAACATTCTCCATTCTAATTTCTTAATTTTCAAAATGAGAAAAACATATTAGGGTTCTTTTGAGAGCTAAGTGAGAAATCACACCCAAGAATACTTGGTGAAACTATCAAGTGCTTCACAAATATGTTGTATCAATAGAATCTATTATGAACTAATCTTTAAATATTTTGGAGCATTTTATACACTGCTTGCACACTTAGGTTTAAAAACATTACTAAATCCAAAAGTATGTGGCTAATGATGAAAAATATGAGATATTTACTAGCATCTTTGTTCTTCTCATTTTATGAGATGTTGATGACCAGTTGTTAGTTCACTGTATACAAAATAGTGTCTCTGCTGTTTAAAGTACTTAGAACATTCTTATTGTAGGTTGAATTATGTCCCCTGAAAGATAAGTCCTAACTGCTAGTACCTCAGAATGTGACCTTATTTGGAAGTAGGGCCATTGCAGATATAATTAGTGAGGATGAGGTAGGAGTAGAGTGGGCCCACAGTCCAATACAATTGGTGTCTCTTATAAGAGGAGACCTGGAGAGAAGGCCCCGTGATGCGGGGGGCAGAGGCAGAAGTGATGCAGCTTCAACCCAAGGCTTGGTAAGGATTGCCAGCAGACCGCCAGAAACTAGGGAGAGGCAGGAGGGATTCTCCCTTATGGGTTTCAGAAGGAGCACAGCCCCACGGACACCTCGTTTTTGGACTTTCAGCCTCTGGAACTGTGAGACAAAAGAATTCTGTTGTTTTGAGCTGCCCAGATTGTGGTACTTTGTTACAGCAGGCCTAGGAAGCCAATATAATACCTTATAAATCTCTTTCAAGAATGTTCGATAATCTTAATTTTTAAAAAATAAGAGAGTTATTTTGGAGAATTAAAGAACCATAAAGTGGAAAAGAATAAAATACTATCTTAGACCAATACTATTCATGAGTCCACAAATCTATGAGAGGTGACAAAAAATAATAAGAACACATGGGTTTTACAGTCATATGTGTCTGGCTTCTATTCTTGCCAAGCCACCTAATAGCTGTGTGAACTTTAGTTAAAATGTGCTTGTTTCCTCATTTAAAAAATGGAATCATCATGCCTATGTCACAGGGTTGTTGAGAAGCGTTTTTCCAGCACCTGGGGCCAAGCAGGGACTCTGGCACATGGTAATTCTGAGTAGATGCCAGGGGATGTTCTGTCCAACAGCCTGGTGATTGTAATTTACCACAATCTCAGATTAAGAATTGTAAATAATCCCTACATTCCCCTTTAGTAACTCATCACAAATATTCCATTCAGGAGTCAAATTTTTACTTGTGAATATGAAGCAGAACACTGATTTTGCAATATCTGTCAGTATTCATCCAACCCTCTCTCCTCTTCCTCAACATTTCCTTTTTTTTTTTTTTTCAAGTAAAAGGAATCACATCTTCATTTGTAATTAAAAAACTGGAAACAGCTTACACATCTGATAGAAGCAGGTCATTTATATTGTACAATATGCAACTTATTTGAACAATAATATGGGACTATATGACATGGTACTGTGATATGTATATGTGTATATATTTACACATTCACATGAATATATGCAACAAATACACATATATTTAGGATACAACTAGAACACATACAGCCCAAAATAGCATTGAGGCCTTTATTTGAACAATTAAAAACAACTGTGTTTTCATTCGAGAGAAGCCATTGTAGGGGTAAAGGAGCAGAATTCAAGAAGAATTTCAATAAGGCTTTAACATCTGGAATCAGATGTCATGATTTCAGAAAGGTTAATACTCCCAAGTCGGCCCTTGTTATAAATTGTCCAGTCTCAACATTTCCTTTTGTCTTGGTCCTTTATCCATTTTAAAGCAGCACCTAGGCGCTTCTGTTTGTACTCAGGGAAGGAATGTAGCTATGGGGCGGGGGTGGGGCGTGCTGACCTTTGAGTTTTAAGGATAAAAACTAATGAATTAATAGACAAAAGGCTGGGGAGGGAGCATCAAAACGATTACAGCTTCCCCTCCTTCTTCCACAGTCTCTCGACAGCCTCAAACAAGAATCCCCAAGGCTGAGAGGGGTCCTGAGCGTCCAGATGAGAGGAGCCTGGGAGGGTCCCAGAGGAGAGCACTCTCCCCGCCGAGTGCAGAGTCAGCACATCCCAGGTGGGGTGGAGGTCCCAGAGCCAGCAGCTCCAAGCTTCAGCTCTGGGGGAGACCCCTGGGCGTTAGCAGGACCCAGGGGGAGCGGCTGCTTGGAGCACCAAGCAGCGGAACGAGTCCCACTCGTCCTTGGGAATGAGACCCAAGGACGGAGGCAGAGACGAGCAATCGTAACTCAGAGGAGTCGTGGGATAGGAGAACGGCAGTCTCCAGGGGAACCTGCTTGGCCTAGTCCAAAAGGTCCCGGTGGGGAATTGATATCTCAAGTGATCGAGGGTCCAGATGACATTGAAGAGAAATGAGCTTCATCTCAATATCTTGGCTTTATGCAAATATTAGGGGAAAAGAGGGGAAGATACTGAATTGACCAAGACAAAATTTTTGCCAGCCTGGTAAAATGATGCCTTGGAATAGAAATTGAATTGTAGTAATTCTACAATTTCTATGTGTACATTTCATGCACATATGAGTTTGTAGGTGGAGATTCTGGCCTAATATACCTGATTTATCAATTTGAACTGTAAAGCTCAATTTAATCCAGTCAGTGTTGATTGAGTGCCCGCCATGTGGCAGGCAGGGTTCTAGCCCACATGATGTCTACTGTCCAGTTGGGGTGGTGGGTACTAAAAAGTAATTGCAAGTCAAATAAATGTTACCAAAAGGGAAGTTCGTGGAATCACATAGCAGAAGAATTTATAGACTATATAGCGGTATGAGTGCCTCCTTGAGAAAATTACGCTTAAGCTGAAACATGAGAAATTAGAAGGAATATGCCCAAGGTGGAATGTAACCAGGAGAAGAGTGGTAGAGGGAAAAAAGGGAGAGCCTGTTTCAGAGCTGCGAGTGACAGGCGGCACGGTTGGGGCATAGAGGGCAGAGGGAAGGATACTAGTGCTTCGGCTCAAAAAAGTTTTTAGATTTTTATGATATTATTTCTTTGCTAGGTAAGTTGGCTGGAAAATCAGATAATGCAGCATATTTAGGTCTAAAACCAGGGGGAAAGTCTAGCCATTATTTAAAGTAGCATTCTATCATAATGCCCCAAATTCACTTGAAATGACTGATAGTTCTAGAGTAAAAATATTTTCACTCCCACACCCTATGCCTATTTCTAGACATTATCTGTAGTTTCATAACTGTGTCCAGATGGGGGTTCTCTTAAGGTCATAAAGACTGTGTGCTCTTGTAACTATGTCACTATCTTCCCAACATGTTATGGTGTTTACAAGTGTAAATGAATTCAGAACTTTATACCACTTCCATTGGAACTCAGTACATTTCAAATGTTTTTTTGATCAGAATCTGATCATTTATTTCACTTCTGGGTTGGCAGTCTCCAACGACACATTTGTTGTGTTACATCTGTGTGGGCTGGAAATTTACAACTTAAAATGCATTCTTGCTTTATAGACTATTTTTTTTTTAACTTTTTTTTTTTTTAATTTATTTATTTATTATTTATGGCTGTGTTGGGTCTTCGTTTCTGTGCGAGGGCTTTCTCCAGTTGCGGCAAGTGGGGGCCACTCTTCATCGCGGTGCGCGGGCCTCTCACCATCGCGGCCTCTCTTGTTGCGGAGCACAGGCTCCAGACGCGCAGGCTCAGCAATCGTGGCTCACGGGCCCAGCCGCTCCGCGGCATGTGGGATCCCCCCAGACCAGGGCTCGAACCCGTGTCCCCTTCATTGGCAGGCAGACTCTCAACCACTGCGCCACCAGGGAGGTCCGCATTCTTGCTTTAAATTACTATTATAAACGGTGGCTTCAACGAGGATATGCATCCTGTAGTATTGCTGAATTAACTTATTCTGCATTTGACTTTTGATTTGGCCCACTTGTGGTTACCTTACAAAGCATCCATCCCCTTCTTTTTGTTTCTGTTATTTCTATTCTTTTTTCCTCTGCATTGCACACAATGTCAGTCTGGAACTGACTGTGTGGAGCATGCAAACCCAATACGGCCAAATTTATTTTTTATAATTTATGTGTTTGTGTTATTATATTAATATTAGGTCTAATATAAATTGCATCACAAGAAGAACAATTTTAAATATAAACTAAACTGAAAATACATAGAAGTTACAGTTTTTCCTATACTCCCTTGAACTCCCACAGACTCACATATACTCTACCTTTGAGCTACAATGTATCGCTTAGAATTCTCTCAACTACCACAGTCACTCTTTTTTTTTTTTTTTTGATGGTGCGGCATCGGCATTTTAGTTCCCCCACCAGGGATTGAACCTGTGCCCCTGCAATGGAAACGGGGAGTCCTAACCACTGAACTGCCAGGGAATTCCCACAGTCACTCTTGACTCTATATCTTTGCACAGGTTGTTGCTTCTGCTTGGAAATTCTTTTACACTCCCACTCCCCCCAGCCGTTCTTTGCCTAATTCATACCCATCCTTCAGGGCTCATTTGCTTGACTATCTTCAAGGATACCTTCCTGGATCCTCTCAGACAGGATCAGATACCTTTCTCTGTGTTCCCATAGCAACCTGAGCATCCTTTATGTAGGCTGTGTCCCTTACTAGTCATTAAGCTCCTTGAGGATGAGGATCAGGGATTTCATCTTCGTGTTATCATTGCCTAGCACAGTACTCAGTACATAGTGTAACATTACTATTCGGCTGAAAATAATTTGTCAACGGTAGTTTGGTGGAAAGCAAGCTGGACGACATGTCGTTTTGGTCATGGTGGGGGGCTTGTAATGTTTTATACATCTTTAAGAATTGTTGCCCATTTTGCTTTCCACCCCCCCCCCCACCAGCAACAGGATTGTACTTTTTTTAAAAAAAAAAAAAAAATGAAAGCTTCATTTATTTATTTATTTTTGGCTGTGTTGGGTCTTCGTTTCTGTGTGAGGGCTTTCTCTAGTTGCGGCGAGCGGGGGCCACTCTTCATCGCGGTGCGCGGGCCTCTCACTGTCGCGGCCTCTCTTGTTGCGGAGCACAAGCTCCAGACGCGCAGGCTCAGTAGTTGTGGCGCACGGGCTTAGTTGCTCCGCGGCATGTGGGATCTTCCCACACCAGGGCTCGAACCCGTGTCCCCTGCATTGGCAGGCAGATTCTTAACCACTGCGCCACCAGGGAAGCCCCAGGATTGTACTTTTTTATACTAATTTATTTTCATCTAGTTTTAACTGCTCTCCGCTATTAGTCATTTCAAAAATTTGGTACAACCTAGATGTTTAATAATAGGTAAATTGCAAAAAGTACACATGATATTAGATTGTAGAAAAAATTCATATGCTCTATGTAAAAGAATCTTGGAGGATATATTCTAAGGTATTAATAAACATTTTATTACAAAAATAGGTTTGTATTATTAAAACACTTCCTGCTCTTTACAGAAAATCAGAAACCACAAATAAAGAAATAAATTAAGAAACAGTCAAAATGTCACTGTCCTAGAGACAGCTGTTAGGTGGGAGAGGATGGGGGGAGAGGAGATGTATATGAGTCGATTAGGAACGGGTTAGGAAATGGGTCGTCTTGATTGGAGTTTTGGAGGGAAGCACAGAAAATCAAATTAATTTGGTGGGAATACAAGGGATCGCTTGAAATAAACGAGGAATTCTTTTGAAGTAACTAAACCTGTCTTCCTACCTCAGATTAAAGTGCAGTTTATTCATTTAATTTGCTAGCCCAAAATCTGGACAAATTAAGCACACGTTTATTTCCAGATTTATTCTCTTCTGCTTCTCTATTGCAGCCAAATTATGCTCCTCATGCTTCCCCTAAACTTGTCCCTAATGTCCTCTTGACTTTATGTCTATGCACAAGTTATTATTATAATGAAAGCCACCAATCATTGTCTATTGAAGTATGTCCACCTTTCAGAGCTCACCTGAGCTGCTTCCTCCTCCGTGAATTCTTCTCTTCCCAGCCCACCCTTACCACTCAACTGCAAGGAATCGCTTCCCTTTGAACCTCTGTAGAGCCCTTTTTTGGTTGATGGCCTCTATATTCTGGTTATGGAAAGGGAACAGAGCAGAGAATTTGTACTGTGTGACGGTACTTTTTAAACTAAAAAGCATTGTACAAATATATGTTATCTCATTCTCAGAACTAGATTATAAACCCCTTTAGGGCAGAGATTATATTTTATTCAAACTTTTGTCTCAATTGCCTAACATAGTTATTATTATATTTGTTAAATAGCATATAATAATTCTTTTCTGCTTTCCCTTGTATCAATTCTTTGGGAGCAGCCATGAGTTTTAAAGAAAGGCTTCTTGTCTTTGTTTACCTCTTACCCACTAATTTTGCTAAAGGCTCTGTGCTGATCATGGAGGAGATTGAGGTATGCATCTTTTTCATTGAGTTTGTGAGGTGTTGGTATATAAAGCTGTTTATTTCCAGGCATAATACTCTTTGATGAGCAGCTGATGAGGCATTTTCCCGGGCCTTTACTCATGGACGAGTGTACAGCTCCGTGGTCAGCACAGGTGAGGGATGCACGATGTAAGGCCTTCTGTAAGGTTCTTAGAATACAGGCAGAGCTACCCAAACTAGAAGTGCAGACACTAGTCCTCTGGGTGGCACATTCCAGGCACCTGCACTCACTTTGGAATATCAGCTGCATATTCTCTCATACCTCAGATCTTACCAGAAGGATTTTCCTTGACTTCAGTTGTCATAGAAGGCAATGAATTTCTTCCACGCCAGCATCTCAGATTATCTTGTTGTTATGTCCTTTACGGACAGGTGGAGCCCAGCATAAATGGAGGATGCCTGGCTCTCTCATTCTACCAGCTGTTTCTGGACCATATTGGACTACTAGACAAATAACACACATTTTAGTCTTTAAAATGTGAGTTCTCAGGGAGGAAGCTTTGAGACAACTCAACATTAGATACAGAATTATATTGTTAGACAGATTTATTCATCAGAAAATTTCTTTAGACAAGTGCATTTATTCATTCATATACACATTCATTCATGCATATGTCTTTACAGAAACATGTTTGCTTTGGCAGAGACTGTTCCTTTCTGTTCAGAACCCATTTATTGTAGTCTTATTTTGTGTCAGACCCCCCGCTAGCTTCTGAGGATAGAGAGTGAATTGCAGCCCTTGTCTTATGGAACTTAGATAGACCTTCAGATATGCCCAGGAGCTCACAGCGAACTGGAGAAGACAGATCATTGTAATTCACCATGAAATGTAGGATCGTAGACACAGAGTGCAGCAGCAGTTCAGAGGACTGCAACATTATCTCAATCCAAGAGAATCAAGGAAAGCTTCACAAAGCTGGTGAGAGTTCTAAAGGATAAGCAGGGATTCACCAGGCAAATGATGGGGGTGCGGGCATTCCAGGCACAGGGAACAATCTGTGAAGTGGCACAGAGACAGACGTACAGTGGTGTTGAAACATCGGGGTCTTAGCATAAGGTATGAGTTCCTCAGGACGTGCAAGATGATCAATTGGAGTACCAGGTACTATATTAGAACTTCTATGGAAAGAGAAATATGAATTAAATCTGCACTGAAATGCCACTTCCCTGTCAGATTAGCAAAAATCCAAAAATTCTACACTCTCTTTTGATAAGGTTGTAAAGAAATAGGTGCACTTTCCACTACTGGTGGGAATGTAGATTGGTACAATATATAAGGAAGGCAGTTTGAAATATCACAAGTACAAACACACATGCCTTTTGAACCAAGAATTCCTCTTCTTATAATTATATAGATATATAGATAGATATAAAGTTATGCACACTTGCAAAATGATACATATTTTGTAGGTTTTTCATTGTAGCCTCATTTATAATACTTTTGTGATTCATTCATGTTATTGCAGGTGTTGGTTTTTCATTCCTTTTTATTGCTGAGTAGTATTCCATTATATAGATGTACCACAGTTTGTTTATCCATTTACCAATGGTTGGGCATTTAGGTTTTTTTCTCCAGATTTTGGCTATTATGAATAAACATTCACCTATAGATCTTTGTGATGTTTTTGTTCTCTTGAATAAATAAGTAGGAATGGGATTGCTGGGTTGTATGGTAAGTATTTGTTTAAGTTATAAGAAACTATTGAACTGTCTTCCTAAAATAGCAGTACCGTTTTGCATTCCCACTAGCAATTTATGAGAGTTCCACTTGCTCTCTATCCTTGTCAGCACTTGTTACTGTCCGCCATTTAAGAGATCCAAACACTTTTTTAAAATTTGAAAGTACAACACCTTCTAATTACCTGTCAAGAACAGTTAATCAACATTAGGAAAGGTGGAAGCTACTAACTGATTTTCGATAAAAACCTTTGAAAAAGTGGATGGACTTGAAAACTAAATATTGGATCTACATATCTTTGTGAAGTATCTTTTTTTTTTAACAAACAGGTATCAAAAAAGCTGAACTTACAACTTAACTTTTGGATTGCTATTGCAAAAAGTGATAACCCAAGATTTTTAAAAATGATTTATGCATATTCACTTAGTAGTCATCAAAAATATTAATAGTAAAAACAAAAAGAATTTTTGTACCAGTAATAAAATAATTTTAAATTATTTTTTATATCACACTTGCTTGTCTATATTTTATAATGTACATAATTTATAAGTATATAAATATATTATAATTAGAAGTATCCTTGAACAAATCACTCAGTCTCTCTGGATTCCTATATTCTCATCTGTAAAATAAATGGTTTTGCTTCCAGAATCTGCTTAACTTGCTTGAAAATTATTTGATTTTATAATTCTACGCCTAGAGATTCCTTTTTGGCCTGTACATCTACATCTTTTAAATGATACTATCATCAGGATTCTTTCACATGTTTAAAAACGTTAACGACTGGACTTCCCTGGCAGACCAGTGGTTAAGACTCCGCGCTTCCACTGCAGGGGGCCTGGGTTCTGTCCCTCGTCTGGGAACTAAGATCCTGCATGCTGTGCGGTGTGGCTAAAAAATAAAAATAAAAAATAAAATTTAAAAGTCATTAAAAAAATTAAAGACCTGTATTTTCTTTGTAATTCAGACAGCTCAATTCCCCCTGCCAGAGGTCAATCCCAAAGTTACACAAGTATCACTTGAGGTAAAAATTAATTCTTTTCCCCCCACTGGGGAATACTGGTGAAAAGATCAGTTCGATAGCACCACTAGCACCACAACAACTGGGGAATGAGAAGAGGGATTTTCTTAAGACAGTGGGAAAAAAAAAAAGAAGGAAAGAAAAAAAAATCGAGGAATGACAGAGGAATTTATTTCGAAGAAAGGAATGACAGAACCTGGTGATAGGTTGGGTATAAGGGACTTTGTAGAGAGAAGAGTTAAAGGTAATTTAGGGGATTCTAGCTTTGGAGATAGATAGGAGAAAGATGGTATTATGAATAGATTTATGAACATATTAAAAGGATGCCGGTTTGTGACAGGAGAATGTTGAGCAGAGTTGCAAAAGTTAAATTCGAAGTAATTTTGGTACATCCAGTTATGATTTTTCTCTCCTTTCTTAATTAAAAAATAAATCACAGATTATGGGGAAAAATAGATGAATATCCCTAATGGATAAAGAGCATGTACAAATCAATAGAAAGAAAAATACATTTCCAATAGAAAACTGGGCAAAGACAATGGCCAGCGATTCACCAAAGAAGACACCTAAATGACAAATAAATGTGAAAAATGCTCAACCACATAAAGCATTTAAAGATTGTGAAATTAAATTAATAATTTAATTTAATATAGATTATCAGGATAGACTTTAGCCGTAATGATGTTGCTTCTTTGGAGAAATGGTTCTTTTCTCTTACAGAATTAGATTTGAATGTGCTTACAATGTACTTCAGAGCTGTGACTCTGTGCTCTGGCTCGCGGAAGTGAGAGCCTGAAAGAGAGAGAGAGCCTGGCTGGAGCAAAGCAGGTTGATGTGACGTAACAGGTGGTCCAGAAACGTGATGAGAAGAGCTGAGAGTTGGAGGGATTAATGATGACTACATCAAGTGAAAAAGATGATCTTTTACAAATTGAAACGATAGATCTCGTTTCTGAAGATGAAGAAAAAGTGAGATATATCCTCCTAAACCAGCTCTCCAGGAATCCATTAACACAGTAATCCCAGCATATCTGGAGGAGTTGAGGAAGCACCAGATAAATACTGAAAAGCATGAAAGGTGCACAATCTTAGGTACATGAGTACAGAAGATAAAGTTTGTCATGTACATTCATATCCAAGAAATGGAATTTGGTTTGAAAATCCTAGAGGATGCCCTAAGAATGCATAAGAGAATGATAGATCCTGTTAAAGAAAAAAACATCAGGAGAAACAGCAGAATTTCTCCACCTCTATTTGGAATCTATAGAAGAAATTAAGGAACAAAACGATGAAGAAACCATTTCACCAGCTTCAGGACTTGTGGTGTATTTTATGACACGTCTTAACTTCGTAATAAGTAGTTGCAGTTAATTTTCCTTCTTATACTGCTGATTATTTATATGTCTTTAGTGACTACCTGCTATTCTAACTGAATGAAGCTTAGAATTCTAGGAGTGCCTCCTCATTTTTCAGGCTGAAATTTCTGAAGCCATGTTAACATACTACATAGAGTGAAATTTCAGGGCCTAAAGCTCTTAATTATATATGCTTTGAAAAGAAATTTTTAAAAGAATTCTAATGAGAATCTGAACCTGACTTTCAGTGTACTTTCTTGGATCATCTATCTCCTTGGAGAGGTAGTAACCTTCATTCAGAGCAATGTTTTATTAGGATTCTCAATTTTCAAAGAGGGCGTCAGACTTCTGAATTGTTTGATAATGTGTGAGTCTCTATTTAAATGACAACACAGAAAATCTATAGTTCAGGTAATGGTCAAGCATAAAATATTAACTCACTGTTTGCTGAGATGTCAGTGTCCTAGCTGAGAGAAGAAATGTTTGGGGAAGACTGACTAGAGAACTTATGCTCTATAGTGAGGCTGGGGTGTGCTGTCCAGACCCCCGGTAGGCCTGCGGAGCTCATTTCCGCCGCTGCCCACACTCATGGCTGCTGACGGCTCACGGTCCCCTCCAGGAATTGCCCTCAGCGGAAGCCGCTTTGCCCGAGGTTGCACCACCTCCCTGAGACAGCTGGCAGCAGTTACTGGTTGTGGTGGGGCACAGACCTCCTTCCCTCACCTCTGAAGCTCCCTCTGGGCCTGACTGAGGCTTCGCCAGCAGCGGCATCGTGGTTCACCTTCTGCCAGCTTTACTTCCCCAGTGGCCTTTCAGGTGCTGCTCCTGAGTACAATCCTTAAAAAATCTCCGGCATGCAGATTGCCCCCCAGATGCTATTTCCAGAGAACCTGAGCTAAGACGTACTCCAGATACTCTTTCAGATATTTCAACTCAATCCCTGGGTCGAGCTAGATCATAAGAAAGGTAGGTGGCTTTCTTGGTAATTTAATATCGGCCAGCGTAGAATTGCTTAGTTTAATTTGCATGGAGGGGGTCTTACATCTGCCTTTGAGGAGTGACGCTATAAAGAACAGACAGCTCTGTGAAGCTTGTCATTATTTATTCTCGAAACTATCATTTCTACGATTTCATTTCTAGGGAGTTTATCCTAAAGAAATAATTTGACTTGCATGCAAAGCTAAATGAAGATAAAGATTAACAGTGTATAATAAGGGAATATTGGAAACTATATAAATATACACCATATATAATTAAGTTTCAAAAACACATGTAACAACATAAATAATCTCATTTTTAAATGCCCTAAATATATTCATAGATGAAGTTACCTGAAATTTGTCAAAACAGATCATGACATTAGATGTAGATATAGTAATTACCTACATAGATGTAAAAGTTGAAGTTACATCATTCTTACAACTCCTTAAAATTATATATATTTGACTCATTTAATTTTAGACAGATTCTAATGTATATAAATATTGAACATTTTCTTGAATAGATATGTTAATTTTTAAACAAATTTTACTAATGTTGTTTGTAATAAAGGAGTTTTAAAGTTTATGGGACTTCTCTGGTGGTCCAGTGGTTAAGAATCCGCCTTCCAATGCAGGGGACGCGGGTTTGATCCCTGGTCAGGGAACTGAGATCCACATGCCGCAGGGCAACTAACACGCCACAGCTACTGTGCCTGCACACTCTAGAACCCGCATGCCACAACCAGAGAGCCTGCGCACCGCAACTACTGAGAAGCCCACGCACCGCAACAAAAGATCCCGCATGCCACAACAAAGATCCCATGTGCCACAACTAAGACCTGACATAGCCAAATAAATAAATATTTTTAAAAAAAAGTTTAGCTGTGATAGCCAGTTATTCTAATAACCTTAAAATGAATTTCTGGCACAACTGTATTATTTTATATCTATTTAGTTTGTATCAACAAACAAATATTTAGTATTCATCATCTCTATATAATATTTTTTAAACATCTTTATTGGAGTATAATTGCTTTACAATGGAGTGTTAGTTTCTGCTTTATAACAAGTGAATCAGCTAGACATATACATATATCCCCATATCTCCTCCCTCTTACATCTCCCTCCCATCCTCCCTATCCCACCCCTCTAGGTGATCACAAAGCACCGAGCTCATCTCCCTGTGCTATGCGGCTGCTTCCCACTAGCTATCTATTTTACATTTGGTAGTGTATATATGTCCATGCCACTCTCTCACTTTGTCCCAGCTTAGTATTTTATCTACACTGTCATTTATTCCTATCAACCTTACAGATTCAACTTTATTCCCATTTTACTGAGAAGAAATTGACCTTCAAAGAATTTTAGTACTAGCCTGAGGTTGAATAACTAGTTCACGGAATTGTTCAGACTCAAGCTCAAGGCTAACTTTTTCAAATTTTTTGCTCCTACTCATCTTCCAAAGTAGAGGCTCAATTTACGTGTATTTTTAGTGGATTCATCCGTGAAACAATGTTACAGATTGTGATATTGTGATTTATAATAAATATATAGTTTGGTCTTTGTCCAGGGTTCTTGGCTTCTAACTGCCAAAACCCTTGAAATTTCTTGAGTGATAAGGGCAACGGGAGCATCTTTTGTTCTGTTTGGTCTCTTGGCCTCAGTTCCTGAAATTGCTTCAGAGCCATAAAAGTGGAATGGGTGTCTTGTTACTCATAACAGGGCTCTTTCAACCACAACTGAGTTTATGTCAATGAGGTGACTCTTGGAAATCACCTAGAGATGGGCGTGCTGGTTGCCAGGAGAATCAACCATGAATAAATCATGGAACTTTCACTCCCGCGCCTATTTCCAAGGAGGAGAGAGAGGCTGGAGGTTGAATCAATCACTGATATCAATAATTTAATCAATGATGCCTGTGTAATGAAGTCTTCATAAAACCCCCCAGAAGGAGGAGGTGCACAGAGCTTCCAGGTTGGTGAACCAGATCGCTTCCATGTGCCACAGCGCTGGCCCCAAACTCCAGGAGGACAGAGCTCCTTTGTGCGGGACCTCTCCCTATGTATCTCTTCATCTGGCTATTGATAAGCACCTTTTAACATCCTTTGTCATAAATTGGTAACCTACTGAGTAAACTAGTTTCCTGAGTTCTGCGAACCACTCTAGCAAATTAATCAAATCTGAGGAGAGGGTCAAGGGAACCTCTTATTTATAGCCAGTCAGTCAGAAGCACAGGTAACAACTTGGACTTACGATTGGCATCTGAAGAGGAGGGTGGTCTTGTGGGACTGAGCCCTTAACCTGAGGATCCTGATGCTGTCTCCAGGTAGATATGCCAGAATTGAGCTGAACTGCAGGACACCCAGGTGGTGTCCAAGATTGCTTTTTGGTGGAGGGAAAAAACCCACACATCAGAATTTGTGACCAGAATTATTATATAGATAAATACTTAATAGCTTGATGTAACCAAAGAAGCGTTAAATGAAACCAGTACAAAAATACAAACTCTATTTTAAAATATAAATATATATACAGACATAGGAAAAATGTTTAAAATGATATACATTCTTGAATGGTGGAATTATGAATGACCCTTATCCTAGTATACTTTTTCTTAGTTTTGTAATATACATAAAATGAGTATGTCAAATTTATAACTAGAAACATTGGATTTTTAGTTATAAATATAAAGCTGCTTCTTATTTTTAAAAGGAGCATATCAGTCTCCCAGATCACTTTAGGATGTGCAATTTGTGTTGAGCTTACTTTTAATGAATCCTAGTTCACTTTACATTTTTCCTTGTTTCCAAGACTGTAGAAAAACCAATTGATTTCTTCTAAAGTTCCACTAGGTGGTGCTACAGTGGAATTAATCATGGCTTTTTTTTTTTCTTTTCTTTTCTTTAATCCACTAGTTCTCAAACTTTAGATCCTGTTTTGGAATTCCAGGCACTATTCATTTCCCCCAGTCAATCTCTTCATGGTGCCATTACCAATTAACAAAAACAGATCACCTCACTGCAACTCTAGTGCTGATTTAATGTGATATTAAGGAGGTGACATCTATTAAATATGATAGAAAATCCATTGATTTATGCTGAATGATAATATAAGCAATGGTCTGTTGTAAACATTAAACAGACATATATCCAACCTTGATAACCATGAGGCCTTGGAGATAACTGGAGGTATCTGTACCATATTTTGTGAACCACTAATTTACAATACAGTATGTTAAGAAATTTGGATTGTTAATTTTCCAATTACCAGTCATTCTCAACTTTCAGATCTTGAGCTACAGTAATCCAAAATAATGGCACACTGATGATTAAATGCATGCTATTATGTATGGCATTTAGAGCAGTCTGTGCAAAGGTCATAAGTGTTCTGGCCCAGAGGTCCTTTATTGATGAGGCTCAGTAAATTTCTCCTTTTGCTGCACATTTGTCCCCCAGCGATCTTTCTGGCTCATGGCTTCAGACATCACAGAATTATCTCATTCTAATAATATATGCTCTTTAGCTTTTTTTCCTGGTAATTTTGTCAATAAATGTCATGAGTTGTAATACTGTGCCATTAGAAAGATTTAGCAAAAATAAGTCACAATTCGTTACTTGTAAATAAATTTATGTAGTAAAAAGAAAAACCCCAATTTTTTTTTTCCTGTGTAGGGAAAAACCCATTTCTTCCCTACTGTGTGTTTCTCTCCTGTGTGTCTCCTT
Organism: Balaenoptera ricei; assembly: GCF_028023285.1. Lineage (NCBI taxonomy): Eukaryota > Metazoa > Chordata > Mammalia > Artiodactyla > Balaenopteridae > Balaenoptera > Balaenoptera ricei. The sequence continues at coordinate 73,273,079 of NC_082655.1, forward strand.
TCCCACTCTCATCAAACACTTTACACCTGACACTTCTGGTCACGAAATGTGGGTCTTTTCCCCAATAACAAAAAGCGAGTCTTTGGGATGCCAGCTGGGTGTCCTATGATTTAACTAAATTCTGATCCTATTGACCTGGAGGAAGGTCAGATCCCACAGGTTAAGGGCTCAATCCCATAAGACTCCCCTCAACACACACAGTCACACACTTCAGATGCCAGTCACAAGCCCAGATTATCACCCGTGCTCCTGACCAAACTGGATATAAATCAGACGTCCGTTCAACCCCCTCGTCAGCTTCCATTAATTTGCTAGAGCAGCTCACAGAACTCAGGGAAACACTTACTTACATTTACCATTTTATTAGAGGATATGATAAATGATACAGGTGAACAGCCAGATGAAGACATAGACAGGGTGAGGTCTGGGAGGGTGCCAAGCCCAGGAGCTTCTATCTTCATGGAGTTGGGGTGCCTCACCCCCCCGGTGCGGATGTCTTCCTCCACCTGGAAGCTCTCCGAAGCCCCTCCCATTGGGATTTTATGGAGGCTTCCTCACATAGGCATGATCAATTATTAACTCCATTTCCAGCCCCTCTCCCCTCTCTGGAGGATGGGGTGTAGGGCTGAAATTCCAAACTTCTCACCAGGAGCCCACTCAGAGTCACCTCCACAGAACAAAAGGTGCTTCTAGTGCCCTTATCACTTAGGAAGTTTCAAACATTTTAGGAGCTTTGCACCAGGGATGGGGTCAAAGACAAGTAATAGAACAATAGGTGCTCCTAGTATTCTTATCACTTAAGAAATTACAAGGGTTTGGGGAGCTCTGTGCCAGGAACCCGGGACAGAGACATACATATATTTTTTTCTATAATCTAACACGTAGTGTCTATAAAAGGTTGATGTGGTAAACTAAATAATGACCTCCAAATGTCCACATTCTAATCCCTGGAATCTGTGAATGTTATTTTATATGGCAAAAGGGACTTTGCAGTTGTGATTAAATTAAGGATCTTGAGATGTGGAGAATATCCTGGATTTTCTGGGTGGGCTTGATATAATTACAAGTCCTTATAAGAGGGACACAGGAGGAGTCAGTGGTAGAGGAGAAGGCCACGTGACTATGGAAGCAGAGATTGGAGTGATGTGCTTTGAAGATGAAGGAAGGGGCCACGTGGCTATGGAAGCAGACATTGGAGTGACGTGCTTTGAAGATGAAGGAAGGGGCCACAAGCCAAAGAGTACAGGCTAGAAGCCGAAAAATGCAAGGAAGTGAATTCTCTTTTAAATTTTTTTTAAATTAATTAATTTATTTATTTTTGGCTGTGTTAGGTCTTCGTTTCTGTGTGAGGGCTTTCTCTAGTTGTGGCAAGCGGGGGCCACTCTTCATCGCAGTGCGCGGGCCTCTCACTATCACGGCCTCTCTTGTTGTAGAGCACAGGCTCCAGGTGCGCAGGCTCAGTAGTTGCGGCTCACGGGCCTAGTTGCTCCAAGGCATGTGGGATCTTCCCAGGCCAGGGCTCAAACCCGTGTCCCCTGCATTGGCAGGCAGATTCTCAACCACTGCGCCACCAGGGAAGCCCCGAATTCTCTTTTAAGAACCTCCAAAATAATGCAGCTCTGCAAACACCCTGACTTTAGCACAGTAAAACTGATTTTGGACTTCTGGCCTCCAGAAATGTAAGAAAATAAATTTGCATTGTTTTAGGCCATTAAGTTTGTGGCAGTTTGTTATAACAGCGATAGGAAATTAAAATATTGATACTTGTATATCTGATTCTTGCTGAGTTACCTACCCCTATTAATATAGCATTGTTGCATCTATTTTGAAATCCTAACCTGCCTATTTTATTGTAATATAAACATTGTAATACATTGCAAAAATATGTGCTACTTCTCATGGATTTATTAACTAGTTCAATTTTTCTGGAAGAAGGTTTAGCCACATGTATCAAGATATTTTAAAACGTTCCTACCCTTTGACCCAATAATGCTAGATATCTCAGGAAATAACCAGAATTACATAGATTTTATACAAGAGTGGGCATTGTAAGAATATAACCAATATTAGAGGAGATATTAATAAAAGAGAAAAAACAAACAAAATAAATACCCTGCTTTCAGTAATGAATAAAAATAGTGTGGCAGAAGGTCGACAAGAAGTAGAAGACTTGAGTATATTATAGCTCAAATAGACAAATAGACATGAATAAAACACTCCACCCAACAACAGCAGAATATACATTCTTCTCAAGTACACATGGAATATTCTCCTGGATAGACCACATGTTAGTCCACAAAACAGGTATCAATAAATTAAGAATAGTGAAATCATAGCAAGTAACTTCTCTAACCATAATGGAACCAAAATAGAAATCAATAACAAAGGGAAAACTGAAAAATTTACAAATCTGTAGTAATTAAACAACACACTCCTAAACGACCAATGGGTCAAAGGAGAAACCATGAAAGGAATTAGGAAATACTTCGAGATGAATGAAAACTAAAACACAACGTACCAAAATGTACGGAATGCCTTGAAAGCAGTGTTCAGAGAGAAATTTATAGCCATAAATGCTTACATTAAGAAAAGCAGAGAGATCTAAAATCAATAATCTAACTTTCCACCATAAGGAACTGTTGTTCTAAGGAACTGCTGTTCTAGGAAGAAAAAAAAAACAGCAAACTAAACTCAAAGGTAGCAGAAGGAAGGAAATTATAAAGATTAGAGTGAAGATAAATAAAATAGAAAATAGAAAAACAGTAGAAACAATCAATGAAACTAAAAGTTGGTTCTTTGCAAGGATCAACGAAATTGACAAAAGTTTAGCTAGGCTAAGAAATAAGAGAGAGAAGACTCACATTACTGAAACCAGGAATGAAAGATGGAACATTAGTACATATCTTACAGAAATAAAAAGGATTATAAGTGAATACTGTGAACAACTGCATGCTAACAAATTAGATAATCTAGATGAATGGATAAATTCCTAGAAAGACACAAACTGAATCAGAACTGAATCAAGAAGAAATAGAAAATCTGAATAGGTCTAGATCAAGTAAAAAGATTGAATTAGTAGCCAAAAAACATCCCACAAAGAAAAAGCTCAGGCCCTGATGGTTTCATTGTTAAATTCTATCAAAAATCTAAAGAATTAATACCAACTCTTTACAAACTCTACTAAAAAATACAATTGGAGGGAACACTCCCCAATTCATTCTTTGAGGCCTATATTACCCTGACATGAAAACCACACAGACATCACAAGAAAACTAATGACCAGTATCCCATTATGAATAGAAATGCAAAAATCTTCACAAAACTACTAGCACACCAAATGTAGCAAAATATAAAAAGGATTATACCCCGTGACTAAGTGGACCTTATCCAAGGAATGCAGGCTTGGTTAGAAAATCAATTAATTAGAAAATCAATTAATGTAAAATACCATTCAAAGTTTTGATTGTGTAGACTAAACATTCTAATTTCTAAATTGAGACTATTTTGGTGACATTAAGTGATCACAGAAATTTTATTAACTGGAAATGATCAAAAAAATTTTCCAGGAGCAGAGGAAAAATTTCGAATGGGCATATTGTAAAGTCACTGTGGGACACAGATATAAAGTTTCCTTCTGATTAACTTCCTTGAGCCCTGCTTATTCAAGGCATTGTTTACATGTATTAATTTTTTTTCTATTATAAATTTATTTCTATAATGTTGGCTTGCGGGATCTCAGTTCCCCAACCAAAGATTGAACCCAGGCCACAGCAGTGAAAGCCTGGAGTCCTAACCACTAGGCCACCAGGGAACTCCCACCCATTGTTTTATAACAGCTTTATAGAGAGATAATTTACATATAAGATAATTCACCTATTGAAAGTTTTCAGTATGTTAAGTATATTCACAGAGTTGTGCAACTGCCCCACTATCAATTTTTTGGCAGATGTTTCATACTGACTCCTTCCTTTTATCTGCATGATGTACACCAGGGTGTTCCAAACGTAGCATTTAACCTTCGGGCCAAATAATCACCTGTTGTCCCACGCATCATAGGATGCTGAGCAGCACCCCTGGCCTCTGTGCACAATGCCAGTAACACAACACTCACTCCCAGCTGTTACAACAAAAAACCCTTCAGACATTGCCAAGTGTCCCCAGGGTACAAAAACATCCCCGGTTGAGAAACTACTGATACAGATGATGCATTCTCCTCCAGCTGAACTCTGCCCCCAGCTCCTGTTTTTGTTTTTAATGGGCTGTTTAGACACAGTTCAGCACATGACATGGTCTACTTCACACATACTTCTTTGGTGACCAGTGTCCCCAGGTAGCCCCTCTTGGACAGAATGTAAAGCAGTTCCAGGCCAGCTCTTTCTCACAGGTGCAGCCCAGATCTTGTCCTTGGGACGCACCTGGCATCTTTTACCCTCACAACCTCAGAATGGGAATGCCCAGCCACTCTCCTCTCTTCTTACCCTGAGAGCAGCTGCCCACAGGTCTCTGCCCTGTGTTTTCCAGTCAAGAATCAGATACACGTCTACTAGGTCGCCCTAACCGCAGGGGCGCCAATCATACTAGCTCTCAGAGGACCTCACTGAACTTGCTTAAGGATAAAGTCATCTCCACTTTTGACCCTTTTATACCCTAGATGAGGATAAAGCATTCAGAAGTTAGGAGCCAGTTCTCAGACAATGACTTTCGTATTCTGACAGAGCAGTTTGTCTTACAATTCATTTTGGTATCTGATATCTGAGCACCTTAGGATCTAGTAAACTTCCACTTTATCCTTCTGTTCCACATTTAACAATGTTGCAAATGGTTAAATAATTTATAGTGTATTTCATCAGGTACAGTATTATGTAACCATTACGAATATTGCCCTTTGAAGAAATGCTCACAACATAACGGTGATTGAAGAAAAGGCTATGAAGTCTGTTTTTACCCTATAATTTTAACATTAATATTAAAAATATATATTTCTAGACAAAGAGTAGAAAGAATTATAATTAATTTTTATTTGTGACAATCTCTAGACGGCAGAATTCTTTTTTATAATTTTTTGTTTTCCTCAAATTTTCTACTATAAGCGTGTATTAGGTTTTTTTGTTTTTTGTTTTTTAAAATATTTATTTATTTATTTATTTACTTATTCTTGGCTGTGTTGGGTCTTTGTTTCTGTGCAAGGGCTTTCTCCAGCTGCGGCAAGCGCGGGCCACTCTTCATCGCGGTGCGCGGGCCTCTCACTGTCGCGGCCTCTCTTGTTGCGGAGCACAGGCTCCAGACGCGCAGGCTCAGTAGTTGTGGCGCGCGGGCTTAGTTGCTCCGCGGCATGTGGGATCTTCCCAGACCAGGGCTCGAACGCGTGTCCCCTGCATTGGCAGGCAGATTCTCAACCACTGCGCCACCAGGGAAGCCCTAGCGTGTATTAGGTTTTTTTTTTTGTTTTTTTTTTTTTTAATTATTAGTCAATGCCTTTATTTATTTATTTATTTATTTATTTTTGGCTGTGTTGGGTCTCCGTTTCTGTGCGAGGGCTCTCTCTAGTTGCGGCAAGCGGGGGCCACTCTTCATCGCGGTGCGCGGGCCTCTCACCGTCGCGGCCTCTCCCATGGCGGAGCACAGGCTCCAGACGCGCAGGCTCAGTAGTTGTGGCTCACGGGCCCAGTTGCTCCGCGGCATGTGGGATCTTCCCAGACCAGGGCTCGAACCAGTGTTCCCTGCATTGGCAGGCGGATTCTTAACCACTGCGCCACCAGGGAAGCCCATGTATTAGTTTTTAATAGAAAGAAATGTTCTATGAAAATAAAATGTGCAAAGTTAATTCACATTCACATTCTCTTCCTCTTTTAATTTAAATATTTTTACAACGCACTGCACAGACTTCCAGAAATTTTCATCTATTTCTTCTTTTTCAGAGAGCTTCTCATTGCCTCAGAAACAAAGTCCAAATTCCTTTGTGTGACATTCCAGGCCTGTCACCAGCCTCTGAGCCCTGAGTCCATCTGTTCCTTCTGTGCTCTGACATGTACTTGTGCGGTAGAGACCTTGCAAACTTTCCTTCCTAGACTCCCTCGGCAGCTGGTTTCTAGCGGCTTCTGCCAATGAGATACTAATGAAAAACAGGCAGATGGGGGTAGAGGAAGAGAGACTCCCTTGTTCTCCATCGTATCAGTATCCCTGCAGCAGCAGCAGTCGGCTGTGGAAGAGTGTCTTCAGTGGCACCATCACCCACCGGGCAAAGCCTCCTCTTCAGTCTCAGCACCAGCCCTCAGACCCCACTCCACGGCCCTGACACCTGCGAAGGGCCCGTTCCCTGTGCTTCCAGCGCTGCACGTGGCACCGCCTCGGCTCCCCAGTGGATCCAGCACCAGGCAGAGGACTCCTCCTCTCAGAACCAGCCGAGGTGGCACGTCCCCATAGTTCTGGTCTGTGGTGACACCACCTAGTCTCTTTATTCCTCCAGTTTTAGGGGTGGTAGGTGCTTCCTGCAGTTACTAATTTCTGGATTTCTTTTCTATGTAAATTTTTTTCCTGGTTTTATTGAGATATGATTGACATACAGCACTGTAGAAGTTTAAGGTGTACAGCATAATGACTTGACTTACATATGTTACGTAACAATTACCACAATAGGTTTAAACATCTCATATAGACACAAATGAAAAAAGGAAATATTTTTTTCCCTTGTGATGAGAACTCCTAGGATTTATTCTCTTAGCAACTTTCAAATATACCACACAGCAGTGTTAACCATAGTCATCATACTGTACGTTATGTTACTTCATTCTTTTTTTAACTCTCTCAGTTTTTCCAACCGTCGTGCAAGGAATAATCTGCATTAAGTTGCCTGTGTTTGAAATGCCTAGAGTAATGTCCGTTTTCCTGACTGGTCCCTGACATCACTCATCACACCTGCTTAAATTCCACTGGCCAGAATTCAGTCATGTTTCACCCAACTCAAGAGGAGGTGTCCTGGGAGATGCGGTCTAACTGCTCCCACGTCCAAAGAGAACACGATCAGGGTGGTCCTGGTTCCAGTGGTCTTTCCCACATTGCCTAGTGAGGCACAGAGTAAGTTAACTATGATGCAAAACTAGACAGGACATTTTTAAAAAACCAAAAGAGGTATAATTGTCTAAAGAAAATCTAGGTATATATAACAAAAGACCGGAAATGAGCTTATTTTTGAATTAAACATTGAGTGTAGCTCGAAATTTCCTCAAAATGAAAGCCTATAAAGGGAGTTCCCTGGTGGCCTAGTGGTTAGGATTCTGGGCTTTCACTGCCGTGGCCCGGGTTCAATCCCTCGTCGGGGAACTGAGATCCCACAAGCCACGCAGCGTGGCCAAAAATATATATATACTGAAAAAAAGTTAAGGCCTATAAAGAAAGGTATGCAATTGCAGTTTTTAAAGTATATTCGACAGCCTAGATAAGGTTTGTCCTGAAATGAAACACGAGCGTCATTCATCACATTGATCATCATATAGTAAATATTAGAATACACAAGAATCATAATTTGAAACTGTGATAATATGTTCATAAATCTTCTGCTCAGTTCTGATCATAAGTATTTTCATTTTAAAAATATCAATTTTGGGGGCAATAAATTTGAATTCTTAGATTATTTTCTAATGTTCAAGGCATGTACTACCTGTGTCCATAGGAAAAATAAAATATTCAAAACTTGAATAAATGATATTATATTTACATATATTTTTTCAAGAATAATATTGGTCAATAGCAGGATTTGGAATTTTCAAACTGTTACTATTTCTATTAGCTTAAAAGTTTTTTTCAAATTCCGTGTCTGGGTAATGTGATCTATCTACAACAAAAAGCAATTTAATATACTGTTAATTTAGAGTCAGTTTCTAAAAGGAGAATGACAGATCCCCAACATTTGTGGCCCTAGAGTCTAGAAGAATTTCTGGCACATAGTAGGTGCTCAACTGTTTACTGAATGAGAGACAGTCGAATCCAAAAATGTTAAATCTGTGATTGCCAGTTGTCTCCAACTCTGCCCTGTTTTTAGATAAAAATTAGGTCATATCATATTAATACCTGAATCTTCCCTTCCCGCAAAAAGTCCTCCCTCCAACCAGGTATTTCAGAGAGGCCCAGGCAGGTATTACACACACTCACAGATCAGGGGCAGCTGCCCTCACTGTGTCTCTATTGGCTCAACCAGACAATCGCTGCTTCAAGCACTCTGTCTGAGAGTCTGGTACCCAACCCCCAGGTGTGCTCTGGGCACATTCTCGTTGCCACGGTCCCAGCCTCTCATGGATAGCACAGCACGGCCAGCCCGCCTGGGGCCGGAGCCAGGAGGATGCCTCCTCTCTCATTTGTTACGTCCAGTTAGAGGGACCCCACCGCAGAGCCTTGGGGATTTAACTTTTAAATATTTAGTGAGAAATCTTGGAGTTCACCACCCTCAAAATGAACATTCTTTTAGATCTTTGTAGTCTTAAGCAATTATTTCCTCAGAATAAGTCTCTGGGTTGAACTGCATGTCCTCTTTTTTTTTTTCTTTTTTTCCCCAGGACATTTTTCAGGGCATTTTTTTTTTCAGGAATGTGGATTGCCAAACGATCTGGAGAGGTTGTGCCAGTTTACCCTCCCACCAGAAACTTAGGTTGATTTCCTAATGCCTTTATCAGCAATCATTTACATCTTCCTTTTTAATCAATTCCAACTAGATATATTCAAAATAGTACTTCATTGTTTTATTTTTTTTTTGATTACACTCTACACAAGCTTCTTAGAGATGCATGAATATCAAGTTTTACAGAAATGCATTTTGGAAACATTTGAATTATGAAAATTCCAATTTCACGTAGTACAAACTGAAGCAAATAGTATTGAAGCACTATTTGAACTTGGTTAATTTGCATAACTGATTTCCAGAACTAACTCACAGGGCAAGGCTAAGTAAACACTCTCTGGAGTTGGTTTTTGGTTATTTACAATGCTGGGTAGTGTACTAAAGGCCACCATTAAGTAAACTGACTGTGGGTGCCTGATTGCCTCGTTCCTTCTAAAAACTTCATATACAGACATTTATTCCTGTTTCCAGAATGAGGCCACCTATATAAATAATTTTCATGTAACAGGAATATTATGTATTAATATTTATCTATGAAACAAGACAAATTAGCTTTTTTTTTTTCCTATTCTTAATCTGATGTTAAATAATAACTGTAGGACAGGAAATGGCTTCCTTCATATAAAACTCCTTTCTCGGGACTTCCCTGGTGGCACAGTGGTTAAGAATCCACCTGCCAACGCAGGGGACACGGGTTCGAGCCCTGGTCCGGGAAGATCCCACATGCCACGGAGCAACTGAGCCCGTGCGCCACAACTACTGAGCCTGCGCTCTAGAGCCTGTGAGCCACAACTATTGAGCCTGAGTGCCACAACTACTGAAGCCTGTGTGCCTAGAGCCCATGCTCCGCAACAAGAGAAGCCACTGCAATGAGAAGCCTGCACACTTCAACGAAGAGTAGCCCCTGCTCTCTGCAACTAGAGAAAGCCCGCGTGCAGCAACAAAGACCCAATGCAGCCAAAAATAAAATAAATATAAATTTATAAAAAATAATAAATAAATAAATAAATAAAACTCCTTTCTCAATTGTCATTCTGCTGTTGTCATCCTGCTGGCTGGGGCTGGGAGACCACTAGAAGAAGCAGCTTCTCATCGTGTTAATTAAACATACCACGGGCTATGTAGATGTAACTACTTATGTTCATTTTACTTTTCTACCTTATAGAAGCACTTTCACAACAAAGATTTTTACATTTCCCAATGGATATTATGTTAGCCATATAGATGCTGTCACTGAAAATATTACAGGAGAGAAAGCAAATTTTAGGTAGATGAAGTTTATACCTAAGATAGTATGTAACCCAATTCTTTCATTTTTTAGATAAGGAAAATAGCTTGAACAATTCTCTGTCACTTAAGTTTTGAAATAAGCTGTTTTAGCTTAGTGATTCCAAAGTAACGTTTCATGTGACCTTGTACAGTGCCTACACACAGAGGGCACTTTATAATTATTTGTAAAATGAATTACTGCTGCTGGAAGATGTTTAAATGATTTCTCTCAAAAAGCCTGCCAATGAACACTCTATTACATAAATCACAGCAAGATCCTTTTTGACCCACCTCCTAGAGAAATGGAAATAAAAACAAAAATAAACAAATGGGACCTAATGAAACTTAAAAGCTTTTGCAAAGCAAAGGAAACCATAAACAAGACGAAAAGACAACCCTCAGAATGGGAGAAAATATTTGCAAACAAAGCAACTGACAAAGGATTAATCTTCAAAATATACAAGCAGCTCAGGCAGCTCAATATCAAAAAACCAAACATCCCAATCCAAAAATGGGCAGAAGACCTAAATAGACATTTCTCCAAAGAAGATATACAGATTGCCAACAAACACATGAGAAGATGCTCAACATCACTAAGTATTAGAGAACTGCAAATCAAAACTACAATGAGGTATCACCTCACACCAGTCAGAATGGCCATTATCAAAAAATCTAAAAACAATAAATGCTGGAAAGGGTGTGGTGAAAAGGGAACCCTCTTGCACTATTGGTGGGAATGTAAGTTGATACAGCCACTTTGGAGAACAGTATGGAGGTTCCTTACAAAACTAAAAATAGAACTACCATATGACCCAGCAGTCCCACTACTGGGCATATACCCTGAGAAAACCATAATTCAAAAAGACACATGCACCCCAATGTTCATTGCAGCACTATTTACAATAGCCAGGACATGGAAGCAACCTAAATGTCCATTGACAGATGAATGGATAAAGAAGATGTGGCACATATATACAATGGAATATTACTCATCCATAAAAAGAAACAATATTGAGTTATTTGTATAGAGAGTGAAGTAAGAAAGAAAAATATCGTATGCTAACACATATATATGGAATCTAAAAAAAAAAAAAAATGGTACTGATGAACCTAGTGGCAGGGCAGGAATAAAGATGTAGACGTAGAGAATGGACTTGAGGACACGGAGGTGGGTGGGGGAAGCTGGGGTGAAGTGAGAGTAGCATTGACATATATACACTACCAAATGTAAAACAGATAGCTAGTGGGAAGAAGCAACATAGCACAGGGAGATCCACTTGGTGCTTTGTGACCACCTTGAGGGGTGGGATGGGGAGGGTGGGAGGGAGATGAAAGAAGGAGGGAATATGGGGATATACATATGCGTATGGCTGATTCACTATGTTGTACAACAGAAACTAACACAGTACTGTGAAGCAATTATACTCCAATAAAGATCTATAAAAAGAAAGTAATCAAGATTTTCTGTAGTCTACTCTACCACTTCTCCATCTATTTTTCTTTCTCTTTTCCTTTTTCTTCAATGGTCCTAACTGTAGGCACTGGAACTGCTTCACATTTTGGTCACAGATATGCCCTGCTACCACTGTACCTCTTGGCTATTAGGAGCCGTCTCTCACGGCCATCTGGGCTCCACGTTGGTTCCATTTTCACTGAGTTTAATGGTTATCAATCAAAATCAATCAATAAACATTCTTTTGTGCTTATCTTATAAGAGTTTTACCAGTGCAGACCTAGCCAAATTGGACTCCACACCCCATATAGCTCACTTCCAAAAAAGGATGCTATAGCCATGATACTTTAGCTATGTCCGTGACCTCTCACTGAACTTTTTTTTTTTTTTGGCCACTCTGAATGGCTTTCAGGATCTTAGTTCCCCGACCAGGGATCGAACCCACACCCCCTTCATTGGGAGCATGGAGTCTTAAACACTGGACTGCCAGGGAAGTCCCTCTCACTAAACTTTCTGCCCTATTTCAAAATAGCAGATGCTAATTACTAAGAACAAGTAGAAAAATGTGTTAAAAAAAATTGAAAGAGAAGAAAATATGCTATATATACTCTTTCTTCTACTAGAGAAGACTGGCTTCCCTTGTAGTTTTCATTAGTCAGAGCTCCAGGTAAGGCTTTGCACAGTCTACATCTTTTGACTAGTACTTTCTTCCTGATCTCCCCCTCTCGCCCTCACCTGGCATACTTTCCCAATGCATCCACTAAGCCCAAGCAAATGTCCCCTCTTTATGAAGCCTTCCCAGATCCCCTAGGCAGAGTCAGGAAGGCGTCCTCCGTGTTCTCTACAGCACTTTCTCTCTACCTCTTTCATGACAGTTTTCATGTTGAATTGTAAGCCTTTACTCCGATAGCTTTCCATCTCACTCCAAGTAAAAATCAAAGCTTGGAATCTCTAGCCCTCATTTAAGTAAGTACCATAGCTTATTTACTGGATTCTGATGATTTATTCCACTGGCTTCCCAAGCCTGCTCCACGCCCCCTCACCCCGCCCCCCATCCCTGGTCCAGGCTATCCCTGGTCCAGCCTCCTCACCTCTTGCAGGTGTTGATTCAAACATCACTGTAGGTGCTATCCTTCTTCACAGCTTTATGTTTTCCCAGAGCACTTATCACCACCTCTCATATTCTGTTTTATTGCTTATTTATCTCATTCCTTGTCTATCTCCCTCCACAAGAATCAAAGCCCCCAAGATGAGGGTTTTGTCTGTTTTGTTTGCTGGTGGACCCTCAGTACCTGGAACAAGTTCTGGACACAGAAGCTGCTCAATAACTGTTCTTTTCATGAATGAAATGGCAGTCTCTCTCACCTGCCACTGGACATCTTAAAGGCAAAGATTTGGTTTTATTTGTGTGATTCTAGTATTTACTTGTCGCATACTATATATTCAATAATAATTCGTCTCATGGGTTCCCCCTTGGGGAAACAGGTCAACTCTGGGATAGGGCAGAGATCAAGAAAAGACCAATTTAACGACCTTTCTGCCTTCCACATCACTTTCCTGCTCCGTCTTCATTACCCAGGATCACTTAGATGAGGTCACATAAGGACTCTGGACTCTCTGTTGAGGGACTAGACATGGTGGTGAAGCATAACAGAGGAAGCATAGAGCGTTTAGAAAGATTTTTTTTTTGGCACTTACTAATCATTTATTGGTATATGTCACTAACAGAGTAAAGTGCCGAGAACTGAGAAGACTTTGCCTGGATTGAGAGGAAGGGGAAGAGCAGTCAGTCAGTGAAGGTGCCATTTTGGAATGTGTATTTTGGAAACCACTGTTGTAACACAGTTTGAGGTGAGGAGTCAGTGTGAAGCCTTAATGGAAGGGGTAGGGAGAAGGGCTCCGCGGCGAGTCTGCCACTGAGACGTGAAGTGGTGGTTCTAAGGCTCCTTCCATCTCCAGGACAAGGAGGGAAGGAAGGAAGGGAGGGAGGGAGGAAGGAAAGGAAAGGAAAGGAAGGAAGGAAGGAAGGAAGGAAGGAAGGAAGGGAGGGAGGGAGGAAGGGAAGGAGGAAGGAAAGGAAGGGAGGGAGGAAAGAAGGAAGGGAGGGAGGGAGGGAGGGAAGGAGGAAGGAAAGGAAGGGAGGGAGGAAAGAAGGAAGGGAGGGAGGGAGGGAAGGAAGGAAGGAAGGAAAGAAGGAAGGGAGGGAGGGAGGGAGGGAAGGAGGAAGGAAGGAAAGAAGGAAGGAAGGAAGGGAGGGAGGGAGGGAGGGAAGGAGGAAGGAAGGAAAGAAGGAAGGAAGGGAGGGAGGGAAGGAGGAAGGAAGGAAAGAAGGAAGGGAGGGAGGGAGGGAGGGAAGGAGGAAGGAAGGAAGGAAGGGAGGGAGGGAGGGAGGGAAGGAGGAAGGAAGGAAAGAAGGAAGGAAGGGAGGGAGGGAAGGAGGAAGGAAGGAAAGAAGGAAGGAAGGGAGGGAGGGAGGGAGGGAGGGGAAAAAGCAAAGTACGCTAGCAGACTATTCTTGAAACATCCCAACCAATCACTACCAGCTGAGGCAAACAAACGTTGTCATTTTCCCCTTGACGTCGAGCACCAGGGCCTTCCTCACTGGGAGGGCTGGGGCTCCGACCTGGAGCTTGCAGAGCGCCGAGCACGTCGGGGCTGCCACGTGGTTCCGCGGAAGGGGCGGCCGGGCTCACCCCTGCAGGCGGGGCGGGCGGCCCGCGGAGGAGGGGCGGAGGCGGGCGCGAGCTCTCCCCGGGGCCCGGGCCGCGGCGGGAGCGGGGCGGCGGGCATGGCGGAGGCGCGGCCGGGGCCGGCGGCGGGGGCGCAGCTCAACGGGCTGCCCGACCACTCGCCGCTGCTGCAGCCCAGCCTGGCCGAGCTGCGGCGCCGGGCCGGGGAGGCGGGCGCTCGGCCGGCGCGGCGGCCGCTCAGCGACGCCTTCCTGCTGCGGTTCCTGCGCGCCCGGGACTTCGATCTGGACCTGGCCTGGCAGGTAAGGGGTTCTCCCCGCCGGGCCGCACCCGGGGGACGGGCCGGGGAGCCGCGGCTGGGCCCGGACCCTCGCCCGCGCCCGGCTCGCCGGCCGGACCTCGGCGGGGACGCGCCCCGAGCGCACCGCGCGGCGGGAGCGGGAGCTCTGAGGATTCCCGCGCTGGTCCTTCCAGTTTCTCTGGGTCGTGGAAACGGGGAAACCTCGAGAAAAGCTGGAGCCTTCTAGGGAGAGGGCCCGTTTGACCCCAAGCGCTGGAACTCTGCCCTGCACGCGTCTCCCGAACCTATAACGTTTGGGGGAAATGCCTCACTCTCCGCGGCAGAGCGGGTGAGATCAAAGAAAAGGACAGCTGAAAAGTGGGAAGCCTGGAGTTATTCCATCTTAGCAGGTAACTCGACGTTTGGTGGGGGAAATGAAATTGCCAGTAAAACTGAAGATCTAAAGCCAAATCCTAGCAAACGAGTATTATTAATAGTAATACTGAGGTGTCAAGACGGGAGAGCAGTGCAGAGTGTTTTGAGTGGGAGGATGGGGATGAGGCGCTTCTTTTGTGGCTCCAGGTGTGTTATCACAGCTGGTTGAGAGCAGGGTGGTGGGAAGACAGGAATCAGAAAGAGGGGTACGACCTTGAGTTCTGGCACTTTGGACTCAGCATCCTCACCTGTTAAATAACGGTGAAAGGGCCTCCCGCGATGACTGGTTTCCAGGACTGAACATTAACCAGTTTAACGGAACAGGACGTACCCAGCACAGAGCCTGGCACGTAGGAAGCGCTCAGCAGTTGAACTTGATCTTAGCCCTTTCTCCAAGTGGCTCGCTCAGTGTCACACGGCGAGCTGGGAGGCAGAGGAAAAGTATTATAGTGCAGAGTCCCAGCTGTCTCAGTATGAGAATTTTTGTTGTTGGTAACTAATTTTTAATGGAAAAAGTAAGAAGTACAGACGGTAAAAAAAAAAAAAAAAAAAAAAATCCATAAATAGTAAAGAATGCAAAGTAAGTTCCTAAAAGTAACTTTCTAAGGGAAAAAATTCCTCACCCCAGACCTTAGCTTGCCAGCCTCCTACCCAGTGGCAGTTACTGTTACCTGCCTCTTACCTTTCCAGGTGTGATCTACAGTCACACAAGCATGTGTATGTGTTTTACATTTTGCCTTTTTAACATAATTTATCATAGAGATGAATCTGTTTCAGCACGTGTCTTATTCTTTTGGGGGCTGTGTACTATTGCACTGTCTCCGTTTGTTATATTGAAGTGTATTCACCAGTCTCCGGTATGGGACACAGGAGCGGTCCTCAGACATTGGCAGTACTGCCGTGCATTCCTTCATCCAATGATTATTCTTTGAATTTCTACAATTTGCTTGGCAGTTCACAAAACACAGAAACCAAGACAAATAGGGTTTCTTCCACACCAACTGGGTGTTCTAGTATGTCTTTGTCATTGTATCAATACAAAAATAGGAAAATCGGGGCTTCCCTGGTGGCGCAGTGGTTGAGAATCTGCCTGCCAATGCAGGGGACACGGGTTCGAGCCCTGGTCTGGGAAGATCCCACATGCCGCGGAGCAACTAGGCCCGTGAGCCACAACTACTGAGCCTGTGCGTCTGGAACCTGTGCTCCGCAACAAGAGAGGCCGCGATAGTGAGAGGCCCCACGCACCACGATGAAGAGTGGCCCCCGCTTGCCACAACTAGAGAAAGCCCTCGCACAGAAATGAAGACCCAACACAGCCATAGATAAATAAATACATTAATTTTTTTTTAAAAAGTGTATGATTTACAGATTTCATTTTGGTTACTTTTTTAAAAAAAATTTTTTTAAATTTATTTTATTTTTGGCTGCGTTGGGTCTTCGTTGCTGCGCACAGGCTTTTCTCTGGTTGCGGTGAGCAGGCTTCTCATTGCGGTGGCTTCTCTTGTTGTGGAGCACGGGCTCTAGGCGCACGGGCTTCAGTAGTTGTGGCACACGGGCTCAGTAGTTGTGGCTCAACGGGCTCTAGAGCGCAGACTCAGTAGTTGTGGCGCATGGACTTAGTTGCTCCACGGCATGTGGGATCTTCCCAGACCAGGACTCGAACCCACGTCCCCCTGCAATTGCAAGCGGATTCTTAACCACTGTGCCACCAGGGAAGTCCCCAATTTGGTTACTTTTTTTAAGTGATGTGTACTATGTAAAAAATAGATAACTAATGAGAACCTACTGTATAGCACAAGGAACTCTACTGTTATCTGTGGTGACCTAAATGGGAAGGAAATCTAAAAAAGAATGGATATAGGTATATGTATAATTGATTCACTTTGCTGTACAGTAGAAACTAACACAACATTGTAAAGCAACTCTACTCCAATTTAAAAAAAGTAATGTCTAGGGCTTCCCTGGTGGCGCAGTGGTTGAGAATCTGCCTGCCAATGCAGGGGACACGGGTTCGAGCCCTGGTCTGGGAGGATCCCACATGCCGCGGAGCAGCTGGGCCCGTGAGCCACAATTACTGAGCCTGCGCATCTGGAGCCTGTGCTCCGCAACAAGAGAGGCCGCGACAGTGAGAGGCCCGCGCACCGCGATGAAGAGTGGCCCCCGCTTGCCACAACTAGAGAAAGCCCTCGCGCAGAAACGAAGACCCAACACAGCCAAAAATAAATAAATAAGTAAATATTAAAAAAAAAAAAAGTAATGTCTAAATAGAAGATGAAATAAAATTTACCTCCAGCCTCTGTGTTGTATATTTTTTTCCTGTATTATTTATTTTCCTGAATTGTTTTCATTGCATCATGTCCTGGAGGAGCTGGCTAGCAGGACTGTGTCCAAATCTACTGGATAGGAATCAAGTTTCTGTGAACTCTTTGCCCTATTTTTCTGCCAACTTGAAAGGAAAAAGGGAGAGTTAGAGTATGAAACTGTTTTTTCACTTTCCTCCACAGAGGCAGTTAATTCAATTTACACTCCTTTATTTAAAATATGAAAGCCCTATAGTTTTAGTGTATGAAGAAACCTTGATAAGTCCCTCAGTTTTAATGAAGTTTCTCATTCTAGTTTTTGTATTTGAAGTTATAACAAATTAGTGACTTGTGAATTCTAATAGCTTTGGGAGTGCCAGCTACTTTGGTAAGTAGTGTTTACGTGGATTATCTCATTATTTTCTCATTTTAGAAGAAACTGAGATGTAACGAGTAAGTAACTGTCCTAAATTGCAGTTATTAAGGGGTAGAGCAAGAATTTGAACTTGAGCTGAACTCAGGAGAGCCTGCATTCTCAAGTGAACTATACTTGCCCCATCTGTTTAAAACAACCAACTGTTAACCTCTGTCTGTTCTATATATTCTTGTGAATATATAGAATCTTATCTTTCACAAGTGAATATTCCTCCTTATATTTTTGCTCTACGTGATACGTTTTTTATTCTTTAATTATTTTTATAGTTTTCCCAAATACTTTAATGTTTTCAAAGTTCCACTGACGCTCCCTGCTAATTTCCCACTAAATGCAGCTTCTTTTGTAAAGTTCACCGTATCAAGTGTCAGACTCCACTCTGCTCCTGGTAGTTACTACCCTGAAACAAATGTGTCATTTCTTCCAGTTTAGTTTTCTTACCAATAAAATGGGGTAACAATAGTTACCTCTTAGAATGGTCGGGAGCAGGAATTGAAATGATGCCATTAACCCCTAGAAAAGTGGCACAAATATGGTTGTAATTTTGTTGGAAAGTACACGAAAAATGTAAGGAGAAACCTACTCTGTTACAAAGCAGAGTTAAAATAAGCTGTAACTTTTTATATTTATTTATTGCTAGTGGTGGTACAAAACAGGTGCCTTTCGGTAATGAATATTCACCCGCAGGCAATTTTTTTTTCTGCTGTGGACTTTATGTGGTTTGTTGGAGAATTGCTCAGTAGCAGTTTACATCATTTACATAATTTATTTATGTCAACCAGACTTTTGAATTTATTTATCAGTGGAAAAGTAATAATCAAAGATCCAGGTGTAGAGCCTTCAGTTTGCAAAAGGCAAGTGTCAAAAGTATGAGGGCAATTTGTGCATCTTTATGAAAGTCATTTTTTTCAAGCATGTGGATCCAGCTGGTTTAATGCTGTATTAATTTATTCTTTCATTCAACACATGTACCTATCTCCTAAGTGCCCAGCACTCTGCAGAGATCAATAAGCTGACGAACCTGCCTCTATTCCCTAAAAGATCCCTTTTTTAAAAAAAAATAAATTTATTTATTTTTGGCTGCATTGTGTCCTCGTTGCTGCGCGGGCTTTCTTTTAGTTGCGGCGAGCGGGGGCTACTCTTCGTTGCGGTGCACGGGCTTCTCATTGCGGTGGCTTCTCTTGTTGTGGAGCAACGGGCTATAGGCGT
Source organism: Balaenoptera ricei (assembly GCF_028023285.1). Classification (NCBI taxonomy): domain Eukaryota; kingdom Metazoa; phylum Chordata; class Mammalia; order Artiodactyla; family Balaenopteridae; genus Balaenoptera; species Balaenoptera ricei. The sequence continues at coordinate 73,291,759 of NC_082655.1, forward strand.
GCGGGCTTCGGTAGTTGCGGCACGCGGGCTCAGTGGTTGTGGCTCATGGGTGCTAGAGCGCAGGCTCAGTAGTTGTGGCGCACGGGCTTAGTTGCTCCGTGACATGTGGGATCTTCCCAGACCAGGGCTTGAACCCGTGTCCCCTGCATTGGTAGGTGGATTCTTAACCACTGTGCCACCAGGGAAGCCCCAAAACGATCCCTGTTAATGAAGCTATAACTTTTATTATTCCATGGGAAAACAAAATTGTTATTTCTGTATTGGAGCTCCTATGCTGCTTCTGGTGTTTTTCTTGAATTAGAATTAAAAGGACTAGTTTTCCATCCGAGGGAACTATGAAAAAAGTAATGAACACTAAAAATGCTAGTAACACTTATTCTGATGCCCCCTAAGACAGGAGAAGGAAGAGAAATTCATCTTATAGAATAGAATGAATATATCAGGATCTACAATGTGTCTTCTGTTTTTACTGCTTTTGGAATCTGCTATTTAGGTCACCAATAATTTCTTTGTTGGCAAATTTACTGACTGTTTTTCTTTCTAACCTCTCTGTTGCATTTAACTCTTAGTAACATTCTCTTTTTTTTTAACAGTTAGGGAAAGTTTCTTAAATGCAGAAATGACAGGGAGAAAGAAAGAGAAAGAGAGGGAAACAGTATCAGAGAGAAAGAAGCGAGGAGCAGAGCAACACAGATGCCTTTCCCTCCCTTCTGTACATTGTGGCACCAGTTCTCCTGTGGTCCAACCAGATTCTCTCTTCCTCCAGCCATTCCCAGCCGTTGACGTCCCCCAAGGCTTGGAATTTCACCCTTTACTTGGTTTTTTAAACTTGTTTTTGCAGTTTCTCCTCCAGAGCATTACTACTTCGTGATTACAGTTCTCATGGTCATTCCAGTGACCCTCAAATGCAAAATTTGTCCTTTCCTTTCATCTGAACTTTGTTTCCACGTTGCTAATAGATCTCTTTAAACTCAAAACAAATACACTGTCATTTTAGAAAAAACTGAGAATGCTGAAAATCATGGAAAGGTAAATTGAAATATAATAAATTTTAACTGTGTAATTTGATGTCAGTATTCTCCACAATACACTGGCAATGTTTGTATTATTTGTAAATGCAGAGTAACCATTATTGGTGATTTTTTTGGAAAAAAAAGAAAATGCGGTTCTTTCAAACCATATTTTGCTAAGACCTAATATCCAGGCAGACTGTTCCCCGGGCTCTCCGAGTGCATACCACCATTAACAAAGTCGATTTTTGTTGTTTTCTGTTAGTATGGTATAGAAATGTTCCTTTCTATCTTTTTCCTAGGAGAGAAAATAAAAACCAAAAACTTTTAGTTATCTTTAATATAAACCTGCACTAAAAACTTGAATGAGCAGTTAATCTAAATAACTTTCCCTATTAAGAAAACAGCAAGGCTGACCACCCCTCGTTATGCCCATGTATGCTTTACCCAGAACCCTGCAAGACACGTGTTGAGAAAACATGACTCAGAGGAGTTAAATACATACCAAGACCGAATGGATAGTAGGTGGTGGAGTCAAGATTTTCCTGAAGCAGCAGCAGCCTGGGAATCAAGCTCTTCACTACATAGCATGGCCTGTATGATCCAGTTGTCACCAACCGGTGAGGTCCAAAGAGAGCAGGGATTTTATTCTGCCCACTGCTATACCTCAAGTGCCTCACTAAGTGTGTGGAACATGGCAGATGCTCAAAAACATTTGTAGAGTTAATTCATCTGATTGATTTCTTTTCTTCCTTATTCACGAAGACTAAAGGTGGATGTTTCAACCTTCTATTGCTAAGTAACAAACCAACCCCGAATTTAGCAGCTTAAACCACGGCTGTTTATTGTAATGCGCAGGGCTCAACGGGGATGGTTCGTCTCTGCTCCACGTTGCATGAGATGGGACCATGGCTGAGGTCAGACTATCTGAGATGGCCTCTCGTTGTCCAGGGCCTCTCTCTGCAGAGATTCATTATTTAATAATCCTACGTGGTGTCTGGATCCCAAAAAGCAAAAAGAGAAGGTCTCAGGCTTCTTAACCAAGCACGGCGTTACTTCCGTCAAAGCGAGACACGAGGCCAGCTCAGCTTCAAGAGGAAGGAATCAAATGGACTGCGCCTCCTGGTGGAAGGAATGACGTGTACACCAGGAGGGGAGGCGTTGTTGACAGCTATCTCGGGGAGACTCTTTACCACCAGAGACAAATAAAAATTCCTCAACTTTGAATTTGTGACTGACTTCTATCACCTGAGATCCTGCATGAAGTGTGCTTTTAGTTTTTACAGCTAAAAAGATAGCCCAGGTTAGAATCCTGACATAATAGATGGCAAGGGCCCTACATAATGCCAAGACTTTCCTATCGCTCTTACAAAATGCTTACCACGTATGCTATCTGGAGATAATTTTTATTTTATTTTCCAGTTACTAAAAAACTACTATAAGTGGAGAGAAGAATGTCCAGAAGTAAGTGCAGATCTCCATCCTAGAAGCATTCTTGGCCTTCTGAAGGCCGGCTACGTCGGCGTCCTGAGAGCCCGAGACCCCACTGGCAGCAAAGTTCTGATTTACAGAATTGGTGGGTCACACACAGCACTCCCTCTTTTTTATTTTTCTTGACTGCCATATCGGAAGATTCCATGAGTTAATATTTAAGAATTTGGCTTTTTAGGTTTTAACTTGGGTTTCATTTAGTCTTTTTTAAAAATTTTTTTTAATTTTTATTTTTTAATATTTTCTTGGCTGCACTGTGTGGCATGGGGAATCTTAGTTCCCCAACCAGGGATCGAACCCGCATCCCTTGCGTTGGAAACCCGGAGCCTTAACCACTGGACCGCCAGGGACGTCCCTCATTTAGTCTTTAATGTCCCCCAAATATAATAAAACTGGCCGTTGTGAGAAAATTATCCAAAACCAATGAAAATCCTACTTCCATTCTTCCACACAGTTAACTATATAAAATAAGAGGAAAAGAAAACAGAGAAGAGAAATAGGTGGAAAAGGTAAAAAAGATCAAGGTAAAGTGTTTCAAAAATTCAAATGAGAATTCTGAACTATAATAATACAAGCTCCACGAGAGCATAGATTTTGTCTGTTCTGTTCGCTGATGTTTCCCAAGCACCGAAACCAGGGCATGGCACATGGTAGGTATTTATGAGATATTTTTGGCGTGAGTGACAGAGTGAACGGCGGTTGGGTCCTGCCCCAGGCTGAGGAGCGAGGGGCTCATTCTCCAGGTGGAGGAAGGGGAGGAAGGGGCCGTGGGAAGCAGCACCCGGGCAAGTGTTAAAGAACCCCTGTTGCACGTTCCCTCTTTCTTTTCACTGCTTCCTCTTTTCACCCCTAGGTCTTCCTAGTGTTTCCTGGAGGCTGGAAACCTGTAACTTCTGCCCCTCCCTTCAACCTGTGTGTGATTAAAAATGGCACGAAACGGAGGGTTCACACTGTCCCCAGCATCCTTTCCTGGCCCGGTTGGAATGACAAAGATAACCAACATTTCATGAGCAGAATCTTATGAATTATCCTCTTACAGAAACTTTCACATCTGTAAATATTCTAGGGAACTTAAAGATATTTATAGATTTGCCTTTCCTGCCCGCTTATAGATAAGATACCTGCCTATAACTCAGCACTTGGTTGTTTTGCAAGAAGATCCTGCATTTAGTTCTTGAAAAGGTAGCAGAAGACTAGGTAGAATGATTCTGTTTTTTTCTCCAGCTTCTGTGTCAAATACAACGGGGTTAATCGTGAAGTCGTTGTCTGTAAACCCGACATTACAAGGGCTCTTCTGTCCTGTCCTTGCCTCACCGGTGTTATAGGAAGTTGCATGAGGTTCCCTGAGTTCCTGAGGGATAGAGTTGCCAGATGTAGCGAAGTATCTGTGTTTTATGTAGCAAGTGAAACTGTTTTATAAAAACTACAGAGTGTCCAGTTACATTTGAATTTCAGGTAAACAATGAATAATTTTTTTTAGTATGCATGGGGCATACTTAGACTAAAAAAATATATCCAGTTTATCTGCAATTCAGCTTTAATTGGGCTTCTTATATTTTATCTGGCAACCCTACTCAGGGGTCCCAGGAGCACGAGACTGAAACCTACAGATGATTCCTTCTGCGAGTATCCTGGCTCTGCAGGCCTGGCTGGAGGTTTTTTGGGGTTTGCTCATAAACGAATTAGGGCATGTTAAGAAGTAAAAATGAGACCTTAATAGTGAAAAAGCAAATGTGCTACTTTGATCAGAAACACCTTAAATAATAGAAGTCAACAGTCTTCTATTGTTTAGCGAGGGCCTCTTTTTCTTTTTTTTTTTTTTTAACATCTTTATTGGAGTATAATTGCTTTACAATGGTGTGTTAGTTTCTGCTTTATAACAAAGTGAATCAGCTATACCTATGCATATATCCCCATATCTCCTCCCTCTTGCGTCTCCCTCCCACCCTCCCTATCCCACCCCTCTAGGTGGTAACAAAGCACCGAGCTGATCTCCCTGTAGCGAGGGCCTCTTGCAGTTATTAATTTATAAGTGTACTGTTTAACTCAAAGAGATTTTAAAATCAAGAAAACATATCAGTTCAGTGACGGTCAGACAGGAGAGTATGCAGCAAATCTTCTGAGTGTTATGTAGAATAACATGTTACTCCAGGGCGAAAGGAGAAACTCAGAAGAGTTTTATGAGTGAAATGAAAGAATAGGATAAATTTATATTTATAAATTTTCTAAATTTAATTGAATTAATGGGAAGAACTAAAAAAAGGAAATCTGTGGCAGAGCTTTTTGGGTAGAACGTTAGCGTCACTCCTTCCCTGGTACCATCTCTGGGCAGTGTAAGCACTGAGAAAATGCACAGAACCTTTTCCTCCAGTCCAGCAGGACAAGCCAAGGTGAAACTTAGTTTTTGCCATTATTGGCCTATAAGCCAAAGGGTATAATTTTATGCCTTTTGAGACTCACTACTGTACTACAGCAGCAAAAGTAAAATTTAGCAGCAAGCATTAAGTTTTGACTGGTTTGGTTCTTAGGAACACAGGTTCTAGGGCATGCTGCCTGGGTCGGAATCCCAGCTCTGCTACGTCTAGCTATATGGAAAGCTGTGCAGCTGTAATTCCATCTTCTCATCTCTCAAATGGGCATAGCAGAAACTTTCCTCGTAGGGTTGCTGTGAGCATTAAATCTTGCAATACAGTATACATAAAATATAATTAGAAAATCACCTGGTATGTACTAAGCACTCAATAAATGTTAGATAGTTGCTGGAGAAGGAATTAAAAATGTACGGCAATTTTTTCTTTTGCCTTAAGGGAGCTTAGAGTCTAGACCAGCAATGTTCAATAGAACTTTCTATGATGGTGAAATTGTTCTCAGTAGCTACTAGCCACATGTAGCTGTCGAGCACTTGAAATGTGGCTATCGCAACTAAGAAGCTGAATTTTTATTTTATTTACTGTTAATTAATTTAAATGTTAATTAATTTAAATATACATAGCCACATATGGCTAATGGCTACTATTTGGACAGCACAGGTCTAGACAACTATGTTGGTGGGCTCAGAAATTTAGGTCAGTCACTATTTTCTGAACTGCAGACTTTCAGTCATTCTGTTCATATTTTGCACCATTATAGCTTTCAGCCAGTGTCTGAAGTGGTACAGTATACGTGAACTGGTTTATCCATGGATTGATTATTCAAATTCTTACCAGGAATCTGAGGTTTTTAAAAATAAAGGGCAATTCCATTGTACCTTTCTAGGAATACTTCTAATTATCCCTTCTCTTTCTTCATCCCTAGATTTTTCCTTGCTATTACACACTGTCCATTAACATTTAAATCTGTTAGGATCAGCCATCCAAAAGCTCCTTAATCCCGTAAGTCCCTCCAGCCTCCACCCTAGCCGGATCCCCACACCTCTTATTCTCAGGCACATTTTTAGAGTTAGTGATGTTCACCATCCACATTTTCTCCCAGGTCCTCTCAACGCCCCCTGGTCTGGTTTCACTGCCACCTCTCTGGTGAAATGACCTTAGCAAATCATCGGTGACCTTTTCACCAAATCTAATGGATGTGTTTAGTGCTATTTCACTTGACCTCTTTACACAGCAAACCTTTTCCTCTTTTTTGAGATATCTGCCTCCCTTCTCTGATGCCATATTCTCCTGGTGTTTTCCTCCAACTTAACTGACTGTTTCTTCTTAGTCTCCTTTGCTGGCAGTACGTATTCTACTGTAAATTCTGAAACTCCTTAGGACACCGGCCTCAGCCTCCTCTTCTTAAGCTACTTATCTCTCTACCATAACAGAGAAACATAAGTCCATGGTACTCCCGGCTATAGACCTAAAAGCACCGAAACTCTGAGATTTGTATCTTCACCCCCATTATCTCTTTGTTCCCAAAGCTCCATACGACCAGTTCCCTATCTCAGCTGTATCCAACTGGAAATCTCACAGTCACCATTCTAACATGTTCAAAACTGCCTGTGATCCTTCCTTGCTAAACACTTTTCTTCCAGTGTTTCCTAACTCGACAAATGGTACCACCATTCTACCCAGTTGTTCAAGCCAGAAACTTTGGTATTTTTAGAATTTTACCATTCCTTAGTCATGAATCTTTTTTTTTTTTTTTTTAACCCTTCATCTTGTTAGGTATTGCATGAACCTTGTAATCTGAAGATTTGCATCTTTTTCCAGCTTTGGAAAAATTTTCTCTGCTGTTACTATTCCTTTCTTCTCTGTTCCCTATTCTCTGTATTATTGCCTTCCAGAACTCTAATTAGTTGGATTTTGAAACTTCTGGATCTAGCTGCACGTCTGTTAACTTTTTATTCATCCATATTGACTCCTGGGTCTTCTGTGTTGAGACTGAGAGACTTCCTCAGCTTGATGTTCCAAACCATTATTCACTCGTTGGCTGTGTCTTTTCTGACATTCGTCCCATCAACTGAGATTTGCTTGAATTGTCATCTTTTTTATTTCCAACATCTCAACTGATTCTTTTTCATAATAGCCTGTTCTTATGACAATAGCCTGTGGTATCTTTTTTTCCTCACTGAAACAGTTTTGTTTCTTTTAATGTTTCTTGCTTTATTAGCTGTTTCCTTCAGTTTTAGTGCCTTCGTCTATTGAGTTTGGATCCTCTCTTCTTTGTGTGTCTGTGTCTTTAAAACTATTAAAAGTCTTAGTGGTTGCATATCTTTTTTAAAGATCACCTGCTTGCCTATCCATTACTGTCAGTTTTGCATGACGTGGCCTGCCCCAGGACTGGTGGGGGAGGGGAGAGGACAAGAACTCAGTAGCTCCTCTTCTTAGCACAGGTATTCCTTGTTTTTCCTGGGTGTGGGGAGCCGGCTACCCGAGTGTTTCCCTGACTCGGCTTTCCAAGCCCACACTACTGTTCTAGCCTATATGCACGTGCCTCTTCTACACGCTGCTCGTCACGGAGGGTGTCAGAGAGACCCACCTGCCTGTGTGCTCCTCACACATTTCCCTTAGCAGCAACCTCTGTGGTCACGATGGGGCCCTAGTTACTCTTCATAATCCAGAGCCTTGCTTTTCTCATTTTCATACCTTTGAGCCTGGAGCATACCCAGAGGCATTCCCACCTTCAGCCACAGCTCCATCCTGCATATTTTGGCCTGTAGTTTCATCTGGCCATCAAATCCAGGCTGCATTTCTTCTCTTATTTTCTCTGTGCTCTTAAGAATCTGTTCTTTGCTAGGGATTGGAGGGAGGGAGGGAGGGAGAAACAGGCACGTGTTCTTGGACCACCAATTTGATCTGTTACTCACTTCATGATCTTTGTACGTGTTTTATTTCTATTGATCCTTTAAGTCTAAAAAGAATTCATTTCCTTTTGTAAATCTTTCTGATTCTTTACACAGTGCTGAGATATGATTTTTTATATATTTTTTTTAGCACACTGGGACCCAAAAGTTTTCACAGCTTATGATGTGTTTCGTGTAAGTCTAATCACATCCGAGCTTATTGTACAGGAGGTAGAAACACAACGGAATGGAATCAAGGCTATCTTTGATTTGGAAGGCTGGCAGTTTTCTCATGCTTTTCAAATTACTCGATCTGTAGCCAAGAAGATTGCTGCTGCTCTTACAGTAAGTGTATATTTTAACTGTTCGGGATAATACTTTCAAATAATAGATACAAATTTAGTTGTATGTTAAAGAGAAGGGATAGTACATTTATTAGAAAATTAAATAAAATTTTAGAAATGATACATAGAATTCAATAATGGTAAGAGGAAGTAAAGTGTTATTAATTCAAAAAGAAAGAATGTTGCAACAAACTGTGAAAATATGTTCAAAATTTCTAACCACAGAATTCATATATTTAAACAATAATGTGGTGATTTTATCTTTCAGTCACTAAAATTTTCTTCCTAAATTAAAAATTGACTCAAAATATAATATTTATAGCAATCATACAACAAAATGTCACTTAGGTTTTGGTTGATATAGATAGATACAGTTCTTTCTGGGAAAAAAAAAAAAAGTTTTAAAAATGGCCATCATCTTTGACCCAGTCATCCTACTTTTGGAAACCTAGCCAAGGAATAATCTTAAATATATCAAAGACTTTGTGTATAATAATAATAGCTTACTATGTGCCAGGTACTTTGCTAAGTGTTTCAAGTGCATTACCACTTAATGGCTACACCAAAGCTTATGACATATGACTATTAATTTTTCCATTTTACAAATTATTTTACTATGTCAGAGAGGTGACATAGCAATGCCCAAGCATACACATTTTGTCAGCAGTGAAACAAGGATTCCAATCCAGGACATCTGAACATGAAAGCTGTACTTAGAGCCACCATTGCTTCTATACATAAAGATAGTTACTATGGCATCAATTTTTTAAAAATAAATTTATTTATTTTTGGCTGTGTTGGGTCTTCATTGCTGCACGTGGGCTTTCTCTAGTTGCAGCGAGCGGGGGCTACTCTTCGTTGCAGTGCGTGGGCTTCTCATTGCGGTGGCTTCTCTTGTTGCAGAGCACGGGCTCGAGGCGCACGGGCTCAGTAGTTGTGGCTCTCGGGCTCTAGAGCGCAGGCTCAGTAGTTGTGGCGCACGGGCTTAGTTGCTCCGCGGCATGTGGGATCTTCCCGGACCAGGGATCGAACCCATGTCCCCTGCATTGGCATTGGCAGGTGGATTCTCAGCCATTGCACCACCAGGGAAGCCCCCTATAGCATCAATTTTTATAGAAGAAAATTAGAAACAGCTTATTTGTCCAGAAATAGGAAAAGGGTTACTTAAATAATGGTACATCCATTTGATGGATTATAGCATCCGTATTAAAGCTCACAATGTTTACAAAAATTGTATTATGTCAGTGAAACAGGGTGCAAAATATTTAGAGAGCATATTAGCCATTATGTTTAAAATAAAATTATTCATAGAAAGAACCTGAAAGGAAAAGTCACAATTGATAACACATCTCTAAAAGCTATGTGCAGAAAAAAAAAAGAGTTTTGCATGAAAGAAACTTGGCAGGAAAAATCTCTATATTAACAACACATCTTTGGGTAGGGAAACTACTGGTGAGGTTTTTCTTTGAATCCTTAACATTTTAAACCTTAGAAAAAAGCCGATATTACTTTGATGTGAAAGACTTATACCCGTGTCAAAAGTTTAAAAGTGTGTGTTTATTGTACTATTCTTTCAACTTTTATGAAAGTTTGATTTTTCTTCCTCAAAATAAAAATTTGAAGGGAAAGGTTAACTATCCAAATGACTCATTGATTTTTCAAAAGCACATTTATATGTGATTGGGGAAGATATTTTCTGTGTCCTGCTTATGAAAGATGCAGGTATTTCTTAAAATACTTTGCTTAAACTACAAGGTGAAACCTTTTTAGAGACCTTTTCTTAATCTAGGGACAGTGAACTATAAAGCAGGCTATTGTGTTGATGGAATAATTTTGAAAGTAAAATCACACTTTAGGCATTGCTGTAAGTTTAGCAAGTGTTCAAAGAAGGGGCTTGTCGATAGGAATTACATATTGATCTATGCTTTGTTATTAACAAGACATTTTCTTTATTTTCAAAGGATTCCTTTCCATTAAAAGTTCGTGGTATCCATTTGATAAATGAGCCAATAATTTTCCATGCTGTTTTTTCCATGATTAAACCATTTCTGACCGAAAAAATTAAGGAACGGGTAAGTAAAACATATTCAAGTCACTATTCTTCTGTACCAAATGTTCCACTCCTTTGTTATTTAAAAATTGCTCTCTTATTTCCGCCCCTCCCCCCAACACACACAGCATTGTCCCAGTGTTTTGAATATTTATCTAACAACCCAACTACTTTTATAAAATTTGTTTTTAGTTTTGAAAAATCAAGTTAGTGAGGCTGTGGAAAAACTGGACCTCTAACACATGGCTGGTGAAACTGCAAAATGATATATTCCCTATAGGGGGCAGTGTGGTCATAGTTATCAAAATTACAGCCTTCACATTTCTGGGATTTTTATCCTACAGATACACATGCTCATAAACAAAATTACATACACAAGAGGATTCATTGTAGCAAAGTATTGGAAACCACCCAGTTTTCATCATGAGGGAACTGGTTAAATAAACTGTGATGCATCTACACAATGGAACACAGTAAGATTTGCAGGATGTATTGTGAAGGGAAATAAGAACATGCAGAATAGTGTTTATACTATCTTTTGTATAAAAAGGAAAGAAATCAGAGTCTACAGTTATATTGGCATAAAAGTTATTTTTAAAGGATACGCAAGGAAACAACGAAAGTGGTTACCTACATGGAACAAAAGAGAGGTATGGATGGGGTGGCTGAGGATAGGGTTGGGAGCAAGACATCTCACTGTGTATCTTTTATCTTGTTTTGATTTCTAGCCATGTGAATGTATTATCTATGTAAATAATAAATATGCTTAAATTAGACATGTGTAACTGAAAACCATAGTACCCAAGGTATGTGACTTAATGTCATGTTAGTTAAAGCAAATAGATTTGATGTTTTTTACCTATCTTGCGGAGTCTTATCTCAGGTGAATATCTAATATTACTTGGGATTTTTCAAGTGTTGACCATAGAGTGTGAGTTCCCAAACTGGCAACCACTCTTCTGCATGAATCTGTAAAGGATAATTTTTAGAGCATTTATTTAGACAAACGTTGGCAACATCTAATGCATGAACACAAACAGGTTTTAAAGGCTTTGACAATTTAAATCTCAAAAACTATTTAAATAGAAATACTGGTAATGTGAGTGATAATAGCATATTTGGAATGCTACAAAGTATATTCTTTCATACTAAGAAAATGTAACATCTTGCATCTGGTCAGAAAATGACGACCCTAGAGCTTCCTTTGAGGTTTTCCAGTAGGTATTTCTGTCTGTCTTCAAGAAGAACCGCCCCTACGGAAGATTCTTTTATTTTTATAAAAGCCGGGTTTTTTTGTTTATTGTTTTTTTCCTCTCTTCAGTAAGCTTGACAATAGCTGGCCATCTTCTGTTGAATGCTGAAAGACATAAAAATAAGTATTTCTATTTTGGGTTATATTCTGGACCAAAAAAACAAATACAACAATAAACTGAACCTAATAAACAGGAGAACATGAGCAAGAAGAGAAGAAAAATTTTAAATTGAGAAGCTAAGTGAAGCATTTCAATGAAAGTTAATTGACATGAAACAGACTTGCCAAAATGGGGAGGGCAGGGAGGACCAAATCTAGCCACTTTCTCCCTTTAAACATTTTGGCAGTACTCTATGAATGATTTTATTTCTCCCTTCCTGAAGAGATAGTTGAATTTCTTTTCAATTAGCTAGTAATATTTTAAACATTTCAGAAAAAAATCAAGGATTGGGACTGCAAGGTTCCTGAGTGCAAAAAACTTGTTTCATTCATCTTTCAGTCTTTGTATCCTAAGCACATAGTAGGTGCTAATTAAATGATTGTTGAATGTACAAATGAACCCTAGCAGACGAATAAAGGTATTTATGTATTTACTTTTAACAAGATGTGCTTTTAATCAAAGGTTCCAAGTCTTTATCTTAACTTCAGGACATTATATGATCAATTTTTATAGTTTAAAATGTTCAAAAATGTAAAGTTCTCAACCATCATAATTTCTTTTAATTTTTTATTAGCCAAGACTGTCAACTGTACCACATAAATTATTCCCTGCATACCTGATTGTGTGCTCAGATATATGCTTTTATTTAATATGAACTAATGAAAGGAAGAACATTTTTATCATCTACAGAACCATCCCAGGATATTCGATCTTTTGCTAAGAATCACCTGTAGATTAGGGAATAGAATGTATAAAATGATTTTATTTAGAGTTTTAAAAATCTACTTTTGAAAGAAAAAAGAATAGCTTTTTGTAAATATTGAATAGTTATAAGGATGCAAATATAAGAAAACAGTAAGATGATCAGATTCATAAGCAGCACAATCTAAACATAAGTAAAATTATTAGCTTCATAAGCAGAAGAATAAAGGATGTATCAATAGTATCTATACATGCGCTCCTATCTTAGAAGTGATGAGAGCACCTTATCTTACAGTGTTGATTTTCCATTGGAAATGCATCTGATATACTGAGAGGCAGAGGGCATACCTTCTAAAACATTTTGGCTGTTTCAGATTCATATGCATGGGGACAATTACAAACAAAGTTTACTTCAGCGTTTCCCAGACATTCTTCCAGTGGAATACGGTGGTGAAGAATACTCCATGGAGGACATTTGTCAGGAGTGGACAAATTTTATAATGAAGTCTGAAAATTATCTCAGCAGCATTTCACAGACCGTTAAAGGAGAAGAAGTTATTTAATGTGAAAGACTTCCGAATTAAAAATACATGAGTAAGATCCTACCTGGTTATATGAATGAAAGAAAAAGAATCATTAAACTAATGGTTTACCGATTGATTTTTTTAAATGTAAAAATCTTCTAACTTGAGCAACATGGGTATTTGGGAAATTTCTTTACTTTTTAAATATCTTTTCTTTACCTTTAAAGTAATTAAATATTAGTATACCGTAAAAGCATAGAAGAGGTTCCTGATTTTTGCACTTGGAAGAAAGTTATCTCTAAAGTACCTTTTCATGTGCACTTTGGTGTGATTCTCAAAAGTTTTATTTTAAACAACTTTTCTGGTCACACTGGTTTGATTATAAATGAATAAATAGTCCACTGAAAAGAAATATTAGCACAAATCAACCGATTATAAAAATCTATTCACACTCATTTTGGGTGCGTGTCAGATAGACTATAATTCAGATTAAAATCTGAATACAGTTTTATATAGTTATTTCTGTGGGCCAGCAAGGTAGTTCACCTCAGGGAAATTCTATTTTACCATATTTGCACAATAGAAACTTTTGATTGAAGAGTCTGTACGCCATAAACTCTTATGTGTAGCATCAATAGGTCTCTATGAAATTATTCATGTTGATACAGTTAACTACATAGAGATTCAGAGGTGGAATAATATTTGGTTGCCGTATACATGGACTCTATTTTTAATTGAACAGTAACACAACTACACAAGGAAAAGGAAATGTTTACATTTTAAAATCACTGTCAACTACATCTGGAACTTTTCAGATTATGCATAAAGAAATTTGGGTTTTACTGTATTATCAGAACATTCTAGCCAAATCCTACAATTCATATTTACTTTAAAAAAAATCAGGAGTTAAAATGTGCTGTTTGTACTGTAGCTATGTTAAAGCATATTTCATTTATTGAGAAAGATATGTCAATATAGCTTTCAACTTATGACAATTTTTATAGTATTTTATAATTTTTAAATTTTATTTTAAACTTAAAAATGAAAGAACACAGTGTACAAAATTTGCTAAACATTTTTTAGCTTAGTTGGGTTTCAACATTAATCATACAATAGTATCTTTGTGAAAGAATATGTAAAGGGTGTTTTTCTTTATAAGAAAATTATTCTAATCAGATGAGCTGATACTTATGATTCTCTGTACATATATCTGTGAAAAACTGAGAGTGATTGTGAATGTTCTTTAGAGAACGTGTTTGATTTTGATTTAGCATTGGGAAGGTAACTTTACATTATAATTTTAATTTAAAATATTAGATCATGCCTGTTTTCTAAAAAATGTTAAAATCTTCTTTACAAAATCACAAAATTTAAAATTGTATAATTAAAAATAACAGCAGAATAAAACTATTTAAAAAGTATAAATAATAGCAACAACAAAAAGTTCTAGTTTACCCAACTTTTATTCCTAGAAGGTTTACATCACAAAGTTCTACTTCATTCACATTTTGGTGCTTAAAACACTTTCTTCTGACTCTGTGAAGGAATGATTACTTTAGCACAAGAATAAAGGATAGTATTTTAAAATGTCTTTTAAATATGATTCATTGATGATGTTACTAACAGTAAATAGAATTAAAATAAGTCAATCAATAGAAGTACATTTCATGATAGGACTTTGAATTTTTTATGAAATGCAGCGATTCACTGAAGAACATTAAAATAACAATGTAAAATGAACAGGCAGTTTTATAAGGCGGCAAGATAAATAACTATTGAATTGTCTCTATTACTTTACTGTAATTGCATCAGAGGTGCCTTTTAAAAGATTAACTCTAACATGTGCTCATTGTGTTACTGAACTGCCCGATAATTTGTTTTAATATTGTTCAAAACAAAATAAAGATCTTTTTCACACAAACTATAGCTGTTTGTTTTTCATTTTTAAGTATGAATATTAGGCATTCTTTTTCAAAAACTGCTTTTCCTTACAGAAGAGGTTAAGAAAAAAGTATCGCATCTAGTTGTCCATTACAAAAACGCCAGTGTTTTCTTTAAACGTTTCAATTGCAGACTGGTTTTCCTGCCGCTCAGTTCAATACCATCTTCCCCTGTCTTCTTGTGCTGAAAGGGACCCCAAATTAATTTCAGAAAACTAAGCCATGCATACTTCAGAAGTTAAAACTTCTAAGTGAGAAAAGCCAGAGTGTGTCACTAAATCAGATAATTGGATTCTGAAACTGCTGTGAGCCCAGATCATGATTTCATTTGTCAAATTATATTTTTCTTACAGAAATAACACTTAAGTCCTGGAGCAAAGAATATCTTTGTCTCCCACCTAGATTAAGCCAGTAGCTCACGAAACAGGTCAAACATACGGACAAACCCAAAACTCAACAAACTAGTAAGGTGGTGTTGTCTGAAACACTCCTTCCTGGCCTTATGTGTGGAATTTTGCCCCGCCTAGATGCTGTGGAGGAATTGAGTTACAAAGATTGAACCAGAATGATGGCAGTAAAATGAGGACTGGCAGCAGTGCCTCCCCACGAGTGTTCTGGTTGGCAAGGGCACATCCCATCCTTCTCCCTCCCCCAGGGCTAGCACTTGACTGACTGCTCGCCTCTTCTCTATCCAAGTCAATCATATCAGTCTATTATCTACTTTTGATAACACTATACATTGAATTAAGTACTATAGTGAATAGCAAAACTAATTGGATGCTACCTAGAAGAGAGAAAATACTTATCCAAAGTAGCCAGGTAGGACTTCCCAGGTGGCACAGTGGTTAAGAATCCGCCTGCCACTGCAGGGGACACGGGTTTGAGCCCTGGTCTGGGAAGATCCCACATGCCGCGGAGCAACAAAGCCCGTGCGCCACAACTACTGAATCCCACATGCCTAGAGCCCCTGCTCTGCAACAAGAGAAGCCACCCCAATGAGAAGCCTGCACACCACAACGAAGAGTAGCCCCCGCTTGCTGCAACTAGAGAAAGCCCGCGCGCAGCAAGGAAGACCCAACGCAGCCAAAAATTAATTAATTAAAAAATAAATGGATATTTAAGAAAAAAAAGAAAAACCAAAATAGCCAGGTAAAGTGCAGTACAGGTTTCTCCTGGTATCTGAGAGTACAGCTTTCCTACCAAACCTTGCTTAAGCCAAAATGGGGTAACACTAACGGGTGCACAAAATAAATAGAAAGCACAGGAGCTCCTAGACACAGTTCAAAGCTCTGGATGCTGGATGCTGGATGCTGAGGGTGGTTCCAGGAAGGAGCTTGGCCGTGTCACTCTCACTGCTCTGGGTGGTGCTGCCTCTATAATGGCTCATGGCAAAACAAACACTGAGCGCTATTTTGGCTTTTAGCCTTTTTTTGTAAAAGCAAAAATCCTTGTGGGATTTCTTTCGGTTAGTGAAAACAGGTACTAATGTAGGTTTCTGCAAAAGTGAAGCCTTTCGAAAAGCAGCGGATACCTGTAGAGCGTAAGAATCTTTAGAGTGGTTGCAATAAAGTGCTTTAGGACTTTAACAGAAGGAAAGATCATTTCCACCCAGGGATCTAGAGGATGTGTTTTTAGCGGAGGTACTATTTGAAGCACAGCCTTTAAGAAGAATTGACTCCCCCAGAGAGCAATCAGAAGTGAGGAGAGGGAGACTAGTCCAGGCAAAGAAATAGCATGAGCAGCGACTCAGAGATCAGGAAGAGTAGGTCACGTCTGAGAAATCATACGTAGGCCTGTATTTTTGGAGGGAGGCAATGGTACAGGAGCGTGGGCCTTCTGCCTAGAAGGATGCTTGGGAAACAAAATATGGGAAGCCTTGATTGTCAGCTGAAGGGCACTCAAATGTATGAATTGCTTATTTTGTGCCAGACCCTATATTAGATTCAGGGCACTCAAATGTATGAACTGCTTATTTTGTGCCAGACCCTATATTAGATTCACATACATGTGTCATTCAATCTTTGCGGAAAAAAAGAAGTAAGTGGCATTATGCCTGTTTTTACAGAAGAGAACTCAACTCTGAAAGTGTCCATTCCTTGCTCAGAATCACAGGGCTAGTAAATGCCAGAATCATACGGAACTCGGCCAGCCTAGCTGTAAAGTCCACGCTCTCTGCAACGCCACCATGCTCCTAATAGACCCAATTCCACAGGCCACAGGGCTCAATGGCCACCAGATTCTATCAGTCCTACCTGAAAATATCTGACCATGACCCATTTCTAAGGCTAATCATCTCTCATCCTACCTGCTGTCATAGCGTCTGTTGTTGGACTACCAGCTTCTCACTGGTCCTGCCTTTATATACCCCTCCACTGCTGCAGTTATTTTTCTGCAAGATTTCATTCTCTGAACTTTCGCCAGAGCAACACTGCACGTGGGTAAATTACTAATTGGCACCTGAGGCCCTTCACGATGAGGCCCAATCTGTTTTTCCATCCTTAAATTGCAGGACTCCTAACCCCACCTATACGCTAGGCACAACAACCTTTTTTTTTTTTTTTTAATTGGGGTATAATCGTTTTACAGTGTTGTGTTAGTTTCTACTGTACAGTGGAGTTCCCTGTGTTATACAGTAGGTTCTCATTAGTTATCTATTTTATACATATTAGTGTATATATGTCAATCCCAATATCCCAGTTCATCCCACCCTTCCCTTCCCCCCTTGGTGTCCATTTGTTCTCTACATCTGTGTCTCTATTTCTAGGCACACCAACCTTTTCAAAAAATATCACCCTTTCTACACAAGACCTCTCAGAATCAGCAGCTAGGGGTGGAGGGGGGAAGGGGCAAGGGAGATGAAGTGTGTGTATTTTGTATTCTGGCCAAAATTCCTCAGAAATTACTCTAATCCCTACATTGTTCTGGGACAAATTATGTTTGTTTGACAAGATCAACAAACAGAGATCTTTCTCTTTTGCCCAAACCTGCTGACAAGGTCTCCAATTTCCTGCTCTATGTCTCATCAGTAATTAGCTATGATTAGAACCACTTGTCATGACTGGTTAGGCAAGGTTAGAACTCTTTGTCCTCCTGAAACGTGTTAACTGCGGAGAAAAACATTTCCTGTTCAGATACCTGACTGAGACTTCTCTTGCTTGCAGAACAACCCCCAGAAGCCACTGTTCACCCCTTTCCATGAAGGGCTAAGGCAAAACCTCCTGAGTGAAACACTCTGATAGTCAGATCCGGGGAGCTGTCTACATTGCAATAGCCAGAATAATCAACCTCTTTACTTGTCCAGTTTTTGTTGTTGATAGAAGCCACCCAATATTCCCTGACAGGTAGGCAGGCGCCCCGTCTGGAGTCAACAGAGAAGTTCTGGGGAAGGTTGTGAGCAACTGTTTTACCTCAGCTTGACTCAGCCCCTGGCCACAGGAATGTTATACAGAACTGATGTGTCTGGGCCTCCCTTGGCTGACTCTGCCCTCACCCAATCACTGTGTCAGACTAACTTTACTCCTGCACACCCAACACACATATACACGCAGTACAGCGTGAAGAAGACAACAATTGAAGAAAAAAATACACTGGAAGAAATCGACAGGAGATTAGACGATACGGAGGACTGGATCAGCGACTGGGGAGACAAAGCAGTGGGAACCACACAAGCTGAACAGAAAATAGAAAAAAGAATTTTTTAAATGAGGATACTTTAAGAGACCTCTGGGACAATATCAAGCATACTAACATTCTCATTATAGGAGTTCCAGAAGGAGAAGAGAAAGAGAAAGGGGCAGGAAACTTATTTGAATAAATAATAGCTGAAAAATTCCTTAACCTGGAGAAAAAAACAGACATCTAAGTCCAGGAAGCAAAGAGAGTCCCAAACAGATGAACCAAAAGAGGTCTACACCATGACACATTGTAATTAAATAGCAAAAATTAAATATAAAGAGAGAATGTTAAAAGCACCAAGAGAAAAGCAACTACTTACACACAAGGGAACTCCCGTAAGACTATCAGCTGACTTCTCAGCAGAAACTTTGCAGGCCAGAAGGGAGTGGCATGCTATATTCAAAGTGATGAAAGGAAAAATACCTACAACCAAGAATACTCTACCCAGCAAAGTTATCATTCAGATTTGAAGGAGAGATGAAGAGTTTTACAGACAAGCCAAAGCTAAAGGAGTTCAGCATTATTAAAGCAGCTTTACAAGAAATGTTAAAGAGAATTCTCTAAGTGGAAAAGAAAAGGCCACAACTAGAAGTTTAAAAATTATGAAAGGAAAAAAATCTCATTGGTAAAGGCATAATACATTAAAGGTTGTAGATCAACTACTTATAAAACTAGTAAGAACATTAAAAGACAAAAGGAGTAAAATCATCTATATTCACAATAGTAGTTAAATAATACACAGAACAAAAAGAGGTAAAATTTGACATCAAATACATTAAAAGTCAGGGGAGGGAGTAAAAAGGTAGTGTTGTTATAATGCATTCAAACTTAAGAGATCATCAATTTAAAATAATTATATATATAATTCATATATCTATATAATATATAATCATATATGTGTTTATATATGTGTAATTTATACAATAATATAATTATATGTATATATGTGTGTGTGTGTGTTTATATATAAACTTTATGGTAACCACAAAACAAAAACTTACAGATACACACACAAAAAAAGAGAAAGGAATCCAAACATTACAGTGACATAGTCATCAAATTATAAGAGAAGAGAGCAAAAGAAGAAGGAACAAAAAAGAAATACAAAAAACAACCAGAAAACAATTTTAAAATGGCAATAAAAGGGTGCTTCCTGGTGGTGCAGTGGTTAAGAATCCACCTGCCAACGCAGGGGACACGGGTTCGAGCCCTGGTCTGGGAAGATCCCACATGCCGTGGAGCAACTAAGCCCGCAAGCCACAACTACTGAGCCCGCGTGCCACAGCTACTGAAGCCTGAGTGTCTAGAGCCCGTGCTCCGCAATGAGCACACAATGAGAAGCCCATGCACTGCAACGAAGAGTAGCCCCTGCTCGCCGCAACTAGAGAAAGCCCGCGTGCAGCAACGAAGAACCAACGCAGCCAAAAATAAAATAAATAAAATTTTTTTAAAATGGCAATAAGTACATACCTATCAATAATAACTTTAATTGTAAATGGATTAAATGCTCCAGTCAAAAGTCACAGAGTGGCTGCATGGATAAAAAATCAAGACTCATATATAAGCTGCCTAAAGAGACTCACTTCACATCTAAAGACACACAAAGATTGAAAGTGAGGCGATGGGAAAAGGTATTCCCTGCAAATGGAAAAGAAAAGAAAGCTGTGGTAGCAAACTTACATGAGAAAAAATAGACTTTAAAACAGAAACTGTAACAAGAGACAAAGAAGGCCATTACACAAGGTAAAGGGATCAATCCGACAAGAAGATATAACAACTATAAATATATATACACCCAACATAGGAACACCTAAATACATAGAGCCAATATTAACAAATATAAAAGAAGAAATTTATAGTAACACAATAATGGTAAGGGACTTTAATACCTCACTTACTTCAACGGACAGATCATTCAGACAGAAAATAAGTAAGGAAATACTGGCCTTAAATGACACATTAGATCAGATGAACTTAATAAATATATATAGACCATTTCATCCCAAAGCAGCAGAATACACATTCTTTGCAAGTGCCCATGGAACATTCTTCGGGACAGATCACATGCTAGGCCACAAAACAAGTCTCAAAAAGTTTAAGAAGATTAAAATCATATCAAACATCTTTTCTGACCACATAAATACAAACACATGGAGTTTAAACAACATGCTACTGAACAACCAATGGGTCAACAAAGAAATCAATGTGGAAATAAAAAAATACCTGGAGATAAATCAAAATGGAAACAAAATGATCCAAAATCTATGGGACACAGCAAAAGCAGTTCTAAGAGGGAATTTTATAGTGATATAAGCCTACCTCAGGAAACAAGAAAAATCTCAAATGAACAAACTAACCTTACATCTAATGAGCTAGAAAAAGAAGAACAAAGAAAACCCAAAGTTAGTAGGAGGAAAGAAATAATAAAGATCAGAGCAGAAATAAATAAAATAGAGATTAAAAAAACCAATAGATAAGATCAATGAAACTAAGAGCTGATTCTTTGAAAAGATAAAACAAAATTGATAAACCTATAGCCAGACTCATCAAGAAAAAAAGAGAGAGGGCCCAAATAAAATCAGAAACGGAAGAGGAGAAATTAAACTGACACCACAGAAATACAAAGGATCACAAGAGATTACTAAGCACAACTATACTCCAATAAAATGGACAACTTAGAAGAAATAGATAAATTCCTAGAGATGTACAATCTTTCAAGAATGAATCAGGGACTTCCCTGGTGGCGCAGTGGTTAAGAATCTGCCTGCCAATGCAGGGGACAAGGGTTCGAGCCCTGGTCCAGGAAGATCCCACATGCTGCGGAACAACTAAGCCCGTGTTCCACAACTACTGAGCCTGCGCTCCAGAGCCCGTGAGCCACAACTACTGAGCCTGCATGCCACAACTACAGTAGCCCGCGTGCCTAGAGCCTGTGCTCCGCAACAAAGAGAAGCCACCACAATGAGAAGCCCGCACACTGCAATAAAGAGTAGCCCTTGCTCACCACAACTAGAGAAAAGCCCGCGCACAGCAACTAAGACCCAACGCAGCCAATAAGTAAATAAATTTTAAAAAAAAAGAATGAATCAGGAAGAAACAGAAAATATGAACAGACCAATTACCAGTAATGAGATTGACTCAGTAATAATAAAACTCCCCCAAAACAAAAGTCCCAGGCCAGGTAGCTTCACAGGTGAATTCTACAAAACATTTAAAGAAGAGTTAGGTCCTTCTAAAATTATTCCAAAAAAATTGAAGAGGAAGGAACACCTCCAAACTCATTCTATGGTGGATTAAAGGCTCAAATATAAGATCTGAAGCCATAAAACTCCTAGAAGAACATAAGCAGTACCCTCTTTGACACTGGTCTTGGCAATTTTTTTTTTAATCTGTCTCAGGCAAGAGCAACAGAAGAAAAATAAACAAATGGGACTACACCAAACTAAAATCTTTTGTATAGTAAAAGAAGCTATGAACAAAACAAGAAAGCAGCCCACTGAGTGAGAGAAGATATTTGCAAACAATATATCCAATAAGGGACTAATATCCAAAATATATAAAGAACTCATACAAACTCAACATCAAAAAACCAAACAATCCAATTCAAAATGAGCAGAGGACCTGAACAGACATTTTTCCAAAAAAGATATTCTAATGGCCAACAGACACATGAAAAGATTCTCAACATCACAAATTATCAGGGAAATGCAAATCAAAACCACAATGTGATATCACTTCACACCTGTCAGAATGGCTATCATCAAAACAATGACAAATAACAAGTGTTGGCAAGGATGTGGAGAAAAGGGAACTCTCGTGCACTGTTGGTAGAATGTAAATTGGCACAGCTACTATGGAAAAATGTATGGAGAGTCCTCAAAAATTTAAAATAGAATTACCTGGGACTTCCCTGGCTGTCCAGTGGTTGGAACTTCACCTCCCAATGCAGGGGGTGTGGGTTCAATCCCTGGTCGGGGAGCTAAGATCCCACATGCCTTGCAGCCAAAAAACCAAAACAGAAAACAGAAACAATATTGTAACAAATTCAATAAAGACTTTAAAAATGGTCCACATCACAAAAAACAAAACAATAAAAAAATAAAATAGAATTACCATGTGATCCAACAATTTTACTTCTGGGCATTTATCCAAATAAAACAAAAATACTTCTTCAAAAAGATATATGCACCTCAATGTCCACTGCAGCATTATTTACAATACCCAACACATGCAAGCAACCTAAGTGTCCTCTGATAGATGAATGGATAAAGAAGATGTGGTATACATATACAATGGAATATTACTCAGCCATAAAAAAAGAAATATTGCAATTTGTGACAACATGGATGGATCTAGAGAGTATTATGCTAAGTGAAATAAGTCAGACAGAGAAAGCCAAATACTGTATGATCTCACTTATATGTGGAATCTAAAATACAAAACAAACAAAATGAAAACAGACTCACAGATACAGAAAACAAGCCAATGGTTGTCAGAGGGGAGGGTGGTGGAAGGGCAAAATAGGTGAAGAGGGTTAAGAGGTACAAACCTCCACTTAAGTAAGAAATAAGCCATGCAGATGTCATATACAGCATAAGTAATAATATTGCAATAAATTTGTAGGGAGACAGATGGTTACAAGACTTACTGTGGTGAACATTTTATAATGTATGCAAATGTCAAATAACTATGTAGCACAGCTAAAACTAACATAATATTGTATGTCAACTATATTTCAATACAAAATTAAAATAGAAGTCTTTTCTTCTAACTCCCATCTATGGGTCTCCTATTTTACCCTTCTTTTTAGATTATTACATATTTCTGCTTCTTCGTATTTTTAGTAACATTTTATGTTGGACATTGTGTTTAACTAATAGAGGCTCCAGGTAATACCTCCCATCAAATGATGACTCTTCCTTTCTTTTGTCAGATAGCATGAAAGGCAAGTAAATCCAATCAGGTCTTGAGCTGGGTTGCAGACTTAGGAGGATTCTGTCCATCTCTTGTTCATTCCCATTCTTCAGGATTGGTCCACTTGGGTTTTTGATTGGTATCTTGGATATTTTCTTTTTTCTTAGCCTTGAAAATTCTGCCTTTTGCAAATCTAAACTTAGTTCTTACCCTTTGCAGTTTCAAAATATAGCAAGTGTCTGGAAGTGGAGACCTGTTTTGTGTTTGTTTCAGGCTCCCTCCCCTTCCGATGGGACTTTATCTCCAATGCTCTGCAAGACAACTGAATGTTTCACTCCCTTTCCTACTCAGCCTTCCCAGTCTCTGGTACCATTCCAGAACTCAGCACATGTCACATGTGCTGAGATACAAGCGTGTACTTTATATTTTCCAATATTTTTCCCAGTTCTACACAACTACAAATAGTTCCCCTGATTTTTCTTTTGGGCTAAGTAGTATCTCTGTTTGGGTTAAGATATATCTCTATATTTCTATCCTATCTATGTGTATATGTATAGATATTTACAACTTATATCCCATTTTTGTCCATTTCTGTTCTTGGGCTGTAAACTTCTGGTCTAGATTTGATATGTACACAATATTATCTAACACTTGCTTAAGGATATTTAATTTTAATTTGGAGCTTGGTCTTATGGTTTTGTTTGCTTGTTTGTCTGTTTTCTTGAAGGAGAATTTTCATTAGGTGAAATGTTACCATTCACCTTCTCTGTTTTCTTCTCAGAGTAGTTTTGTGTTGGTTTGATTCTTTTAAAAATAGGCCTTTTGGGGAATTCCCTGGCAGTCCAGTGGTTATGACTCTGTGCTTTCACTGCTGTGGGCCCAGGTTCAATCCCTGGTCAGGGAACTAAGATCCCACAAGCCGCATGGTGCGGCCAAAAAAAAAAAAAAAAAAATAGGCCTTTTGTAGACCCTTCCTAGTTGAAAGGGTTTTATTGTGCCAGTACAGTGAAGTGCAATTCCTCTAACAGACGCTTTTAGTGGTGGCAGTTGTGTGTATGTGGAGGTGAGGTGGGGTTGCTGGCATGACTTCTCTTCATTTTTCCCCTTACCTCCTTTCCCTTCATCGTCATGCTTTTAAAGGACACTACCCCCTTGTCAATGCAGTTGCGTCCCCCTCAGAAGCAATGTTTATCTGAAGCTGCCACCTCTGGCTCCTTCCTGAGAGCCAGTACTATAACCTTCCAAGACCCAGGCTGTGTTCAGTCTTTTGGCACTTAATGTTTGACATTTTCTCTCAGGGTTTGATTTTGCCTATGCTTTGTCTATATCATCCACTACTCTTTCCTCTTTGTCCAAGATTCTCTGAAGCCTTGCATCTTCTACTCTCAGCATCTAGAGTCTTGCAGCAGTGGAGGAAGCCTTCTCCTGCTGGAGTTTGCTACTTACCAATTTTCTGGTAATTTGATGTTTGTGATACCCTCCAACTCCTAGTATCACACGAATCATGTGTAACTTTATTTGTACTCTTTGTACACCTCATGGGTTTTTTTTTTAAGATGTGTGGACAGATTCTGGTTCAGGTAGTTGACATAATCCTCTGGACCTCAGCATAACTTATCTGTTGTTTCATTTCTTTAAAATTAATTAATTAATTGATTAATTTTTGGTTGCACTGGGTCTTCGTTGCTGCGCACAGGCTTTCCCTAATTGCGGCGAGCAGGGGCTACTCTTTGTTGCAGTGCGTGGGCTTCTCATGGTGGTGGCTTCTCTTGTTGCAGAGCATGGGCTCTAGGTGCGTGGGCTTCGGTAGTTGTGGCTCACGGGCTCTAGAGTGCAGGCTCAGTAGTTGTGGCATATGGGCTTAGTTGCTCCGTGACATGTGGGATCTTCCAGGACCAGGTGTCGAACCTGTGTCCCCTGCATTGGCAGCCAGATTCTTAACCACTGCACCACCAGGGAAGTCCCTCTTATTTCTTATTAAAAGAAATTTAACTCTGTTCATAAGCAGCTCCAACTTATTAATTTTCATGCATCATAATTATCTATTAATTATACAATTTATTCATTCTTTTATTGATAATAAGTTGCATGTAATAATTCACTATTACAAAAAATGCTACAAAGAACATACTTGTATATATTTATTTGTTCACACATGCAAGCCTTTTTCTAGGGTACATACCTAAGTCTAAAAAGTGTTTGTGTTACAGAATATGTGCATCTTCACCTTTATCAGATATTGCCTAATTGCTCTCAAAAACAGTTGTAATACTTTACAATTCTATCAGCAGTGTTAAGAGAATTCTTATTTCTCTACACCCTTGACTTAAGTTCACATTTTTGTCATTCTGATGGATGTGACATATTATTTTGTCTTTAATCTGCATTTCCCTGATGACTAGTGAAGGTATGATTTGTCTTTTCATATTCTTTTCCAATTTTTCTATTAGGTTGTTTTTCTTCCTTGTTGATTTTAGTTCTTCAGTATGTGCTAGAAATGAACACTTCTGAAATTCTGTATTTTGTAAATATACCTTCCAAGTTTGTGCCTTATCTTTAATTTACTTAGTTACATAGAAGTTTTCAAATTATGACATCATTAAATCTACGATTTTTTTCCACTAAGATGTCTTTTTTTAAAATATAATGTTGTATGAAATCCTTCTGACCACCGAAGTAATGAACATACACTCCTATATTTTCTTATCAAAGTATAATATTTTGCCTTTTACATTTACATCTTTACTCACCTGGAGTTTATTTTTGTATTTTTGCCAGGTAATACTTTAATTTTTTCCTATGTGGAGAGTCAATTTCTCCAGTACCACAAATTCACACTTACAAAGGTTCTGTTTAAAACCAGCTGAGAATGTAGGGCTTTTCTCATCTTTAACCACACCCATGGAGCTTATCACTCATCATGCCCTTCTACAGCAGCATTATCTTATTGCCAAACCAGACTATATATTGCATTCACTCTTCTTGAAATACGTTCTCTCCACAAGTCCTGTTCTTTTTCCTTACTAAATTGTAAACTTATGAAAACAGACATTGTCCAATTCGTCTTTGCATCCTCCATACTTGGCATTGAGTTGATTTTCAAACACTCTTCAATTTTATTCTGAATTTGACCCTTATAGGTGGGAACGCTCACCTAGTATAAGCTATATCTTTATATTTTGGTTTTCACGCAGAAAGAAAAAGCTGTCTTTCATCTACTTTCCCACCAAAATATGCCTAGTGTTTCTAAATCTCTTTTAAAATTTTAAACAGAAACCTCAAAAAACTTCTAATGACTAGGAACCCAAGTCATCCTTTCTGCCCCGTTTGTAGGACAGTCTGCGCTTGGGGTCAACAGCGAAGTTAGGAGGCACCGTCTGCGGGCCTGGCCTGGCCTTGCCCCTTTGCCGCGATGCCAGCAGTGGGCCGACCCAGTTCGGAGCTGGGGCGATGCGTCCGTGGACGTGTTCGCATCCATCGTCCTTCCCTCGTCTTCCCTTCGTATC